>NW_022157830.1:0-455595 GCF_003316985.1 Fusarium coffeatum
CCTCGACCCTCTTTTTTTTTTTTTACCCTCTCTTGTCTTGATTAGACGTGCCTCTACGCGCCCTTTGAACAGAAGAGGCAGACACAATCCAGAAACAGAGAGCAGAGCCGCCGGCAGACAAGAAAAAAGAGGATAAACGTTTTAGCTACCTCAGGTAAAGGCCCGCCCCTCAGCCTCAACCTGAGCCTATCAACTTGGACCAAAAGTGCCTCCTGTGGAATGGAATCGCACACGCCGAGAGTCCATCTCCATCCCATCTCCATTTAGCTGTTTAGCCACCCGCAGTGCCGCCGTCGATATTAACGAGAATTACCTAACATCGCCGCTTGGAGTATTGTCGCCGTTGAACAAGTCTCCATTACGTGACTCTAGTTGCGGCTCATCGGCATCGAAGCACTCGATTCTACAGCAACAGGATATACGGACATAGCTTTTTTAATTAAATTCTGAACGGCCAACCTTGCCCAACGTTTGCCGAAAGAAAAGCAGACCAGATCTACTCACTAATCCAAGATTGATCTTGTTGATCACTTATCTTGCAGTGTTAGAGAAAAGTCAAGTCCAAGTCAGTCTGTCCCCCGACTTCGGTTCGGTTCCAAGCCACACCTCTTTGGTATAGCTCTAGCTCTGCAAGACGTTTTATGTCTGGCATTTCGCTTATCATCCATTCTTTACAGCGCCCTCTTAATCTAAGACTCTGGGGAAGAACATAGAACATCCAATGATGCAGTTCATTCCTCTCTGAGTCTTTGCTCATGAGTTGAGTTGCCTCTCTCGGTAAGTATTCAGTCCACATTTCTTTCTGAATCTGAATCCCCTTCAAATCAATTCAATTCAAACAGAAAAAGACACAAATTACCCACCCATACACATGCAATCTCCACTCAACTATTCCCCATCTCATCTCCATTCTCCATCCTGGCTCCGAACTAAGAGGTACCTGGCATCTTGTACCTCGTGGTCCTGCCGCCACCAGCGCTAGCCCTCAACCGCCACTAACAGCTACCTGGGCCAGCGGTACAGACCTCCACTAGATGGCCCCGCGGAACCTTTAATCCCAGTAAACCTCAGCACACACACACACAGGCCACACACACCCAAAACTGGGCTGCCTGCCACCCGGCTCCGAGTTGGCGCCTTTTTACCTTCCTTGCCTTGCACTTACTACCTTGCCTTGACCCGAGCATCTGGATCAACAACATCAAACTCAACTCAACCCAACTCAACTTAACACTACTACATACCACTTACATTGATTCCCTATTACCTACTCGTGATCGGTCTTTATACACATTCATTAACACAGAAACCCCGACAGCCATTTCCAGCCACAGTCTCTTCGTCGTCACATCAACTGCCTCTTGATCGATCGTCCTTCCTGCAGCTATCGAACCCCATCTCTCTCCTGTTGATCACACGCAAAGACCGCATATCGTTTGCCTCCACCCACGAACTATCAACCCCTCACAAAGAAAGACCAAACAAAACAACCAACCCTTTGGCTTTGGCTCTCCGCATTTCGTGCTGAATATCAAAGCATCGTATCGAATTCTTTCTCAGTAATCAAAAGGAAACTATCGGCATCAGCTTCTCATCATTCTCTATTCACTGTCACCTTACCACCACCCTCTCGTACGCGCTGACGGCCGCCACCTTTGACTGGATTTGCGACGACAAACAAACAAAGCTTCCAACTTGGATTTTTGTTTTTGTTCCTTTGAGCTTGACGAGTGTCTCCCTAGTCCTCTTTTGTTCCACCCCTCGACTATTCTGATTTACTGCTCTACTCTGCTCTGCTTCGAATGTAAAGCTTGAGCTCAAGCATAAACTCAAAACTTTGCTTTACGAGGTTGCACTTTCACATGCCACGAGCAGTGGTGACTATGCGATTACGCCCAGCTCGACATACTTCGTTTCCCACCTTGATTATGGCTCGCCGTCGTAATTAATATTCGACGGCCGCCTCCTTTGTTAGTTCAACCTGCTGCCCAAATCCCTGAGTGCGCCCCCCGACATGCTCGGCCGGCTCTTGCACTTGGGCTCTGGCGGCCCTTCAGCCACGCCTACCCAGGCCACCGCAAAGACCTCGAGGCCCGTATCCTCGCTTGAATCTGTCCAGGAGGACATCTTTACTCGAAATTTGCTTTTTCCAGACGCTCATGCTTTGTATCAACATCGCAATGACCAAGTGTTTCCTTTATCAACCACTCCCACAACCCCTGCCACCTCCACGGCAAATGCCTTCGACTACAGCGGTGATGTCGACTTGGATGTTCGCGATGTTCGCGTTATCATAATGCAGGATGCCCTGGGCCCTTCTAATGCCTCCCTTCTCTTTGATAGCCACCCCGCTCCTCCACTATCACCTACGGAGCGTGGGCCTCCTTCGCCAGAGCTTCGTCGATCATCAATCTCGCAGCGCAAAAGCAGTCTTGGCGGTATATCACGCCCTCTAGTAATTCAACCCGAAGGACCACAACCTTCACCTCGACAAGGCGCTTTTGATCGCCGAGCTTCACTGCAGGGACGCAGAGATAGCCAAGTCGAGTCAGACGGACAGAAAGCAGCTCGCGAGTATCGTGAGGAACTTGCGACCTTCTCCAGCTGCATCTTTGGGAACTCCGAGCTGTCGTCTTACAAGGGAACATCCACCAAAGTTCACGTTGTACCAAGTGAGTCACGCCCTGCTGATCCCACCAGCAGCATTATTGGCGATGGCAGAAGCTCCATTGGACGCTCCAGTGCTCGGTCCAGCCGACTGTCTCAGTCCTTCTCCTCACAAGCCTTTTCTCCCACAAATGGCACAGCTCCTATGCAGGCCCCTACTTCTCGCTCAGTAGAAAAGAAGAAAGTTCTGATAACACGCCTGTTTCCCGTCAACCTCCCCTTAGACGACCTAGAAACCAATGTCTCGCCTTCGAATAACTGGGCAGATGACAACACTGGCTTTCCATTTCCTACGACAAGCGACGAATCTGTACCCAAGAAGAAGAAACCCCAGGTCAAGCAACGGCGAACTCCCATGTATGCTGTGGTCTTGGTAGTTCAACTGCCTGCTGCAAACACCACCTCAAATCGCATGTCCACGGCCCAATCCAAATCCGGTCAACGAGAATCAAGCTCCTATAACGATCAGGAGAACTTCTTCCCATCGTCCTTTAGCTCAGCTCGACCTTCAGGATGGACTATGGTCGGATCTGGAGAAGCAGCAGAACCAACCTACACAGCCGATATGGAAGATAGAATCGATTCACTTACTCGGCACTGGGATATCATCATGAGGACGCTAACCCATCTTCAGTCTGTGGTTGCCACAATACTCGCAACAATGCTCAGACAGGTCGATCTCGCTTCACCTGGACCCGTTCCAGGACCTACTGTTGGACCGGTTCCAACATCTTCACAGACCGGCCGAGCTCCCTCATTCTCCGAGCAAAGACGACATGAAATGCCTCGGATTAAGCCTCCGAAGAGCACTACTAAGCTTGTTCACCTTTGGCCTAACTGTCTTGCAGATGACACAAACATTGCTGGAGAAGTTGACGCCGCCAGACACAGAATTGTTATGGGACTGAGTGCAGCAAGAGTTGTAACTGGCCAAGGACGTTGGGGAATTTGGCGTGATGAGGCACGCTGGACGTCCAAATGGGTTTCCGGAACAGATCAGCAGAATCAGTTCTTTTACAACCTACTTACCGGGTTCCTCTCCACCCACACAGATTGGCTGCAGGCTCTATGCCCCCCTTCGTATCGTAGAAGGCTCTATCTTCAGCAGAAGAACCGTAACGAGGAAGACTTGTCACTACCGGCGCGAACAATTGTCGTTTCCGACGACAAGATGGTAGCTCGCCGCCTCGTTTTTCTTTTGTCTGCTTTCCTGCCTGCCAATTCACAGTTTCCTATGCCTCGCGCTCACCGACCTAGCACTTCGACATCGGTGGGGACTTATTCCAACTCGCCCCCGACCTTCGTCATTCCTGTTCTACGGGAGGAGTCCCTTCGTCGCAAGATCAATCGTCGCACAGGGCTCCGTCGAGCTTCCCACTCAAGAACGACAAGCCAAAGCGCTAGAGCCTCGGCTGTTCCTGCACAGCTAGCTCACCTGACCATGGATAGAAATCATGAAAGGCGTGTTTCAGATGCAGCCTCTATCCGACCCTCAAACTTTGCTATGTTTGGCAACGATATGGTGAGCAGAAAGAGCAGTGCAGCGACAACCACAACTATCATGCCTGAGACAACCATCCCGCATTTCTCAACAGCTCAAAGAGTGGAGTCGCAAAGAAGACCTCGCCCTAGCAGCAGCGGAAGTGTCGCTACTGACGATCTGAAGCGCTCTTTGAAGCGAGGTGAAAGCACAGGCGCGATGAGCAACACCAGCAACGACTCTAGAAGCCAAAGTTCGCGCTGGGGGAGCGTCATTAGTGGCCTTTGGAGCACTCGACGCCGTGATTCGACCTCTTATAGTACATACAGTGGATATGATCCCAAGTCACCAGCAAAGGCTTCGTTCCACAGAACGGATAAGCTGTCTCAGATGGTGGAAGAGGCAACACTGGGGGAAGACACAAACGCACCAACATCATCGGCACGCCTTTCTACTGATGCCCTTCGAGGAAGCGGCACACCAAGAGAATGCAAAGGCCATAGCCGGGAACCTTCGATCCGTCCTGACAGAACACCGGATCCTACTGGTGCTTTCGAATCGCCTGTCAAGACTTCTATCAATGCCGACGATGGTATCATTGACGTCGACATCTCTTTCCCCGATTATATGACGTCCTTTGAGTCTGCTATCAGCTCGCCTTCAAGCAGTGGGTACTTGTCTACTCCTGGAATTCCAAACGGACTCGAGTCATTTGAACAAGCGTCACGCTTATGCATTGATGGCGATCTTCCCCTGAACGCTGCTGGCTGGCTTAATCGTTACCACCCAGATTTTGCCCTCCAGGCTATTCCTCCCCAGGACGACCTTATTGATCAGATCAAAGCATCTCTTCAAGCTGAACCCACCCCCCCTCCTGCCTACCCCATTCTGGGTGACCTTAATGAGCGATGGGTGGATATCAGCAGTGTTATGATTGCCGATACAACTACCAACTCAATCACTCGACTTCGATATCGTCGATTGGTTAAACCACGGGCGCCTGCTGATCACCGACCTCTTACTGGCCCACCTGGTCTTTCAACCTCTTATGGAGGACTCCTTACTCCTTCGATTCTTCCTTACGAAACCCAGCTGGAGGAGGAATGGATCGAAGAGCCTGTCTTGCGCCCTGACGAGACCTTGACTGATGCCGTTGAAAGAGTCATCAGCTTGAGCCAAGATACCAGCAAGGATCATTCTCTGGCATCCTCTCAAACACACAGTGATGCTCACATGAGCACTGAGGCTGAGGAGCCGCTATCTATCACAGCTCCCGCTACTCCAGCTTTGGCCCCAGCACCCCTCGAGATACCTCGTGTCCAGTGCAAGACAGTCGTTCTTTCAGCACTTGAAGACAGTATCCGCGAAGTCATCGACATTCGTGAGAAGCGACACTTGGAGACAAACCATGCCAGAAATGGTGGATCACGAAACCCGCTTCATGATGCCATCGGCATGTGGCTTGATAATCTCGATATTACCGACGGATAAGCTGACTGAAGCTATCCCGAATTTACGACTTTATGACTCTGCTTTTTTCATCGTTTTATCATCCGCATACAACCTTTATCCGGCGGATCTATGATCGTCATCGGACCTTTCCTACCAAGAACTCCAAATGATACCCCATGCTTCGTACTTGTTACGCACATGAACCCTTGGAAACTACTCTACCTTGAGAGAAGCGTTAAGGAACCGCTCTAATTTCTCTTTGCTTTTAATTGTCTTGTCTCTGAACTAGACATTGTGCATTTTGGCATGTATTGGCTGGTCTGTCTGTTAGCGAGGAACTTGTTTTTGAGATATGCTTCCTGGCGAAGTTAACCATTTTAGAGGTTGGCGTTTCGTGGATTGGAAGGGGATTGGCGATAGCATTGGAGTTTGGAGAACAATTATGTGCTATATTACTACACGTAGTAATCATTTTGACCTTGCTAAATGTTTGATACGATGCTTCCCTGTGATGATATGAAAAGTGACTAGTCTTGCCCCCTGAACTGGACACCCTACTGCTGGGCCACTGATCTAGTATTGACAATGAATGAAACAACCATTAAGTTCTGCTGATTCTATGCTTGGGAGAAACGAGAAGCACATCCCAGGACTAATTTGAATGACGACAGGAGGCTTGCTAGAACAAATTGAATTCTTTTCTCTATATATTGACCCAACGCCATGCACAAATGCCACTTCATCTCTGAAATTACTTCTTCTTGGCTGGTCGAGCGTTCTTGAGCCTCTTCTTCTCCTTCTCGATTCTTCCCTTGCGGATATCGTCTCTGCCCTTGAGTTCCTTGTTGCTGCCCATACCATCTCTGAATCGTCCCACACGCTTCTCTCTCGCCTCGTTGACACGCTTCTTGCGGACCTCGAAGTCGTCGCGGTACTTGTCCGCCTCCTTGGGTGCCCTCTCTTGCTTGTGCTTGTAACGCACTCCTGAGGGAAGGTTGGCGACATGGCTGGTAGCACCAGGACGCACTTGCTCGCCGACGTGAGGAAGCTTGCCGAGACGGTTGGCGCGCTTCCACTTGTCGAAACGACCACTTTGGAAACTGGCTGCGATCTTGACACCACTCTCGCCACGAATCATCTTTGCGCCCTTGGAGCCATCGTCGTCGTTCTCTCGAGAAACGTACTTCTTACCCTTCTTGTCCCAGCGCATCTTGGAACGTGTGGGCTCGCCGAAGCTCTTGGCGTTCTCGTCGTTGGTGAGGTCCATGGTCACGCCACGAGCAGCCTCAACGAAGTTGGAAGAATCATTGCCACCTGTAGAAACACCATAGCCACGCTCCTCGGCAGCATTGAATGTTCGAGGTGTATAAGACATGAAAAGTTCTGGGTCTCGCCAGTCTGTTTTCCCCTTCTTGGAGTTCGCGTTGGAAACAGTGACCTCCAAGCCATCGTCTGAATCCTCGTCGACATCCATTTCTTCCACTTCCTCTTCTTCCTCCTCATCCTCGTCAGAACCGGCGACTGCTTTGGCACCTTCTGCTATATCATTATCAATTCCGTCAGAGTCGTCCTCTTCCTTTGATTGAACCTGTCGTCGTGGTGTAATTCTCTTTCTTAATTGCTTCATCACCTCAGCAGCTTCGGTGGTGCCCTTATCACGGCGTCCGCCGATTTCGAAGATGGTTTCTTGGGGTCTGAAACCGCTGATTCTAGCCAACATATCAACTCTCGCTTGCTCGGCTCCATCGACGTCTTCTCCAAATAGCGGATGAAGCTGCGACCATCCTTGAGATCCGACCAATTCTTTTGAGCGCTTTGCACTTTGGCTGGCGGCCGAATTTCTTGTCCTCAAATAGAGCTTCTCAGCCTTGATGGCGACTCCGCGTAGTGCAGAAACATCCTCATTCTCGTACAAGGCCTTGTTGAACCACTCCACTTGACCTTCAACAGGATCTCGTTTAAGGGCGCCAACTACTACATCTTCGGAGAAAGATGGGTTCTTCGTCTCTTGACCCACAACAAGCTTCTTACCCAAGAAGAGCTGAAGATCGATTAGATAAGGCGCATCTGTATCTCTCACTAGACTGTAACTCCAACCCCGTTGACCAGCACGAGCGGTACGACCAACTCTGTGCACAAAGACCTTTGGCTGGGGAGGAAAGTCAAAGTTGATGACATTGGCAAGAACTGGAATATCAATACCACGTGCAGCAACATCAGTGACAACAAGAATATTTGTCTTGCCCCTCCGGAAATCCTCGACTTGAGCTCGTCTGGCAGTCTGATCGAGCGATCCGTAGACATAAGAGACCGCAAAACCAGCGTATAGGAGCAGGTTTGCGAGGTACTCAACGTGATGCTTGGTAGCTGTGAAAATAATGGTAGAATGCTTTGTTGGCTTGCCGCCAGGACCATCGGCACCACGCTTTCTCTTCTTCGATCCCTTCTCAGAATCCTCCTTTGCACCCTCTGGAGGACCGACCGGCATCTGAATCACGTCGTGGAGGATGTGCAGCAACGAGCCCTCCTTTTCACCACCCTTGACAGAGAAGAAAGCGCTCTCGAGGTCGGGGGAAACCTTCTGCTCGGCATCAAGACGCACAAGACTGGGGTCTTGCAGACCAGCGCGAGCGAATTCGACCAAAGAGGCAGGTAGTGTAGCAGAGAAGAGCAAACTTTGTCTCGAAGGCGGTAGCGCATGTAGAATCTCAGTCAATTGCGCTGCGAAACCCATCTCGAAAAGGCGATCGGCCTCATCAAAAACCACATATTTGATAGATGACAAGTCTAGGGCCATCTCGACCTTCAAGTGGAGGAATCGACCGGGTGTTGCGATCACAATATCGGGATTGGCGGCCATGAATCCGAACTGCTCTTCCAGACTGTCACCACCAACCAACAGAACACACTTCAGGTCGGTTCCACGGCTAAACTCCTTAACAACCTTCAAAGTCTGAATCGCAAGTTCTCGAGATGGTGAGAGGATAAGCGCTCGTGTTCCGAACCTAGCGCTGTGGGCGCGCAACTTCTCGATCATAGGAATAACGAAGGCGGCAGTTTTTCCTGAACCTGTTCTGGCCATACCCACCAAATCCTTTCTGTCGAGAATCAAGGGGATAGCCTTTCGCTGAATCGGCGTAGGAACGGAGAAACCCTTTCGTGTGATGGCTTTCAGGAGATTGCTGTTCAGACCTGGGAGTAGTTAGTAAAGACTCTTGCTTCACACCATTGGCTTCCTTACCCATTGCTTGGAAACCACCACCCTTCTTGACCGTTCTACCCTTCAAGTTGGAAGCTTTTCGGAAAGAAGCAGCCTGCTGCAAGGCAATAAAGGCCTCATCGGTGTCATCATTGCCCGGTTCTGGGCCATTCAGAAAGCCATCGAAGTCGAAGTCCGCATCGCCGCCGTTGTCGCCATTCTCGTTGTCGCCCTCTCCGGGGTAAAGAGATCCAAAGATATCAATCTCACCCTCCGAAGGGGTTGGTGATGCGCCGCGTTTAGGCATCGTAACGCGATATTTGTATGAAGAATTATGTAGGTATGTAGAGTCGGGATTGTATAACTGACAGTAGCTCTGTCCAATATTTTTTTCTGTTATCTTATCTCGCGGGGCAGGTAAGTGGGTCCAACCACTTTAGCGTCGTCCTTCCTAAACCTACCGTATTGGATACTTGCCTTCAGCTTCAACCTTGTTCTTTCATCATTCCGACTTCGCAAGGTTCTCAAACACCCCCAACGATCCAAAAATGGCCAGCAAAGACTCAAAGGAAGATAAGGATGCGCTAGACGCCCTTGAGCTCGAAGCCAAGGAATTTGATAAGGTCGGTTTGCGATAATCATGTTCCATCATGACTCCTACTAATGATCTACAGGATGCTGAGATCGACCGCATTTTGAAAGCTTTTCGACTTGATGCGTACGTCGACATTATAAGCCCATCTCGAGACTCTGCTCTGACACTTTTATAGATACGCTGTTCTCGATTTGCAGCCCGGTGTTCCCGATTCTGACATCAAGATCACATACCGCAAAAAGTCACTACTCATCCATCCCGATAAGACAAAGAACCCCTTAGCCCCCGATGCTTTTGATCGACTAAAGAAAGCTCAGACCGAGCTCATGGACGAGAAGCACCGCGAACGACTAGATGAGGCCATCGCAGATGCGCGTATGTTGCTTATGCGTGAGAACAAATGGACGCCGGATAGCGAAGAGCTCAAGACAGAAGACTTCCGAAAGATGTGGCGCGTCAAGGCCAGAGACGTGCTGATTGATGCCGAACATCGGAGACGTCGACAGATGAAGGCCCAACTTCAAGAGGAAGGTCGTGAGCAGCGACGTACTGATGCCGAATTGGAGGAGCGCAAGCGCAAGCGACAACATGAACAGGATTGGGAGTCCACTCGGGATGAGCGGATTAGCAGTTGGCGATCGTTCCAGAAAGGGCAGGGCGGCGACAAGAAAAAGAAGAAGAAGCTCAAGCCTATCGGTTAAGAGCATGGTGAGATGCACGACGGAGTTTACTTTGATGACAGCATGAAAGGGACACGGATACACTACACAATGTTGTGCTGGTATGTGAGTTAATTAATAACGATGAGCGGTTTAGACTCTAATCAAGTCAGACAAGTTTCCACCGAGGTTTGCACCTCAACCACGCCGAAGCGGTCATTGCCGACCAAAGGTAGGTGCTATGAGCGTGACGTTCCATCGCCATCGTAAGATTGCATTCTATCTATATTCGTAGCATCGTTCATATAGAGCGCATATGTACCATACAGTGATTTGACTACAAAAATGATGAGGAGAGTGGCCTCGTTGGAGCTTCCCAGCCCCCTCTTTCTATACTACAGGATTAGTATACAACAGATCTGATGCTGTGGCAGATCAACATGAGTAGTAGTTGGGCTGTCATAACCCTCCACCGACGCCATACAACAAATAATAATAACCTTTTGAACACCAACAAATGCGCTTCTTCCGTTCCTCTAATGTTGATAATTCTCCCAAGTATATGATACAATTCATGAGCGAAATATCTCTTATCTCTTATCGTTGTCGTCAGGCTTCTTTGAGCCGTCGTTCTGGCTTCCATCCTCGTTCATCTTTTGGTGAGCGGGGTTGTTGGTCAGGGTATGCCAGAGTGACTTGAGGAAGCCCTCATCTTTATGCGATTCAGGGTCGTTTGGGTCCCTTGAAGGCGGTTAGTACATCGATCACTATGATCTTGTATGATATAACTTCTTACCTTGAAGAACCAACGCCCATCACTCGCTTAGCTGTCTTATCGCCCATCTCGTCGGCAAGCACCTCGACAATAGTTCGCTGGTTGGCACTCAAGTATTTGGGCATTGAAACCCGGTACTCGACCCTGAGGTCGCCATTGCCGCCACGTCGGGAACCGAGGCGCTTCATACCCATACCAGGTAGGGTGATCTTATCACCAGTGTTGGTGCCAGTAGCAACCTTAACGTTAACTGTTCCATCCAGAGTTGGAATCTCTGCATGACCACCCAACAAAGCGGTTGTGAGAGGAATATTGGCTGTGTATAGGATGTTGGAACCGTCTCGTCGGAACTTGGGGTCCTTGGCGACACGCACAAAGACGTATAGGTCTCCGTTCTGGCTACGAGCGTTGGGCTCAGCGGCCCGACCAGTGGCAGCTGCGTCACCAGCGCCGTCAACTCGGAGTCGCATGCCGTCCTCGATACCAGCAGGGATATCCACTGTGATCGTCTTCCTCTCCCTCACAACACCGTTTCCTGAACAAGGCTTACACTCGGAGCCCTTGGGGATAACCGTACCAGTACCGTCGCAAGTTCCGCAGGTCGACGCCATTTGAAAACCTCCCTGCATAAAGTGTACCCGGGTACCAGATCCATCACAAGCGCTACATGCACTCCTCGATGTGCCAGTCTTCAAGCCGTTACCCTTGCATGTGCCGCAAGTGCTGAGGGGTGTGATTGAAATCGTCTTGCTCGTTCCCTTAGCCGCTTCCATAAAGCTGATCGTAGCTTGGACTTCAATGTTGTCGCCGACCAGGATCTCCTGCTGATAAGCCTGCTGTCGTCCTCGGCGGCCGAAACCTTGCTGTCCGGTGAATGCTGAAAAGATATCCTCGAAGTTGACTCCGGCTCCGAATCCACCCTGACCACCGAAGCCTCCGAAGCCTCCTTGTCCACCAAATCCACCGAAGCCAGAGAATGGATGTCCTCCGCCGAAACCACCACCACCTCCGGGGGCACCTCCTCCGCTGGGGTCGAAGCCAGCGGCGCCGAATTGGTCAAACTGCTCGCGCTTCTTGGGGTCGGAAAGAATCTCGTAGGCGGACTGGATATCGGCGAACTTGTCCTTGGCTTGAGGATCCTTATTCGTATCGGGATGGTACTTTTTCGCTAGGCCGTAGTATGCCTTCTTAATCTCGCCAGCGCTTGCGGTCTTGCTAACACCAAGAGCTCCGTAAGGGTCCTTTGACTGAACGGCATTTGTAGCATGGAACGACTATACGGCATCAGAACAAGTCGATTTTTTATCAATTGGTACTTGAGGCTAATTACTCACCCGCTTCGCAGAGGGAGATTGAGTACCCTTCCTAAGAGACGGTCGATCTCGAGAACCGACATGCCACGCCGCAGTATGAAGCTGGGCACCTTTGCTTAAACATTGAATCTTGGGAGCATTTTGCGCCAGGACTCGCGCGGGACCGGCGGCCTTTGATATCAAGCTAGGGTTCATCTTGAACTGCAGCAATTCATCTGACTCTAAGAAATCATACAAAGAAATGCAAAAGTTAAAGTGAAGGGGAAAAAAGAGGGTAACGGAGAGGAGAGGGAACCGTCACAAGCGAATAGCAATAGCGGAATAGCTCGTGATTCTCTTTTTTTCGAGACCTATCTCGAACTTTTCCATGGACGGACAAGCCTCAGGCATCCAGCTTCGTCATAACGGCCGGCTTCGGCTGTGGTTTTTAGACGAAAGCTTATTGGTCAGCAGTTATGATATCGATAACTTGGAAACCCGATGCAAAGCCGTTCGAGGTTCGTCAAACAGCTTCTTAAGTATGCATATGAAATTGAGATGTTGGAAATACAATGAGTAATGCTCAAATCTCAAGTTGTCTCTGTATCTCGTTTTATAACTTACACGGCATTCAATCCCGGTTGTAAGTTATCACCAAAGTTGCGTTGTAAGAACTTATGCCGAAAGTACCCCGACTAACCGAGGACTCTTAAACATCTTTGAGATCCACGAGACGCCGAGAACAATTCACGGAGAAACATGTTTTGTTAACCGTGGTCGATGAGTAAGACAAAGCTCCCGCATTAGTGTCATTTGGTGTGGTGTGCTCGGCTTGTCTCATGGTGTCGCTACTGCAACCGTGCTATGGCTTGTCATGATGGTGCTTCAGAAGATGTAGAATGTCTCCCAAAAGGACAAAACTTATGGCTCAAGGTTTTTAAGCACCGAATAATAACATGAGCCCAGCTCAAGATATATTTGTTCGGGTTCATGCGCGAGCTTGTGGTCCATGCGTATTTGATTACTGTGGAAACACAAACAACAAAATATTACAGAAATTCAAACTTAATACTGCATAAAGATAGGTACGGAAGCATAAACATGATGTTCGCATTCTCTCGCTGAGATGCTATTTAAGCGCTATATATATACCCCATGCGCTTTCTAGGTATAAAAGTACCCCGCGACTGGAGTTGGAGAAACACATTTCCTGCCATGCTAGACGTGGTATCCCTATGATGTAATGTGAAACCGTGCAAGACTTCCAAGTCAATCCCAAGAATAGGTATCCATATGCGACCAATGCAAACAAGCCTGTCTGCCCATGCAGCTCTCGTATAGTATAGAAGAAGAAAAATCGCAAGATGTTCGAAGCGACTGATGATGCAACGCTTTCGTATCAACGCCCAAAACTCCATACTAATATGCCCACCCCTTGCGTGAAAATCCATTGCTTGCTTAAGAGCGCCCGCCTTTATTTCATGAAAGCCTTAGTCTTGCCGCCCGCATAAGGTTTGGAGATACGATTAGGATCGTGACGAATCTTGTAAATAAAGTCGACGATCACGTCGTTCTCTTGCACACCCATGCCATTGAAGTGCTTGCGCACAGCAAGCGCAAGCTGATCCTTACTTTGTCGTCGGGCTTGCCGACGTCGGACCATGGTCGGGGAGTGTAGACCGATACTGTTCGGCTGTGACAAGATCCATTGGCAGTATGGGCTGGAGAAAGAACTCGGGGTGTTCAAGCGGTGCTCGTGACGGTAGGCATGGAGAACGTCTCGGTCGAAGGAGGCCCAGTGAAGCTGTAAAGAAGGGCGAGTTAGCATGATCGTGCTATGATATTGGAAATCAGGCCGAGTAGGCGAGCTCTTCGCAGCACCAGGGCAAATGGTTCAACAGATAGGCGAAACACTCTGAGGCACAAGAGAACAAAGTAAGGCAGGACGATCCTCGGTAAAAGATGTCGGATGATTTCCATGCCATAGTTTTTATTCATATTGTCTCGACTTCTGTGAAGTCTCCTGCAAGCAAGAGGACGGGAGACCGGAAGAGCGCCTGAAGATCATGGTAGGGAGGAGGGGGTTGACCAACACTAGGGGGAACAGCCTCAGCAGGCGGTAGAGGAGCAACAGCGGCAGCATTCTGAACTTCTCGAAGGTGAGATTGATTTTGTTGGCTGGCGTTACGACGCATCTTTGTCGCAGTATGACCGTTTCCGCCTTTTTCTTTGGAATTGGGAGCGTCCAACTTGGAGTCGTCGTGGTTGCGGGAGGATTTTGCGGGTGGCATGGTGGGCTGTTGAAAAGTGCGTCGATGGCGATAGTGGCGGTTTGAATCGTCGCGGAAAATAAGAACGAGGTAAATCAAGTAGGACAGTCTGTCACATAGTAGAACGAACAATGCTGGATTCGAGTGAGGAATTTGTGGGAGAAGAAATGAGGGAAGGGGAGCTGGACCAGGACAAGCAAGGTAGGCCGCTGTCGGTCCAGAAAAATAATGGAATGGGTCACGCACCAACACCCGCTGCTCCTGCCAAACGGCACAGGAGGGAAAGCCTAAGAGTCTGCGCGGTTGCGCCTACCGCACCTCCGACGTCACAGACCCAGCTCCAATCCAACCGAACACAAAAATGGAAGAATTGACCAGGATGGGAGACCCTGAAAAAAGAAAGAGCTCACCCACTCACCCAACCATCACAACTTTTAGTGAGACCAATTTACCTATCCAACAATGCCCATTTTTTCACCGACTTTCTTTGTTGATGGCTTCCATCGAGAATAGTTGTTGTCAATTAATTACCTGTCAGAAAGGAAGAATCATTTCTTCCAGAAGGTTTCCGTCGAGTCAAGGCAGTTACTTAATTTACTTTGCAGAAGCAGGGGACAGACGGGACACAAAGCCAAAGGGTCCGGCCCGGTAGGTGGCTCAAACGTCCATATCGGGCTGTCCGTACTCTTCAAGTTAAGGAAGACTAACTACAGAGTCTAAGAGTGTTCTCTCCTGGCGCCCTATTGACGTCGGTCTTCCCCATTCCGGTCGATCTGAGCCGCAAAGGCGTAGGGAGACATATTCTATTCGTTGAGTCGCTGGAAAGGGGACCGTCGATTTTAATTGAATTCGACCGGGACAGGAACGAGATCAAGTACTCTCGAGACGGGCTTCTAAAAGGTAGTACTTTCAGCTGCGAGGCAAAGGAACAATGGAGCTCATCACTCTATTTTACTTTCGGCCTCCACGTGCCTCTACCCGCTAGAAGCATGTCGTGCTTCACCACGTTTGGTGCCCCATAACCGACGGTGCCCCTCAGCCATAATGCTCCGATCATATGGATGGGTACTCTGTACCTCTTTTAAGGGGACAAGCGAAGTCGCTTGAAAATGCGAACTGCCTTGCGTCTTAGTAGAATTCATGGCTGTGCCCTCGTTAACTCACAACTGCCAACTGTTTATGGGCCGGTATTCGGCATTCGCAATCATTGCGTAGGCAGTCTCTAACAATCTCAGTCAAGCGGTGTTACTTGTTAGTGACCACAAAAGCTGTCACGAGATCTCCACAGGTGAGTGTCATGCCCATCACTCTAATGTTGTGGGACCTGTCTTCTTCCAACTAAAGACCCCCACGTTACTTATGAAGCTTAACTGCCGTGCTGGTGTGAGTCGATCAAATCAAAGACTCACTCGCTCACTCACTCAATCGCAAAACGCGGCATCGGTTTTAGCCTGTTCGATCGCCTTGGAACCGGAGATCTAAAAAGGACCCCATCTCCACTTGCGATCCGCCAGCATGGGACGAAACACGTACTACCGGTTTCTTTTGTCAAACGCGCAGTCATTCCTCATCATGTGGGTTCGATATTCGCACGACATGCCTTCGTCTGCCAAGTGAATTGATTTACGCTCCCAAAATTCGGAGATTTTGTTGGGCTTCCGGGCCCGATCGATTTGCTATGTGGCATCATCTATCTACTGGGCTGTGGTTGATGCTAGAGTACAAACTGCAATACATACCGACTATCATATGGGTCACCGAGCAGTCTTAGCATGACAGCTGTAGTCCAAGGCCCAGGACCTACTGCAGCTCAACACAGAATCCCTCGATTCAGCGTCAACGGCGAGGATGGGTCAAGTTCTTTCAGCTGCGTACGACAGTTGTAAACCGTGGTCATAAAACAATTCGGAGTGTCACGATATCACAACGGCCTCAACGTATGGGGCTTGACGGATGAATAATATGTGTTACCAGATCATGCATAAAAGACACAATCGCATTGTAGGACAGCAGACACAGTTCCTTTGCTTGGAACCTCGTCAATCAGTGCAGCTTTGGAGCGACCATGTGCACATTCACAGCCAGGCTGTCAAGAAGAATCCGCTCGTCTGTAGGGATGTTCCCCGGAGTCTGGTCTATGTAAATCACTGCATGCAAGTTGTGTTATCCTATCTATGTACTCCGCAATCCATTACGTTGGCCTTGGGATTTCCATGAGTGAACGGAACTCGACGTCGGCATAGAAGGCAACCAATGAAGAGTACCCTAGATAAGGGTTCAACTACACTGGAGACTTGTGCAAGGAGAGGTCAAATCAGGGGCACTCGAATTGGATGAACCTGCATACCTGAAGGAAATAGCTGCAGACAGAGGAGACGCGAGCCAATGCCATGCCCAGCCAGATGTATCAGCCGCTGTGGAGAAGAGAAACCCCGGGGTGCTGATCAGCCGACCTGTTAGCGCTCAGACGGTTGATGCGAGTCTCACAGCTGTCATGTTCTGTCTTGTGTCTGAGAAAAAGGACTGGCAATATGGGCAGCTACAGTACGGATAGGCTTTGCCACGTTATTCTTATGAGATACATTGCTTATTACGCAACATTATACCAAGGTCAGTTACATGTTCCGAAAACCGCAGGTTCCGGATGCCCAGAATCAGCCACTCAACTGTGTGGTAGTACAGCGTTGAGAAGTTGGAGTGAACCGACAGCCTTGCTCAGTTGTAACCAGCAGGACGCCAAGCATTGTACTGCGCCAACTTGACAATCGTGGTCACTGGCAAGCAATAGCCTACATCGTTGGAGTCAATCGTGGTATGGCTGAATGATTTTGTACGGTAGCCACGAAGTAGTTATTAGATGTTCATATTTATCATATCAAACTGGCCAAGCTATTCTCGGAAATGTTCGATGGAGAATCAAAAGCAAAAATAGCTGTGCTTTACAGTACCTAGTCTGAGACGGTCAATCACTGCTATTTCCAGTAGCCCAATCGTGCTGTAGATCAGTGATCGCCAACCATGTGTAAGTAAGACTGCGGAAGACAAAAAGGAATATGAAGGAAACGGTTGGTGTTGGTCGCTATTTTCAGGCCGTGGATCTGCGCACGCGATCAAGAAATATTTGATGATGAGTATTTGTTCCAACAAAGCATTGTATCGATTGTCGTTGACTCGAGCTCAAGCAATTACGTATTGTGACCTTGATGATAAGCGTAGGTGGAATCGAGCTGACAAGCGTGATCAAGGCCTAAGGCGGCCCGCTGTCTGTAGTCAGTTGGTAAGCATCCATCTCTGTATGTATTGGATGGTCCGTGAGATTTCGGTTCCTTTCTTGGCTCGGGGCGAGTGGTCCGAGATTGATGATTGATCGTGACAGTTATAAGCGACTATTGGATGGAGTGCAGCATGCAAGAAAGAGAAAGCACAGACTGCGCTTTTTTACTGTACAGCAGCAGGAATCGAATCGGCTGAAGACAGAGTGCAGGCAGGACATGGATGGCTGGTCTCTGGAGAACCAACGGTTGGGCTGGCTGTATGACCCGATATGGAGTACTGTAGGTAGTGTTGTCTCAGACAATGGATCATACCAATAAGGTCATAACTGTCAAGTGGTTTACGCTTCATGACGAGTGATCTGACTATGACTATTCGGTGAACGGCTGATGTTTAGCTGAGATGTTTAATTCAATAACAATCAGATGCAGGTTTTAGGAGGGTGAAGTCATGGATGCCCGGTCCGTGATAGCAGACAGAAAGTGAGAACAGACGTTATCACATCCATTGCACAGCATCCCTGTGCAGCCATTCTCCCCGGAGCCAGGGTGTTTTGGGCGTGAGATACGTGAGGTAAGTGAGGATAGTTATCTCTGAGGTCAATCTGGGTATGGATGCATGCTGCGAGAGAAATAGAAGCTGAACGAAGCTGTAATCCAGATAGTATCATCATTGCCGATCTCTTGATAATATCTAGAATCTCTGGTGTAAAGAAAATCAATTCGAAATGAGGCTGCGCTAAATAGATTGTGCAGGGATGAATCACAGTAGCGTGCGTGGAGAAGCAGCAAAAGTGGAGGAACCAGAGACGGACGCTTTACCGAGAAGGAAAAAGGCATGGTACGAAAAGGGTTCAGGCTCCTTTTCAACCATTAGCATTGCATCCATGATGATATTGGCTGGTACTGGGGGTTAGACGTTGAATAGAGGGACCCTTTACTGCTGTTAAAGCTGTTAAAAGTCCATTCAAGCCCCCCACTCTCCCCAGATCATAGATCAACCAAAACTCACTTCATCCCACGCAACGACTGACTACTCTATTATTATCTGTACGTTACAGTATTGGATACTATATTCATTGATTCCTTTTAGTAGTAACAGACTATCATCTTTTACTCGAGGTGCAAGCCTGTTTCATATAGGCTCTGTTCTGTTCTCTTCTCTACAGTCTCAGCCCCCTCAATCCCCAGAAAATAAGTCGCTCAGACCATGTCTTTCTTTTTTTCTCAAGTATAATCTTATTAACCGGTCTTCCATCTTTTCTCTCTTCCCACGCTACACTTTACACTTTTGTCGGCTTCCAACATCCTTCTGTCACACTTACTTGTGTTGCATCTGTTACACATCTGCGTATGAATCAACTTTCAAGGTAGGTAATAATACTTTCTTTACTTTCTATTTAATCTGATCCTCCTCTTCCTCGCGTCTCATCTCGTCTACCTCATCCTTCACCGGCGCCACTTTGACTGCAGGGACCACATTCGGGCACCTATACCTATACCTATACCTATACCTGGACCTGTAGCTCGTCCTCGAGTTATCTTTTCACCTCAATCCGGACCAGGAAATCGTCAGATTATCGCAAATCATTAGACGTCAGCAATTACGCATGGTATTTTCCTTGTCGGTCACCGTTCGTCACTGGTTAGACCCCATCTCCAACATTGGGTCTAACCCCTTGGACATCCTTTCAGCTGTCTGTATCGTTCGACTCGGTCTGCGTCCGACAATGAATATACCTCCTGGAATTCTTCGTTCAAGGGTGATCCCTTCATCGATATTGATCAAAGCGTCCCGTATTTTAGGCGAAAGTTACGCGAGTTGTAGATAATCGACATCTTCAAAACAACATGGCTATTCGCCTAGCACTGTACTAATACGCCCCCACGAAGCCTCACCCGGCGCCCGAATAATAACCTTTTGGCTCTCGCTCGGTTGCAGCCGCGTCTAAATATTCAATACTCCATATTCTATGGTGCATTGCAAGATAAACGGACGAACAATACGACAACTCACAACTTCCTTGGTTTCGGTTTCTCCAGTCATGTCATGGTCCCACATCCCGTTCCTCCCCAAACTGGCCCGTGGTTTCTCGATCCACCTCGTTCATACTGTCTCCATTTTAGCCGCAGAAACACGCGACACTTGTTGTTCTTGGTTGCTAACATTAAAGGAACTAGTTTGGCCGATAAGTGCCCATCTTCATCAGCTTAAAGTCCGATATCCAGGTTGAACCGAGCGAGCGTCGATCTTCTGTTGCCTTTCGATTCTTTTGACCTTCAATAACGAATTTCCCCATTCTGTCATGCGTTACCTGCAGCAACATACCGATTCGTAGGGGTCTTCTCTTGAACGGAGCAATTAACGTACACCAATTTTATTTCCGTCCAGTCCAGTCTTACTCACGCGGCCCCCAGTCACAACCAAGCCAACCCCACTATCAAGACCCAACTGCAACGGCACGCTTTGCGACAGCGCAGTGCAGTAATTGCCAACCGTCATCTACGCGCCTTGGCCTACAACTGCCTGGTTGCTGGCTTTCTACTGACTGCCGGTTTATATCACGGCTCGGCCTCTTCGAGTACATTCTATAACTTATATATATCGCAGCGCACCATATTCCAGAGCTTCCCCTTCTGAAAGCGGGTCATGGCATCTGTTATAACAAACCAGGTGAAGCCGACCCTCCCTATATCTCCGGTTAGCTCAGGCGCAATGGGAGGCCAGAATATCTCGCCTCACGACACTTCAGATCCTTCAGCACGTGGTCGACGACGAAGTCGTTCACCCGAAAATGATGGTCCTGAACAGGATATAAAAGCCGAAGGAAACCAAGATGGCCCAAATGGAGCATCATCCGCCTCAGACGGTCCAGGTCCTGCCAGAAAACGAAGACGCAGTCGGAAAGGCTTGGACAAGAGGTTTGAGTGCAGCGCTGAAGGGTGCGGGAAGAGTTACTCAAGAGCCGAACATCTGTATGACTTGACTTCGTGCAACTTACCTATCAATATGCTGACATAGAACCCAGGTATCGACATCAACTAAACCACAACTCGAAACAAACTTACCACTGCACCTTTCCCAACTGCACACGGACATTTGTTAGGGGAGATCTTCTCAAAAGACATATGGACCGACATGCAGCGAAAGGCTCACAGCTTAATCAAAGAGATACCATGGCCGGGCACATGGCGTCACCTATTGCTCCCGGACAACCCCCCAGTTTCAGTCGGAACAACTCCATCGACTACGGAAGACCGCAACAAACGAATGCGCCCTATCAACCACCTCAAGTTCCAACACCCAGTCCTTACTCGCCCATGGGCAATGCTCCAACTGGGATGTATCAAAACGGCAATGTGCCTAATGGCATGGATAGCTACATGTCCCCAACCCAGGGATACGATAATCGTACGCCACAGCTTAGCCAACCCCAGTCACCTTCAGTGTCCCAAAGACCTTCCATTTCGGCCGGCAATTCACAATACAACGTAATGTCCCCCGTTGCTAACCAACAAGGCTTTTCGAATCAACATCAACAAAACATGGGACAGAACAACTTCGTCAGCCAGCAGAATGTAATGCCTATGAATCTGCCTCCGGCTCAGTACTCCAATGGACAGAATTCTACTGCCGTTACTTCGGCCGAGTATTCCGAGCCAGGCACTACCCAGGCCACCGAGATGATGATGCTTGACCAGATGGCCATGCCCGCGACTGTCCCTGTCTTTGGAGAGGGTGGCGATTTGAATAAGTCACCTTACGTCGGAATGCCCGAGGATTTTATGGCGTATCTCTTCAACTCTCCAAGCCAGGCTATGACTCCTGTTATGGGACCCAACTACACCAAGTTAGTAGCAGCCCTAGTATACGTGAGTGATCGTGCTAATCCAGGCTTAGTTATGCGGAATTGCAAGGCAATCAGTTCAACATGTCTCTTCTGGGTACTGACAGTAACTCGCTCGGCTATTTCCCAACTGCTCCCCAGCAGGTTATGGCTGTCAACAATCTTCTCGATCAACAGGTTCCTGAAGCTACGATATCCGAGGAGAAGAGTCAAGAGCTGTTCGATTTTATCAAAGAACGATTTCACGATAATAAACATGCTCCTCCTGATCGCCAGTGGGTCGATCTACTGGAGGGCGATCGCTCGAACGGCGGCCACATGCTTAGCAAGAGAATGATGCAGGCCTATATCGGTTCTTACTGGTACCATTTTAGTGACCAGATGCCCATTCTTCATAAGCCTACATTCTCGCCTGACAAGACTCCCAATCTTTTGTTACTTGCCATGATGGCTATTGGAGGTGCTTGTCTCGATCGAACTCACGGGCACAAGGTGACAAGAGCGAGTGCCAAGCTGTCCAACTTCCTTGCCTGGCATCTTCGTTGGGATATCTTCATGGATGTCAACTTCAGACCGCCTGCCAAACTATGGATCTTCCAAGCTTTAATCCTACTTGAACTTTACGAGAAAATGTTTGCTACAAGAGAACTCCACGAAAGGGCCCACATCCACCACGCTACCACGATAACTTTAATGCGAAGGGGACGGTCCCTGATCGGCAAATCTGCATTGGATTCCCCGCCAAACCCCCGCGATGGGTCCAACGGTTCCCGACAGTCCTCCACCTCCAGCGCCACTGGAACAGCCGATAAGTGGTGGGAGCATTGGGTCACCAATGAGGCGACCAGGCGTGCGGCATTCGCTGCATTCATCGTTGATTCGATTCATGCCACAATGTTCGGCCACTCAGCGGTCATGGTCGCTCATGAAATGCGACTGCCTCTTCCCTGTGATGAGTCTATGTGGAGAGCAGGAAGCAGCTCCGAAGTCTGGAGAATTGAGTCAAACTTGATGTCGAACGGTATCAAGCCGACTTCGTTCTTGGAAGGTCTCAAGCGAACACTGAGCGGCCAAGATGTTCACACAACTTCCTTCGGCAGAACCGTTCTCATGACAGGTCTCTTGAGTGTGTCGTGGCATATGCACCAGCGAGATCTTCAGGTCAACGTTTTGGGTGGTGGTATTATCCAAGCTTTGGGTGGTCGTGATCGATGGCGAGCTACTCTGACTCGAGCATATGACACTTGGAAGGCGGATTTTGACAAGCATCTAGAGCGAAACGAAGCAGCCGACCCTTACCAGGATGATGCTACTAAGCGACAAGAGTTCAATGTTGTATTCGAAAGCCGCACAGTTTTGCATCATCTGGCTCATATGGCCATGCATGCCGACATTGTCGACTGCCAGATGTTTGCTCGGGCAAAGCGTCTGCTTGGCAGAACTATTGGGCCTCAAGAATTCAACAGTGCTCAGAGGCGAATCAAAGACCACTGGGCGCATTCTGCAAGAGCAAGAGATGCTGCCTTTTACGCGATCAAGTTCCTGTGCTCCGTTCTGGCTCCTGACCAAGTCTCTCCAGCGCACGCCGGTGGCTATCATCTCGATGAACCTTATGACGCTCGAGACGACGTTCTTCTGAACCGACCTTGGGTCATGTACTTTGCTGCGCTGGTTGTATGGAGTTACGGATTTGCACTGGAGGGCCCTTGCCCGAATATTCCATTGCCAACCAACAAGCAGGAGAAGTTGCATCACATGAGGAATTATTTTATAAAGTTCGGCACAATCGAGGATCCGTCCGACCTGCAGAACAGAGTCGGCTTCAACTCGAATACGGCTCTTCTCATGGTTCTCAAAGATACCTTCGAGACAACACGCTGGGAGCTTCTCCATGAAGCCGCTACTCTGTTGAACAACTGCATTGTTTTAAACCAGGGTGGCACAATTGCCTGAGGGCGAAAAAGTATTTGATATGATGACATTGGAGGCAGTAATTTCTCGAGGGTTTAGATGATATATATGGATAAAGAATGCGGCGCATATAGGGACACATTACCAAGGTATGAGATACGATGGATGGAACAGCGTGATTTACTTAGAAGGAGTCTTATATTTTGGGCTGCCTTTTGCTTTAGTATACCCCTAGTGTTAGTTTGCACAATGCAATGGTTTACAAGTGTACTGCGTCAAGAAATAATCATGTCTTGTCTAGTGTCTTGATGAATGTGAGGAATTTACGCTCAATACTATTAATACATGTGCAAGCATCACCGCCTTGGGCAGACATGCATCGCTAATTCATTATGATATCCTGAAAAGTATACGACCTTCCTTCTAATGTCCAGTCAGACTCGATCCGCCATCATACTGAACACTGCTCCTTCGGAGAAACGACATGGGACTGTTAAGCCGCTTCGTCGGCGCTCCATCGTTTCCTCCCAAAACACCTGGCGGTAATCCAAGCGTCGGGATACTAGCTTCAGGCACAGCCTCCAACGGCGTTGCCACCGGCGCTGTTGCGGGCGTGCCTTGGACCTTCTGACCCTTCTCTAAAGCTTCTTTATAGAACTCTTCAAGTGCGGTCTTGTTCTTGCAAAACTCATCAATCTCGGCATTAAGAGCATCGGGATCGGGAGTTGTTGCGGGTATGGGCTTATGCTGTTGATCAGCTGGTTTCAGCGCTGGCGAGTGATAATAGTGTGTTGGTTTGAGGAGCGGCGAGGATAGCGTTGCGGATTCTGTCATTCCAAAGGTTGAATAGGCGCCGTACGAGGACATGCGGCCGCCGCGCTCTGCCAAAGATGGTGGGTCAATGGAACGGAGGTTGTTACTGTCGCGTGGGTTTGCAGGACGATTGCTATACAGCCGGTTTGCCAGGATCAAAAGATCGCCTTCGTCCGTGATCTCAGCTAATAGGGTGCCACTGCGATGGATGTACTGGGTGTACTTGTACTCAGGCTTTCCCCAGGAGTAGCTTACATCGACGTTGCTTGGGAAGTTGGATGCTGCCTCCATATCCAAAACAAAATCGAACTTCTTGAGAATTGCCGTTTGGTAGAAGTGTTTGTTAGGAGATGTTGTCGGGCCCAAGGAATTGGGGTCGATGTACGTCTCAGGCTTCTGATCTGGAGGACGGGCTGCCAACTTGATGCGATATGGTCTTCTAAATGGGTTCGTCTCAGTAATGGTGCATGCCTCTTTGATAGGCACTTCAACAAGTCGAAGGCCATACTGGCTGGCTTCTCGAGCCCAACTCTCGACTGCATCCTCCACCAGTTTTGTCGTAACATTCATCCAGTCGATGCGAATATGGTAGCAGCTGTCAGGGTTGTGAAGACGGTCATAATGCAGGTCGATCCTCTCTGGTCTATATGACCGCTTGCGATGATCAACATCATACTTTATGACCTTGCTTAGCACAACCCTTGGCCTCTTTCCGCCGTAGGGGAGCGATATGGTCGGTGTTGTTGAGGTTGATGCAGGGGAACCGCTTTCCTCGCCCGAACGAGCCGACATCAGAGTTCGGGGTGAGTCTCGATTCGAAGCCTCAAGACTTGGAGTTGGCGGCACAGGAGCTCGCCGACTGTTGAACCATCCCACATGAGGCTTGGCATACTCACTGGCGATCTGATAGTAGTAGTTACCATCGCGGAACTGATGTCGCTTGTCAACGTGAACAAAGAGACCGCCCTTGTCTTTGGTGTTTCCAGACTTTGGTTCTTCATGCACCATCAAGGCATTGCCTAGCGCCTCGGCGTCTTCTCGACTATCAAGATCCTCAAAGTTGTCAAGTAGCCATGTAACCATGTCAGATCCGATGAAAGAGGCAGAGTAGAGCCGAAGATGCCATCTGCGATTTTGCAGCCTAACACCTCCATTCTCGACAGGTTGCTGCATGGCGTCAGCCAAGGTCGTCAAATTCAAATTGGACTTCTTGAAACGATCCTTGTTCGACACCAGCCCCTTTCGATTAGCACCTTCCACACCTTCTGTGAGAGGAAGCGTTTCAACTTCAGCAGTAATGACCACCGAAGGATCATCTGTCTTCCATACGATGTCGAGCGGGTTGGGGTCACGTTGTCGCTTTTGCTGGCCAACTGTATGATACCTCCGCTCTGTCGGGGGAATGTAGCGATACTTTTGCCAAGATTGAGCAAGACGCTTGATACCTTCAATTCGTACCTCTTCGGCATGATCTCCTGTTTGTGTCCTTGCTATTGGGACATCCTTTCGCAGAACAGGAATAAGGACGAATCTCGCCCGCCAGAAGCGAAGACTGTCTGTCATTTCGTCGTGATGCCCAGCAATGTATGAATCAATCATGTTCCAGTTGCGGTCAGTACGGGGTGTGAGAAGATCAATCTCTCGCGCTTCGTAGGTGTCATCCAACAGCGTGCGAATAGCAGGCTTGTAGATTGGCGAGAAACCTTGGGAAATGAACGAGGTATCCGTCGGCTTTCGCATGAAGATGTTCACCTCGACTTCCGTGCCGTTGACGCATGAAAGTTGATGGATGCTGTTACCGACTGACATGAAGATACTTGTACCATCCTCCAGGGGTTGATCTCTTGAGAAGATGTCGCCAATCTTGATCTGGTTCTGTCCAAAAGCGCGAGCGACTAATGGCCCTACCACAACTTGAAATCCTTGCGTGAATCGCAAACTGATCAGTTCTTGGATGAATTCCTGGCGAGATTTTGGTGCCTCGACCACATCATCATCAGCGTCCTGTTCGACGGTATACGGATGACGATGATACTCCGTATCAAACTGGGTCTTTGAGGGGAAGTACTCGGTGGTCAGGGGCACAGACGCAGGACAGCAAAGAGCCTTCCATTTCTGAACCTTCATCTGGGCAATCTGAGGATAAACATGTTGCCATCGACTATACAAGACGGTATCGTCAATCGCAAGACTTTCTGGGTTTGAAGGATTGACAAGAGTCAGCCACGGCGTGTTAGCAGTGGTGGGCGACAGAGTCGTAGGAAGATCCTGAACAGCATCACTCAATGCACCGGCTCGCAGTTTATTGGTATACAGTTTCTGAGCATCATCAGCGCGAAGGGCTTCCGAATATTTGAGATCGCGATCGTCGTCCCGTTTCTGCTGCCGAGTATTAATTGACGTGCCTATCGTGGTTGATGCGTTTCTCAGCTGCATCGCAGCCACATCCAGATTGGAATTGTTTCTCTTGAGAATAGGAATACTGGGAGTCATAGGCACTCCTTCGACGATAGTGTCTGGAGCATCCAGCCGATATTTCTGAATGGAAACCGATGATGGATGACTGGAGATTGTCTGTGGAGAGCTTGGGCGTAGCTCTGGCCGGACTCGAGGTGTTGATGGCTGTTTTGCTTCGCCAGAAGTGACGCCAGAAGCATTGACTGTTTCAGCCTTGATCTCTGCAACCACTGCCTTAGGGGCAGCAATACCAAATCCTCTCTGGCCAAGACTGATCTGCCTCATCAACTTCGGCTGTTTCGCTATCTGTTTGGGTGGCTTCGGTGTTGTTGGTTCGGCGCTCTTCTTGAGACTGGTTGGCGATGGCTTATCACCATCAGTGATATTCATTGACAATTTCCTTGCCGAAGGTCCGAGTATAGGCGCCCTTTTCTCTGGGAGCGAGGTTCCATAAAGCCCCGAGTCCTCAGCCAACTGCCTTCTCGTGATTTCGTCCAAATCCTTGGCATATCGAGAGGAGTGATGCCGACTACGACCATGAGAAATCTTTGCTCTGTGATCATCAAACTCTTGCAACTGTTTCCATAGAGACTTTTCGCCAGGACGTGCCAACCTGTCTGGAACAAATCTTTGGAACCCATAAATGTGGTCAAAGAGACCATCCGGCGGACGTCTCTTGGGAATATACACAGTATCGTTGATTCCAGTGTTACGATATTTCTGCGAGGATGGTGGTTCGGTAATGTTGGCGGGGAAATGCGTGTCAACTTGCAAAGGCGTCGTTTCGATCTCGTTTGTTTCGAGAACACTTCTCATCTGCAGGGCGTACATGCGGCATCGAATGTTGAACTCATCTTCATCATCTTGCACAACCTTATTAGACACAGACAAAGCGATACCTTCATAGGATAGCGCCTCGTCAGAGGCGCCAGTCCAGAACGAAACATGAAGCCATTGCGGAAGCGCAAAGCACCACTGATCGCTTGTTGCCATGGATATCATGGGATCGGCACGACGCGAAAGACTCAGCCCTTTTGAAGGCGAGAACGATTCGCCAAGAGATTGATAACTACCGATCACTGGCGTAGGGTGATTGGGTGTGCTATCGCGACTGTGGAATGATCTCGAGAAGCTTGATCTATGAGCATGACCGTGGTCATCAGAGTACTGCGGGTTGCGGTATTTGAAGAGGGGCACTGAATGCAAGGGCATTTTGGGCATACATATCAGATCGATGCCAATACCGTTCCCTACCAACGCCTCAGTAGTCCTTCGCAAAGTCTCGTAGTCTACCTCAAAAACACCAGAGCCAGGACTGATCACCGCAATCGATATTCCTGTCCTGGTGAGATCTCTATCAATATGATCGTGCGCGAACTGAGATGAAGCGAGGTTTATTGCCTCTAGAACGTTGCCATACATGGCATAAGTCGACTCGGCTTTGACGCGAGACGGAGGTGTATCCTTAGGAATAGAGTCCGGACCATTGATCTCAGCTAGGGCGTTAAGCTTGTGATGGTACAAACTGATATCCCGGCGGAAGAAGTTGAATTCTACCTTCAGCTGGTGCAAAATCTTTGTCCATTCTCCGCTACCCATCTCGCTGACTACCACTCGGTAAAAGTCTTTATACGGTCGACGTGGTCCAGAGGGCTGTATGCCGGTATAAAAGTCACCAGAAAGGCTGTCGAACTCCGCCGTCAAACCAGTATCATACTCTACACGCGCGAACAGTACGATGCTGACCAGGTGCTTAGCCTTGAGCATAGCCCATCTCTTGAATAGCGCAGGGAGAAACCCGTTCACGACCTTGTTGAACATGATCTCACCGGAGCTTTCTGCATCAAACTCCCACATTTCTTTCGCCATCTGGATGAAAAGAACGTATCTTGCTGATTCGCTTCGGAAGATAGGCCGGGTGTTGCGGGTGAAGAACGCAGAGTGCACCTTGCGACCATTATGATAGATTGCAGTGACTTGCGCTTTGATGGTGCCCATGAACAGTACCGATTGGCCTTTGTAAACAGTTCTTCCAGTCAGTTCTCCGACAGTCATTCTCCAAATGTCCGATCTAGACAGGTACTGATCCTTGAACGACAATTCTACGTGAGAAGCTTCCGTAGCTGGATTCTTGGAATCCACCTTGATCGATATTAGCATCATGCATTTCACGCTGGGAGGGATCCCTCACCATTGTCAAGAGAACCTGAGAACCCTTCTTCATCCCAAAGGCATCGGCGATATGCTTCAAAACATAGACTTCGACGTCAGGATTCCGAGTCTTGGTCTCTTGAGGCATATCCTTTGCGACAAAGAAATACTTAAAACCCGCGCTGTCTCCATTTTGGGTTCCTGACATTCCCTTGGAAGCATCCTGATTTTGTTTGCTACTGGCACCATGCCCAGCGGAAATCTTTCGCAGGTCGTCCTTCACGGTCGATATACACATCAACATTCCAGGCTTCACGTCGGCGCCCACTACATCGAAATTGAGCAGGACCTCGTCCCGGGCATAGCCTTCGTTGACCGTCACAGTACATCGGCGTTCTATTCTTGTTCGCTTCTCTTCCTTGAGAGTGGAATGGGTCGATACGCTCGCGGGGGAAGCTGGGACCTCGATATGGGTGCGATCTAAGCTCGACTTGCTAAACTGTCGCCAGTGCGGCGGTCCCATGCGTGGGACCGGGTTCCTGGAGCTACCATTTCGTGACATGGGATCGGGCTGTCGCTCGCTCGCTACAGAGGAAGATTCGACAGGGCGCGATGCAATCCTGTAGCTCGCATGTTGCTCTGAGTGGATTGACTTGATTGACTAAGCCGATCACGAGGCTGTTGATGGAGAATCGCTTGTCGCAAACGGTTATCGTCAGTAGCATGAGCGCTTGGAACGTGAGGTTGGAGGTCGCGGCAGAATCAATTCACCGCCTTCTGGTCTTGGAAGCTTGATGCTGTACCAACATCACTGTGTAATGTGATTGGCTGTTCACAATAGCTGTCTTGAAGTGTATGGAAAGCTTGAACAAGATGAATAGTAGATAATCACTCATTTTAACAGCATAAAAGAGTGAAATATTTGTTCATTGCTGTTGGGTTAGGGTAGCTAACTCATTATTCATGACTACTATTCCCAGCCGACATTTCTTTATCCATTATCAGACGATCCTATTTTCTCTACTACCCACTAACGAACGAATAGTCGCAGCAGCTGGGGTACAGTACAAAGTAGATAATAGGACTTTCGTCTCATAATCTGGGACCGGAGGTACTTTTAATCTCGATTTTATTGAGACTAGTTATAACTAGAAATTGACATTGCCTTCAACGCCTATCGCTTCGCACTGGTATGGTCATCTTCGCCTCAACGATTGTGATGAAGTAAACTTCGAATAGATTCTCAAAATTCAAATAGACTTTGTACAAGTGCCTCCTTAACCAGTATCCATATCATATCATTGGGGCAAGGACGGGTAGCCATGTGGGGGCTGAAATATGAACATCAATAGGGAAAGTTTTCGAATAGCTTGCGCCATGGGCTGAGAAATCGGCGGAGGTGCAACTTAAGACGCAGTGGCCTCGTCGGAGTGAGTTGGGTACCCTGTCTTGTGGTCAGTAAAGTTAAGTAAACTGTTAGATTTGACTTACACCAAGAGCAAACAGCAATAATAGAATAGAGACAGATAAGAAGCCAACCCTCCAGCCAATGGCTCTTACCATCCGCAATCAAGTAGTTGACCAGCAAGACAGCCACGAACATGGTAGCAACCTGGAATAAGTCGAAACTCAAGTTCATCTCGTCGTTACCCATGCCCCAGCCAATGATGACCAGCAGAGGGATCAAGAATAGCGCAACTTGCATGGAGCTTCCGACTGCAACACCAATGGCCAAATCCATCTTGTCCTTGATTGCGACAGTCACAGCCGTTGCGTGCTCAGCTGCGTTACCGACGATTGGCAGCAAGATCAATCCGACAAACTCCTCAGATACACCACCGGTTTTCGTAACGGCGTCGATAGAGTCAACCATGAACTCAGCGCAAAGGGCGATCAAAACGGTGGCAATAGTAAGTGTAGCAACTGCCACCCAGAAGTGCAGCTGGGGCTCCTCTTCCTCATCCTCATCTTCCTCATTCTTTGGTAGTCGATGGGGGTTCATGAGCATCTGGGAAAGACGCTCGTTCTCTTCGCGACCTGTCATGCCACCGCCAACAAGAGCACCGGGGACCATGACACCTTGACGGAGACTCGCGCCGCCGCCACCACCACGCGACCAAGGTTTCGCGGCAACCTTCTGACCTTCCTGTCGGAAAGTGCTTGAGTGGGTCTTGAGCTGGAAAAGAAGATAAGCCGCATAAACGATGAGGAGGATTACAGCTGTGCCTCTTGAGAGCCGGGCAACGTTAGTGGCCGGTGTGTCCCTGGCTTGGTCGAAAACGGTTGGCACAATGACGGAAGCGACAGCTAGAGCGAGCATGCTGTGGAACCTCGTTAACAAAGAAAGTTCATCGAGTCAGTGTTTGAAACTTACCTAGCCGCAGTCTGTGCTACTGTCTCATTGAAATACTGGGCTTCACGTCGCAGACCACCAAAGAAGAAACAGAAACCCAAGACCAGAAGCAGGTTGCTGAGAATTGATCCCACCAAAGAGGTCTGGACAATGATAACCTTGTTATCCACCAAAGCCAAAATAGCGACGATGAGTTCAACAGCGTTACCGAAAGTGGCATTGATTAGACCACCAAGAACCTCACCAGTTCGTAGGGCAATTTCTTCCGTGGCGAAACTGAGAATGGCGGCGAGTGGAATAATTGCGATGAAGTTGACCACGAATACGGCGATTCGGTTCACGCTGTGGATATAATTGAGAGCGATTCCGACCGGTGCGGCGATAAGAAGGATGTTGATGTATGAGTTGAGAAAGGTCCTCTCCAATTGGTTTCGGACGGTGAAAGGCTCCTTCGGCTGGACATTGCGGAAAAGTTTTGATGATTGTCGCCTGTCGAGTTTTCTCTTTTCCAAATCAACGTTTTGGTCTGCGGCGGCTGGGACATCTTCGCGTCTTCGGTTTCGTAATTGATTTTCATCGCCGACGAGTGAGCGCTGTGATGTAGGAATGTCGTCGCTTCCATCAATGGGTGAGCCTCCTCCGGCCATCTTTTCTCTGTCATAACCTTCTTCCTTGCTTCTCCTCGTGTCCATCATCGTCTCTGCTGTTGACCACTCTCTGGCTGGTCCGCTTCGACCAGGGTCAGTGACGGCGTGTGACAATTCTTCTCCGGTAGTCTCGTCTCGAGTACGTTGTTGTCCTTCCAGGCCGGCTTCAGAAAAAGTGCGCGCTCGGCGGTTCCAGGCGACGTGACGAAATGGGTTCCACGATTGATCGGTACTGGTACGGCTAAGGGCGTGCGCTTGACGCTTGATGTTGAAGTGATTGACTATAGCGATGTGAGTAAGTAAACAATGATAATGATGATAACAGTACAGTAACAAAGGCTATGTGTGAGTAAATGTGAAAAGAATAGAAAGGAGCTTACAGGTAGACATCGCCAAGAACTGGGGTCCAAGTTGATGCGTGGGTCAGCACTCAGCAGCGGATGGATGGGTGCGTGTGCGTGTCACTACGGCAGTGCAAAAGTAAAAATAAGGTATCCTATCCGTAAGGTAGGTAGGGGAATAAGAAGATGAACTGCCAAGAATTCGAGAACGGGAAGGGTTGGTGGTGGGCACCGTTTTGTTGATTCCCCGTTAGCTTAAATCAATAGTGACCTCACTGTCCTTGTCTCTCATTGTCCCCTTTTAATTACATTTCATTTCCCTGAAAAATGCCATCTTTGTTGCCTGTGCTATGCCACTTGTGTATCACTGGCTGGTTGGTTCATTATGAGCGACACGTCAAAGGGGACAACCAGAGGTCTGATACTACGCTACTGCTACCTTACAGTTATTAGGTATGGACTGTACTCTACCTGGTAACGGCAACGGCATAATCACTGTCAGCGGCAAAGATTCCGGTCTCCAGAGGCCTCCTCCTTTTGTCTCCTGTTCAGGAGCAAAAGTCCTCCAATAAGCATGATTCAAAGCTTGCAGTCTAGACGCTGGGTCGTTCCACTCTACTCTACCGACCTACATACGCACTGATGGTGACATGGTCAGCCACAGACACTTGCAACACCTACACGTACAGTACATATACGTGGATGGCTGAGTAGTATCCATGATTCAGTGTGATGCAGCTGATCACAGGCTATTGGAAGACGTTTTATCAAGCTAACACAAAATGACAAAAATCTTGTTGTTGCGGGTCGTCATCATTCAAGCGAGAGGTTCTTCAAAGACTGGTCCTGGATGTTGGCAGGGGTTAGTCTATGCCAAGCCGGCCAAGTGTTGCCGAGCGATCTACCCTTGTCTTGGCGATCTGACTTGATGCACAAATGTTCAAGTTATGTCATCTATGCAGCCATCTTTGTCCAATTGCCTTGATTCTTGGCACTCACATGGCTATATTATTGCCGTCTTATTCACATCGGACAGTGATTTCCTGTTTCAACTTGTTTTCTGGACTGTTGTTTCACAAAGAACCAATCCATCAAGACATGATCACGATCTCACATGTAGTGTCAAAGTTTCTCATCTATTCATTGTATTAATATTGTTTACAGCAACGTGCAATAAAAGTAGTACTGGGTCGTCGAATTTGTATATAGGTACTGTACTCAGAAATACCCATATCTTGGGCTAACGAGTATGATGCTCTTTGCAGGCTCCCTCCCATTGCCATTAAGGTGAGCTACATATGTGAATAGCTCAGGTATCATAAATCGCAAAGCTCCAAAAACGCCATGCATCATCTCCTGGCTCCTGTTTTTAATTCCTTTCAGAAACTTATTCGCAAGGCCACTTTCCCACTAAATACTCTTTAAATCCGCTCTTGCGGGATGAGAACGCCTGTCCCGATATGCATTGTTCATGTCAAAACCAGTCCAACTGATTCAAATGATATCCCGTGTCGGCTGTTTTTATGAGCCTCCAAATCTCTTCAAAGCCAGTCCCCATCAACATCTGCACCCACGTCAGGCTCAGGCAACGGGTTCTTCCTAGGTCGTCCTCTCTTCCGTGGTTGCGAATCGGACCTCGCCCGTTTCTTTCGTCCACCTGGTGTGTTTCCTCCCTTTCGTTTGCGGCCTCTGTCAAGCGCGACATTGCTTTCGTCTTCCTCTTCATCTCCACTTGGGGTCGAAGGACCGTCCATATCCATCTGATCAGCGTCATCCGCAATCTTGAACTCCTTATCGACATTCAGGAGTTCCACGAGAGCGGTGCATTTCTGTACCATTCGTTCTTGGTCTTGGAGTCCGCCCATATGGGACTCAATCTCGTCCCATACCTTGTCTCCATGAACACCTTGAACTTTGACTGGTGTCTTGTTCAAATCTTTAGCCAATGCCTTCGCCTTGCTGTCATGCCGACTGTTACCCATGCCATAAAGACGACGCAAATGGGTTCGTGTTTCCCACATTGACAATAGGATGATAGACGCAGTCGCCAGCTGACGCAGTCGGGCGGGCTCAACTTCGGATGCAATCGCCAAAGCCGTTCTAGCATCACCTTCCAATGGTATTGCTCCAGGTGCTGTTCCAGGAATTGGGTCCTCTGAAACTGCAGGAGCTGGCGCTGAGGCCTCGGGTGCTGAAGATTGTAGTGTATCGACGCGAACGTTGAAGATCTCCGACTCGATGGCCTGCGCGAGGGGGGCACCAGTGCTGGTCACCATCTTCTCAATTGCATTCACGGTGGTTTGCAACTCTCCAACCGTCTGGTATTCGAAATATGCCAGGTTCTCGGTGATGAAGCGTGCAAAAGCCATATGAGACGGTATCTCCTCGGTTGTTTCCAGTTTGGCAAGGTCAAAGTCCAGCTGACCACAGAGCTTGTCCAAGAAGCGCTGACGATTCTTCATCTTGCTAATCTTGAGCACTTCCATCAGGAAGTGTAATTTGGATTGGAAGGGGTTTGTTGTTGCACCACGAGTATCCTCCACAACATCCCGCTGGTATGCGAAAGCTGACTGCACCGCCTTGGCATACTCTCGTTCAAGCACGGTTTCGTGCTTCTCGTGTAAGTACCGATGCTCAGAAAACGCCAGTTCCGCAATTCGTCGGTTCGTCGAAGTTTCGAGGGTCATCAACGTAACACAGGTCTCTTTGGGGTGTGTTAGACCCTGTCGGTTAATGCTACCCAAAACCTCTGTGGCGAGGAAAGCATGATCACCCTGGCCCGACAGTGCAATGCGAGAGATGTACTTCAAAAATCGCTGAGAAGTAGCACTAGCGACATCGTCAAAGTTGGTCCCTCCCATGACTGTCAACTCTCGCTTTTTACCAGAAGCTGGCGCCTCTGCTGCTGTTTCCGAGCGTTTTTCTTCGGTCACAAGAAACTCTCGGAATGATCTTAATATCAACATCTCAAGACCAGGGATTTGTTCTTTGAAGACCTGGTCAAACAATGTGTACAGCTTAGGGACCGCATAATTGCGTGGCCAAGCTTGACAGATCAATCCAAGGGCGTCGAGTGCTGACTTGCGGATCTCGAGTGGCTTTGAGGGTGCTGCAAGGGGCACCAGTTTCTCAACGGCCAACAAAGGGACGGAATCTCCTTTCCATTTAGGGAATTTCTGTTTGAACGGCGCTGTCCACTCATCCAGTTTGCAATGTTTTGCAACCATACCAATCAGCAGACTGTACGCGTAGGTCAAATTGATCGAATTTTGGTCGATAGGTCTGGCCTGTATCTGTTCGATTTTTAGCAGACTAGATAGCAGAGTACCGATCAGTGGAGTGTAGACGTTGAGCAGCCCACAAACCACCTGAGTGCAAGCAACCAAATCGTCCAGGGAGTTGCGCTGGCTGATCTTGGAGAGAGCTTTCAGTAGGTACGTGCGCACTTCTGATAGAAACTCTGTATGAACACTGGTCAAGGTCGGCAAAACTCGACGATAGATAATAGTCACATGCCGAAAAGCGACCAGCTCCTCTGGCTTCGAAAAGTTTGCTAGATGCGGTAGCAGAAGCCGGATCTGCTCGAAGTTGAACAATTTGGGCTCAGCATTGGCAAAGATTGTAAGCACGTGCAGTGCATCGCGGCCAGATGGGACTGTAGGATCTTCAGGGTCGAGGTTATCGATCAGTCCAAACATGTGAGCGACGAGCTTGGTGCAGACTGTAAAAGGTCCACTCAAAGATTTATCTTTGGGTTTGAGGATGGACCGGAACACCTTGTCAAGCATCTCTGTGACCGTTCCAGACTTGACAGTTTGAATGACAAGCGACACATGCTCACTGAGCGTCGTCTGATACACGGCGGTTCCCTCGTCTTGGTAGAATGGCGCGAACCAAACTTCCTCGATCATTTGGCGAGCTAGATCGCGAACGCCTTCGTCAGGATCCTGCACTCGGCGCAGCAACCCGTTGGCTATCATGCTGCGGAGTGTCTTACTGTGATTCCGAAGATAAATATCACGAGTAAGTTTCATTGCACGTTTCCTTACGCCGAGACCATTGTCCTGAAATCGATTGACGATCATTGGTGTTAATGAATTCTCAAGACGAGGACGCATCGTCATGCAGTTGCCCAAGAGTCCGAGTGCAGAATCTCTTACTTGGATAGATGAATCGCCTGCGCAGTCCAAAATCAGATCAATAACGGTTGAGTCGCCGTCCAAGATCGAGGGATCTGTCTCCAAAACCTGGTTGACACTCTTGAGGCTCCTACTTCTGACTGTAGCTTGATCGCTGGCCATAGAGCCAAGCAGCATGTTGAGGATCTTGCTGAAGGCTTCACAAAGAGGTGAACGCAGCAAGATGATACAGTAAGAGAGTTTAGCCTGGTTCGCTGAGACACTCTTGAAAGTGTACTCGTTCACGAGCCATCTACGGTCCTCAATCATCATCCTAAGACGATAAGCCAGGCGTCCCAATTCTTCGTCTCGTTCTTCCTCCTCATCGTTGTAAGAATCGTAGCCGTTGTGCACCTGCAATGCCCAGCCTGCAATTAGAAACGAGATTGCACTTGATAAATGGGGATCTTCGCTGCTTCGGCTTTGCACATGCTCAAGAACGGCTCTGTAAGGTCCAGCCCAAGCTACAAGCTGTTCCACGCGGGTCTTGTGTTCCAATGCTTGGTTAGCAATGTCGGCAAGATATCGTGACAAGTCATCAGCTTCGTTGCCATGTGATGAGTTCATGAGTTTTTGAACATGGGAGCGGAGGCGGGAGATGGCAGCACTCAAACCACCCAACAGTTCCAGTGCCATATTCTTCGCTGGAGCAGCAGTCTTGGGTGCTTCGAAAAGTTGCACCATTCTGACCATCAACACACGAAGTAGGAGTTCAGCTGACGGCCAATCTGGTGAGTCGAGGCAAGTGGTAAAATCTTCGACGAAAAGATCAAGCAAATTTCGATAAGGAGTATCACCAGATTTGGTCGAACCAATAGCACGCTGGACAATATAACTTATCACATACGATGCATTGCGCTGCGCAGCATCGGTGAGGGGAGAAACAGAAATCTCAAGATCCCTAATGGCGACGCTGTGTTGCTTTGCGCCTTGAATCTCACTCTTGATCGAGGAAACGAACTGCTTGGGGCCTGTGGGTGCGCGTTCCTCGTCGTCTGATCCTTCCGGTTCACCGTTGATGTTCCGAAGCAACTTGTGACGATCATTGTCTTTGTTGTCATCCACTCGCCCAGAGCTTGCTTGAACCAGTCTCATGATCAAAGCAGAAACAGGCTGGACACTTCCTCCGTCCGAAAGTTTAAATTGGCGAGCACTTTGCTTGCCGACTGGCAGTTTTTCGAGTGAAGAAAGAATTTCATTGATGATGCCTTGGCGTTGTTCTGGCTTAATCAAGAAGATCTGGGACAGCATATCCATTGCAACAGAACGGAGTCCGTCGAACTTCTGAACCCCTACGACGGAGTCCTTCTCGAAATAGGCATTCTCCATAAATATCAGTCGCGATGCCGTGTATTCCAGGGAATTGATCACGGTCTCTGAGAGCTCGATCTTGGTGACAAGCTCAGCCAGCAATGCAAACAACTTTTGACAGCAAAGGAAGACCGATGTGATAGGCTTCTTGTTTTTTGACAGAGCTTTGAAAACTCCTGAGGCAGGCCCGGACGGCCTTAGCTCCACGAGGGGCATAACGACGTCCTCAGTGACCTTTCTGAAAATATCCACGCTCCTTTGAATGATGGTTTCGGAGTATAGTTGCTTATCCTCTCTGCCACCGGAGAGGATGCGGAGACATGTACGGGCTGACTTCAGCATTGTTTCCACATCAGAAAGCTGCTGCACCCATGCATCAACGGCATCATCGTTCCAAGTCTCGTCAACCCGTATCTCCAAGCTTTCAACTTGCTTCAAGCTTGCATCACTCAGCTTCATTATTTGGACCAGGTGCTCTACAGGAATTCGGTCGAAACATCTGAGAGTAATCGTCTTCTGAATCGCACCATGCATTTTCTGTTGCGAAGAGGCGGTCATAGCAACCTCTTGTTCTGATGTCATGGAAACGACTTCTTCATGACCTTGCTCATCTCCAAGAACTCGTCCCACCGAGTTGAAGACGGTGCGTACAAGCTTGTCGAGTGCATGAAGAGCTGCCTCACTCCGTTGGCGCTGGTCCAGGCTCTCTCCGATGAGGTCCTGGCTATCGGGATATCCTTGCTGACTCTGCTTTCGAACCGAAAGGTGGTGTGGATCCTCTGGCGTCTCTTCGACTTCGACATACTCTTCACGGTTGATATTCGCGCGAGGAAGTTCGATTCGAAATGAGCCTTTGTTGTTTGTATCCACATGATTTTGCCCAGAAGACTCGGTGGTAGGCGCTATGGGTTGTGGCAATGGCTGAGTTTGTTGCGGAGCGACGTTCGGAGTGTCATCTTGCAGCTCGTCCCTCACATCAACATACGTGGATGGATCGAATTTTCTCTTAGACGGTATAACAACTTCAATCTTAACAGAGTTCGATTTATGTGCCTGAGAATTATGTGCAGGAAGGCTGCGCGGCTGTGGAGGGTTTGGGGAATTGATCGAGGCAGAGCGTTGCTTAGGGGTCGTGTGGCCGCCAGCTTGGCCATTCAGTTGTTTCGCTTCGGGAATGCCAGGCTTTGTCGTTTTGAAGTAGCCTCCCACTTTATCGAAGACGCTTCTTGTGACCGGTGACAGACCTTCGATGAGGCTCTTGCCAGTTGACGGAGTTGCGACAGTGTTCGAAATGGGTGTAAACTTGCTATTACTCGGTCAGAATACTATCAAAATTAATACGCAAAAAAATGATTCCCGTACTAGTGCGTTCGCTGGCCAGGCTTGATGTCCTGGAGGACATGGTCGACCGCTTGTTTGACGTTGCGCGGCATCTGGGGGTGGGCAGCGGCGTCCTTGTTGAGGCTGTTGAATTCGTGCGCTTGGAATAAGTCGTTCAAAGGGAGTGCCGGGCAACCAGAACCAAAGACGGGGTCGGGGATGATATCTAACCAGAGTCAGCAACAAAATGTATGGCCAAGTCGTAGTGACTAACCAGGAATGAATGGAACCGTCGAGGTTTGCGGTGAGAAGGGCAGAGCTTCTTGCAGAGTGAAGGGGCGATTGCGAGGAACGGCAGCATTGTTATTGTCAGTCCCCGTTTGAGCAAGCAGGCCATTGGGAAAGCCCCCATGATTATCGGGATGCATATTGTCCATTATCCCGTACGGGGAGGCAAGCCATCACAGAGCTTGATTCAAAGGGAAGGAGCGAACGGATGATGGCGCATCGGAAGATCGCAGGTAATATCGAGACTCCAATCGAAACAATAGGCGGACACGCTACGAGCGCGTAGTTGTCGGTGCAGCTTCCGTGAAATGCGTGCCAATAGAATCTATTGTGGAAGCAATGAATGCGATTGTCGTGAATTAATTGCGGTTAATTAAACATTGTTCGCCAGCTTTTTGGGGAAATGAATGTAAACGGTGAGGTGGAAAGCCAACCTTCAATAAAGCTTTGGAAACCAATGATCAGCCTCGTGAACTTGCTCTTTCCTTTGGATGTTTAAATGACACTAGTGGTCTGTGCGTCAGGCACGCTGCCAGTCAGCGTTTGTTCCACTCGACCCACTCTGGCCTTGCTGTTTTTTTCCGGAAGACCCTGGCATACAACTTTTGATTTGAGCCTATGATGGCTGGGCTAATTTTTTGTCTCCGAACTTGTTTGATCAACCTTTGCGCATCGCCCTCATAATACAACTCCTACAACTCCCCATAATCTTATAGTGCTGTGATATAAAATGGCTGCCATTGGAACTCTCGTCTTTTGCACCGACTGCGGTAACCTTTTGCCCGCGACAAAAGGTACCCAGCGAAATGTCTTGCGCTGCGAGTGCTGTGGTGCTGAAAACAGAGGTTTGTTCCGTTTGTAGGATCCCGGATGGGCGCATGTCCTAATCTTTTACGCAGATACCGGCTCCAAAGTTACCGTCACGCAAACGAAGCCCTCCGATTTTCCCTCCTTCTTGAGACAGAAGCTGCAGTCAACCGTCCAATCTGTTGTGAAGCACGACGTGCGAACTGACAGTATCGCCCAAGAAACATGCCCCAAGTGTGGTCGCGAGGAGGTCAGATATACTACCGTTCAGCTGCGCAGTGCAGACGAAGGCTCTACGGTCATGTACAACTGCGAATGCGGTCATATGTATGAAACCCGAAACTTTTCCAGTGGTATATCTCTAATATCTACTTTAGGTGGAACGAAAACAACTAGACGCAATGCTCGACAATACGAGCGCATTCAAAATCAGGCGGCAGCTCCTGCGGACTCGGGGATCAAGGCATACTCGGCCTCTCCACCCTTCTCGTACTCAGCGATATCCAGCGCAACAATGCAACTCTCTCGAACAACCTTCTCCTTATCGTGTAGGAACTTTCTCAGGGTATCTTCAACACCATCTTCTTCGCCTAAACTTCCAAGTGCCTCGGCTGCCTCGTGGCGAACCATACTGGCCTCTTCGGTGTTGCTCAGCGCCTCAGTGAGGGCGGGAATAGACGCAGGATGCGATAGCTGGCCGAAGACAAAAGCGATCTCGTGACGGAACAGGGCTGAGGAGTCATGCAGTCCCTTGGCAAGGGCGAGGACGGCAGGCGTGGCGGTTGGCAAGTCGGGAGGGGAGGCAAGATCTCGGAGAGCGAACATGGCGCGGTAACGGACGAAGAGGGGAAGGCTTGTGTCCATCAGCTTTCGACCAAGCTCTTCAACTTCGACTTCCTTCTCGGATTCGGGCATGGGGGGCGCGGGATCGATAGAGGCAAAGTCACTAGAGCAAAATGTTAATTAGGGGCAACCCAACATATGATTTTACGAACCTAGGGCGCAGCTTTTCCTTTCGTCGCTCTTCTGAATTCTCCCACTCGATGCGCTCGATAGCGATCTCACATGTCTCGATAATACTAACATCTTCCTCCTTACGATCGCGGAATTCACGGAGGATATCTAAGTTGTCTGCCCAGCCCAGAGCACCTAGGGCTTCAGCGGCTTCGTGACGGCACATGGGGTCCTCCTTTAGATCAGAGAGAACCTGTCGCAGGGGTTTGACAGCGGCAGTGTTGCCAGTCTGACCCAGGCAGTATGCAAGTTCATGCTTGAGAAGGGCGGAGGGCGAGGCGAATCCAGCGGCGATGGCCTCGATGGCAGCAATTCGTGTAGCATCGTCATCTGCAGTGGTCGCGACGTGCTTCAAGGAGAAGAGAGCACGGAAACGAATGGGTAGAGGCGAGTCCTCAGAGCAAAGGGACTTTCTCAAGCTCAGGACCGTAGAGTCGGCCGAGCTAGAGGTCTCTGGTGTATCAGCGGAAGGCGACATTTTAGGTATCAAATTGTGTAGTTCGTAGTGATCACTAAGTGCCTGAAAGTCAGTTCAGAATAAAATCTTCGCGGGGTCCAGCTTATCTTATCTTTTGTGAAAGCCTACCCCGCCACCCTCGGTTTTTTCTCAGCCAGATCGGCGCCAAACTGGTCCGATATCCGGCGGGCTGCAGCTTGTTCAACTCACTGAGACCATGATATTTGGGCATCACTATGAAATTGGGAGATCTGGAAATATTCTCAACGAGTTAATAAACAGTTTATTTACAGTCGTATTGTTGTTATGTAGAGCACAGCTATCTGCTGGTTTCCAACATTCAATCTTGCCTACCAGATGTGAGACAGAGTGGAACGGCCAGACATCACTGGTGTCATGATCCAATAACCAGATATACCAGTGAAGTGTATGATAGATGCATATTAAATATAAAGAAAGCAGTTATAACAACGTTCGAAAGAGTCCACTGGCATCTATTTTGTAGCGTTATCTTTCGTCTATCGCCCGTTGCTTGCTAAGCAGCGAATCGGCGCCATTCGTTTAGTACTTACCCTAGAAACGACCATCATTGGATCTTGGTATCTCGCACCCAACCTTCACTCAACTTCATCTCCAAACTATTTTCATTTCAACTGCTATTTTACGCGGAAGATTTTGCTATCATTTTCGCCCAAATTTATAGTCTGTCTTTGTCACAAGTCGAACAGGGTACATCTTGCAAATTACTCAATTCGCATTATTAAGCTTCGGCTTCTGGATCGCCACCTCCGACTCACCACTTCTCATACACAACCACGACCTCACATTATCTCATATCTCAGCAGTCATGGCGCCGTCGCTCGAAACACCAGAGTCTGTCGACGACGTTTTCGCCAATCCGATAAAGCAAAAGCCACAACTGGTTGCGCCAGAACCTCAAAACTGTGTCGGGCCCGACTCACAGCAAGCCGGTAAAGCGGACTCATGCGCCGGATGCCCGAACCAGGCTATCTGCGCTTCAGCGCCAAAAGGACCTGATCCTGATATTCCAGTCATCTCTGCGCGTCTGGAGAATGTCAAGCATAAGATTCTAGTGCTGAGCGGAAAGGGTGGCGTGGGCAAGAGCACATTTACCTCACTATTGGCTCATGCCTTTGCGACAAATCCGGACAGCACCGTGGGCATCATGGATACAGATATCTGTGGACCCAGTATTCCAAAGATGATGGGCGTTGAGGGAGAAACAGTCCATGTTAGCGGTACAGGATGGTCACCTATCTGGGTTATGGACAACCTTTCCGTTATGAGCATTCAGTTTCTACTACCGAACCGGGACGACGCTGTGATCTGGAGAGGTCCCAAAAAGAACGGTCTTATCAAGCAATTCCTCAAGGATGTGGAATGGGGCGACCTTGACTTCCTGCTTGTTGACACACCTCCGGGTACCAGCGATGAACATCTCAGTGTGAACTCATTCCTCAAGGGTAGTGGCATCGATGGTGCTGTTATGGTCACAACACCACAAGAAGTCTCACTTCTAGACGTACGAAAGGAAATAGATTTCTGCCGCAAGGCTGGAATCAGGGTACTGGGTCTTGCTGAGAACATGAGCGGCTTCGTTTGCCCCAAGTGTTCAAATGAGAGTCAAATCTTCAAGGCTAGCACAGGAGGAGGACGAGCTTTGGCTGAGGAGATGGGCATTCCATTCTTGGGATCAGTGCCCTTGGATCCCAGAATTAGGATGGCGTGTGATTATGGAGAGAGTTACTTTGACTCATTCCCAGATAGTCCGGCATGCATTGCCTTCCAAGGAGTAGTTAAGAATCTTGCAGCGCAAATGGGATTGAATTCCCAAGATGTGCTGCCAGACGAGTAGACAGACTTATCAACTTTGCGCCTTTATGTATGTCATGCTATAGGCGTTTTGCTGCCACACCGTATTTCCTTGCTCATGTGTTTCGTTGCTTTACTCCGCCTTGAGCTTGTCAGGGATCTCCTCCAATTCCTCTGCTGTCTCGATATCGATAATTCGTCCGACCTCGGCGGTGTTACGCATCAACTCTTTCGCACCGGCGTAAAGCATTCTGATCTCGGCATTGCATGTGACGGGGAGGTAGAAGATGAGCACGTATGGTACAGATAGTCGTCCGTCGCCCTGCACGGATGTTAGTGTTATATAGATAGCTTGGATCGATCGAACGCACCATGGTGAGGGGGTAGCTCAGGAGGATGAATCGAGGGGCATGGTCGGGGAGATCATCGCTAATCTCGTCGAGAGATGTATAAACAGTCTTGTCTTCGTCTTGTCGGATCTCGTAGGTGTTCTTATCGATCATGTCTGTAGCAAGGGATGGTCAGTAAGAGACCAATCAAGCATACACGACGAAGTCGTAACAAAGGAGACGTACATACAAATAACAGCTTGAGGTCCCTTGGCTCGGGAAGTAGTAAGACGAAACTTGCGGAGATGGTCCTTGGACTCTCCAGAGAAGGTATAAAGCCGCGATTCGGATGCCTAAGTTTGCCGTGTTAGCGAGTGGATGGAGGGTAGTGAGGAGGTTGAGTGACCATTTTGGATATCTGTGTATTGGTTCCTCCAACAAGTAAACGCTTCTTTGTAGCTGTGTTTGAAGATAGTATCGTTATAGTATCAGGCGATCGAAGGGAGTTGGTGAAGTCGCTGCCCCGCCAAAGGGTAGCCCCCCACATTGTCCCGCCATCACCCAAGTTAGCGAGTAAACGTCATCTACAGCTCCTGGTGAGCTCCATTCAGTTTAGACGACCCAGACAACCTTAGATCAAATAGAGTGACTTGCAGACTCAACCCTGCTATCTCAACTACCTGATCTACCTATTGCTTGACTTCCAACCTCTCATATCATTGAACCTGCCCTTGGCATCCATGTTCTCACGCATCTCTCAGATCACTCGCCATCTCTCAGTACCCGTCGCAAACAACACCAGACGATTTGCCCTTGGACGAATCATGGCTCCTGTATCGGCAGATGAGCGCAACGTGCGCACTATTTCTACAGCTGCTTGCTTGATCATTGGCGATGAGGTTCTTGGCGGAAAGGTATAATATCATAGACATGTCGACCTCTTATCTAAAACATACTGACATAACATTATAGACGGTTGATGTGAGTTTTCTAGTGTAGGGTACCGTTTTAGTATTGACATGACAGACCAACTCTGCCTATTTTGCTAAATTTTGCTTCAATCTCGGAATTGTAAGTCTGTTGGTCGAGTCTTGTGTGATGTTACTAAAGAGTTGTAGAACCTGAAGCGAATTGAGGTTATTGCTGATGATGAAAGTGAGATTGTTGAGGCAGTTCGCAGGATGAGTGACGGCTACGATTTTGTTGTCACAAGGCAAGTTTAAGAAACAACATCAATATGGAAGATAGCTAACAAGAACCAGTGGCGGAATTGGACCTACGTAAGAACGCATATACCTTGACCATGCTTTCACTAACAGATCAGACACGACGACATCACCTACCAATCCATTGCTAAGGCTTTCAACCTACCTCTCAAGCTTCACCAGGAAACCTTTGAAAAGATGAAGCTTCTGTCAAAGCCTCATCCCAATCAACCCAAGTTCGACTGGGAAGTTGACTCACCTGCTAGAAGGGCTAAGCTTCGTATGGCAGAGCTACCAATAGACGAGTCTCGGGATATCAAGAAGCAGGCACTTTTCCCTCACGATGATCTCTGGGTTCCTGTCTCAGTTGTGAATGGAAACATCCACATTCTTCCGGGCATCCCCAGACTCTGTAGGTCGTGACCGTTTGTGGCCAGGTTAACTTACTAACTGATAACAGTCCAAAGACTTCTCGAGGGACTGAAGCCTCATATTCTGCCACGACTTACTGACCCTGAGGGCAAGGGCACGTACAGAGTCCTGTTCTCTACTCCTCTTCCCGAGAGTGGCGTTGCTGAATACCTCACAACGCTGGCAGCCAAAGTCGAGCCCAAGGGTGTCAAGGTGGGAAGTTATCCTCGCTGGGGCAAGGACAACAACACTGTGACTCTGGTCGGAAGGTAAGAAAGGATATCACGCCAAGCTGCTCCTTATGGATATGCTGACCCGGACAAAAGGGACCTTGACTATCTCGAGAGCCTCGTCGATGAAGTAGAAGCCGGTATTCAGGGCATGCGAGTTACCGCCGAGAGTGACACGGAAGAAGACCCAAAGGAGATCAAGAAGCAGGCAACCGCAGACGCTGACAAGGATACAGCAGAGCAAGCTGCTCGGAAACTTTGAGAATTCGCGGATTCAGACCTACCAGAGCAGTAGACTATTGATGGAGTGTGATAGCAGCTCAACGGCTTTACCACAGTTACATCCGTTGAAGTAACCATGGAGAGTCGCTATTGGATAGACGGCGTGTTTGATTGATATCCTTGGATATATGTAGACATCTATTATAGAGTGTTCGGAGTTACATGCAGTCTGATACATACCGGCGCACGGTCTCGAAACATTCGGTGATTCAACGGCACAAGACCAGTAGTGTTGTCGATCGCTGTGCTTTTTGTTTGATATGCTGCAGCGTCGTTATACTCGCTAGCGCCTGGGGAGATTGTGTTATAGATGTCGATTGTCGAACCGAATGTCTCCCCTGCAAGTTCACTTCACGCAGGTACAATATTTTGAAGAGCTTTCAGGAACCTAGTATGACGTGTTGTAGTCAAACACGGGTCGGCTGTCATGTTGAATAGTTGATGCCAACACATAAAACATTGTACCATGCTGTGTGTCCGCGTACAAGGCGAAAGTCATACTAAGTACGGAGTACGTCACATCACATAGGCAGTAAGTAATTTAGACTTGGGGCCGGCCAGCTTCGAGCAACCGAGATAAGGCACAAGAGCGGTGTCTAGTTTCATTCCTCATGCAGAAGTTGGGGGGCCGTAACGTGGTATCGACCCGGAGAACTTTGATGCTCAAGACATTAAATCATGCGACGTGAGGTAAGGTGAGGGGCTACTGTAGCGATTCTGTTGCATGGCAGATCGCCACCTGAACATTGGGACACGTCCACCCGGGATACCAGGAAGCGATTCGATTTTTCGTGAACTGGGACGCTGAATTGGGAAGCTGACTCGAGGATGTCTTCCCAGAAAGAACCTGGGGTGCGTGCGTCGAAGACCAGGGGTAGCAGTAACGAATTTGGCGGAGGTGGAGTCAAGAGGTGTCTCGGGCACATCGTAGCGGCGATAGCTAGGGTCGTGACATGATCGGCGACGAGATCAGAGCGAGAAGTCAGACCTTGACCAAAGGAGATTGGAATTTACTGTATGTCGTGATGGGCTTCCTTGGCGGGTTAAGCTAGACAAGAGAGCAATCTGCCGAAAAGGGGCTGTTGCTAAGAGAAGCACTAGAGACAAATTCGAGTGGACCACAGACAGTGGAGACGGGTACTTGTGCAGGTGGAAGAAGACGTCATTGCCAGCTTCTTTCTAGAAGACTGTAAATTGAAGAGGAGACCAGAATTGGAGGCGACTGTTGGTTGTGGTTGCATTGGACCAGGCTCTCTGACAGCCAGGTTAGTCTTATCGGCCGAAAGGGCCAAATTGCCGAAACCCATGAAAGTCCTGGATTATCCACACAGTTAGTAGTCGTCGCTAGGTAGCTAACATGGTTTGACTGCATCAAGTTGACGATGCAGTTCACGATGTTGGGTTTCTCTAACTGCAGGTGAAGCTTCTGCAGCATGCTCAGTCACGTGCATATCTGCATGTTTGACAGGTCAACCCCACCTCCGCACCTGCCTGTGCCTGCCTGTACCTTAAGCTAAAATTCGAGCCGCATTATGCGAAGCTTCCTTTTTTTCCTTAAGCATCGTCCTCTTCAACGTCGCGCTTCCATGCTACAAACAGCCATCTTACCTTCTGGTGAAATGACAATATGCATGTAAGAAATTCGGAGAAGCTCTTCGGCCACCTGATTTTTTATCTCTTTCGAGGCAAGGCAGGTGGCACAACCGCACTCCCTTGCTTTTGAAATGAAAGGATGTGTCTACCCGTGAGGGTCCAGCGCCAATCGGCGCTTGCATTGCACAGAAAAGCAGGGTCTGCGGGTCACAGGCTCGCCCGTAACCAAGATTCCTATGGAAACGCCGTGCGGAGGTTGTGGTTATCACTGAAGTGCGATGCGCGACGTGGCTCCGGCCATACTTCGATTCCGATTATTCTCTAGGGGACGATGCTTCACCTTTTTTTTTCTTAGGTATGTTGTGTACTCTAGAGCTGTTCGAGGACGAAGAATACTACTAACAAGTCAATATCGTGACCTAGGAAAAGCCGGCCGGTACTCGCAAATCAAGCGACTCATGGAGTCAATGACTCCAGTTTATCTCGACAATCAACTCGACCTTTGGCGAAATAGGTTTGTATCTGCCGCGTGACCTGACCTTACCCGTTTACTTGACCGAGAGCTATACTTCATCCACAAGGACATAGTTCTCGGCTATTGGCTTATACATAACTGATTTAATAACGGTAGACAAGGGTGGAAGTGGTTATCATGTGTTGCAAGTTAATTGCGTGATTGGTCTGCTTGCTCTGATTTCATTGTGAGCAGTAAGATTCTCAAACACTGTTCCAGGTTGTAGATCAAACCCCCACCAAACTGTAAGGAAAGGACGGATAGCTTAACCCGACTTACACCACTGCTTGAACCTCGTGATACTCCCTTGTCGCTGCATGGCTTCGTTTGTATGTCAATATGATATGTAACAAAACAGCCTTGATTGATGTGCTGGTATATCTCGGTACCTTGCCAAGTCCATCAAAGTGAAACGCACCTTCTTCAGGCTGATATCATTCATTTTGATATTAAACCTCGGGTCAGAGTAAGAGCCTTGATAGTCGATAAGCTCCTCCGGAGATAACTTCATGAGATAATGGCTGCCACGATAGGACGGGTTATCTTTCTCACTATCGCATCAATATGTAACTGACCCCCACACGGCATTGATCTCATCGACACGCCTTTCCATCTTCAATAGCCTCAAACACACCAACGCTATTAGTAGCCACAGTACTGTAGCACAACGTGCTGGATCCCGCTGTCGTTGTCCACCTTACTAGAGCGGATAGTCACTTCGACATTTAATGCGCATGCTTATGGGAATGGATGTCAAGAACAAAGCCACAGAAACGCCTTGTAAAACTGATATTCTAGAAGCTGAGACATTTGAATCCTTAGTTGAGAAGGAGCACTATTGTGCCGTTGGTACGCTGCGTCTAGCTTCTTGACCTATCGAATAGCAGTGACTGATGGTCAATGTTTTGGAAATTTTGCTTTTTGTAAGCGGGTTACTACTATATTGTCCTAACACTTAATTTCAACGACAATCAAGTATACGTATATATTAACATGTATCGATCGGACAGCAGCCAACCACTGTTATCGTGGTGGGATTTAGCTAAAGGGAATAAAGGCGAGGATCGCTCCGTAAGCCCTGTAATGGCTACTGCACGTTGAACCATGACCCTGGACTTGCGCCTGAGACTCAGTATTACTAAACCGTCTAAGATTAAGAGCATCGGAGCTTGGCCTTAGAAAGCTCGTCACCCCATTAGGTTCCCCAGTTGTTAAGTTATTTAGTCCCAGATATGGGGGCCCCAGAGCTGCAGAGTCCAAGGGGCAGAGGATTCGATCTGCATAAGGATCGAGCAGAGGTGGGAGACTGCAGGTAGTCTAGTCTAGTCTGTTCTGTACTAAGACTAGATAGGTATCCGTAGGCTATCGATATTTGAGTGACAAGTCGAGGTGGCCCTCCTGGTGCTTGCTGACTGAATCGTGTTACAGGTCCACGGCTCAGATTCTGAGGTGTGGCGCTTGGGCCATAGAATAGCATGTTAATTGGCCATGGATATTGACAATGGCAAAAGAAAAATGAGGGCGAACGGTTGGAGACTTGGAGTTGAAAAAATATGACTGCTCAACCGTTCGTAAATATGCAATATCGGAGTAAATACTCATGGGTCCTTGGCGCGGATTGCGCGTGGTTATTCTCTGGCTTATAAGTTGTGGAATAATAGCTGGGTTACCTGGTGATAGTAATAAACAAAAGATGGGGAGAGGCCGTAATGATAATTTAAATAATTAAATGGTCGGCCTCATTTACATGGCTCGACCGAGATGGCCGGGGTTGCGGCGCCGGCGTCTTTCGGGGCGGCGTCCCGCAGTCGATTTCCCTAGGTACATTGGCGAGTAAGACGATGGGCTAATTTGTTCTATGGACCATACAAAAGAGTGTGAGAAGGGACAGTAGCAGTAGTAGTACGTAAGAGGTAGCTTAATGCTTAATTAATGTAAAGAAGCGCCATATAATCTTGTGCCAAGTGAATGACAGAGACAGCGCTGTGACTTACTTGTATTATCGTAGACAAGGTGAGGCGTGCTTTTACACTTTTAACTGTGCGTTCAGTATTCCTTGGCTAGCCGTTGAGGATCTGCACCCTCGTTATCCATCGTCGGTGACCAGTAGCTTAGCTGAGTGGTACAGTAAAAAGGCGAGCGACCCTGCCCTGGTACTGGTAGGCAAATTACAACATTCAGGGACTTAATCCATTACCCCCTATCCCCATCCACTTCTGCTGCCACCCATCGGCGCTGTATGTAATGTACGAGTACTGTACAGTATGTACAGTGATAAGCAGTATAGAATACTATACGGATACGTCGTTCGAGGTGACGACGATGGGGTTATCAGAGGCCATCTCAACTGCAATGTAATGCATGCGGTGGGAGTACAAGCACGCGGATACGGTGAGAAGCTGCGTGCAGAACAATGCACAATCAACTGTTTAGCACGCTACAGTGTGTCTGCGATTGGCAGGGCAGACGCAGCCAGCCGCTGCCCTTGCAGAATTGCCCTGTAAATATTGCAGCGCATCGCATCGCATCACATTGCAGCATCAACGAGGCCAGCAGCCTCCACTGAGTATGTACGGATCTTTCACTCTGTCTACTGTACAGTTACGGAAGAACAAGGCCAATTGTTAATCTACGAGAACTGGAGCTTCGCTACTGATCAGCAGCAAGCAGAGCAAGGGTCCCCCGAGAAAAGCAATTGGGACCCATTAAGGTAAAAAGATGGTACGCTTGGCCTGACCCACGCTGAAGGAAAAGACACGCCCCCCTTCCCCATACCAGTCTCTCTTCCAGTCTTCTTACTGGAAGACTTCTGAAAAACCACTGAACGTCCCCCCTGGAAAACTCAACGTCGACTCGCCGCTATTAAGCATGATCTTTCCATCATGGGTAGGTCCTGTAGGAAAAGCAGAGGCGAATGCGACTGAATAGAAGTATCTTCTCGCCTCTTTTACATGCAGTACAGTATTCTGGTGGCTTGGTTTTCAAACTGGTGACGAACAACCACATGGCAAAACAAGGTCTGCTCCAGCTCACTTTTGCTCATTTCCATTCTGTTGAACCAGTACTAGCCTCCTGACTTAGTATATTCCGCCGTCCAGGCGGCTGGAAGAACCAGCCACTAAGCTGCTCCAGCTGTGAGATCGCAGATGCTTCTTTTCATCTTAGAACGGAGAGGCTTTTTCTTCTTCGAGTTGGAAAGGATAATGGCGTCTCTGGATATTCTGGCAGGGCTGCAGAAGACATATGATAGGTTCCTGTTACAGATCCGTCCCCTAGGTTAGGTCTGAAATGGGAATTTCTAGATTCCGTAGAATCCTGTCTACGGTCTACCCAAGCCATTGTCAACGTTCACCGTGAGTCTCGTCATGCCATGCCTATTGACGGATAACCCTATCCTTCCTCCCTACCTCTAGTCTCTAGGTAGTCTTTAGAGGCTGGGCTTCATCGACCCTAGTGACCAATCCGGCCATCGGGTGTCCCCTCAATGGTCTAGATACTATCCACTGACAGGACGGGACGGGAAGTCTCCAATAATCAATTCCATGGGCCCTGGGTCCCTAGAACCTGGCCATCCATCTCAGCGCTCGGGAGCGCCCAGAGACATTGACCACCTTGAAAGCCGTGGGCGGGTTCTGCGGTGTTGGTGTTGGTGTTGGTCCTGGGCGGTTGCTGGTACCGGCGTTGGAGTTCTGAGTACGCACTGAACGCCTAGTGAGTGAGCACAAGAGGTGAACAAGAACAAGACAAAGTAGAGTGATTCTTAGCTGTCAATCATGGAGAACAGACCAGCCCATCCAAAGCTGAGTACACCAACCTTGCCTGGTCATGAAAGAAACCGTTCTCGTCAACTGCATCCTTGATGGGTTCGTTCGTTTGTTCGGTCGTTAATTGAAGTCGTGTATCGGATACCACTGGCCAAAAAGAAAAGAAAGGAAAACAAGAGCAACCGCAAACACCCTACCTTAGGTACCTTACCTTAAGCGCGAGGATGGTCATTACAAGTCGTGGGTACTTTACCACTATTGCCAAGCTGCAGGCGATCAACTTGTACCTGCTACCGAACTGCCCCATCCATTCCAAGTTCCTCCTAGACCAATCCGATTCATGGACGCCCCCCTTCCGCCCCTTCCCTTGCTCCCCTTCCAGGATGCTTTCCTACCCTGGCCTTTCGACCCTTTCCCCTTTCAGGCCTGTTCCCCTTCTTCTTCTCTTTCTACCCTCGCTCGACTCCCTCTGCTTTGACCTTTTTTCTTGAACCTACCCATTTGCTCTCTCTCCACACATTCAGAGCTAGAATCCGCTCGCCCCAGCGGCAAATCGTTCATTCTCTCTCTTCCTTTGTACTTTGCATCGTCTCGCCTAAAACGCAGACTAGACAACCTGCCTTCTTCAACTACATCTCCGCTGTCTCGTCGTCCTCGGTTACTTGCCTTTCAATCCAATCCCGTTTTCTCGCGACCTGCCTTGCTTCATTACGAATTACGACGACTCGTCCTGAGCATCACATAATATAGGAAGCGCAACTCGAACTTTAATTCACAATGGCTGCGAACACAAAGGTACGACACGAAAACAATACTGTCGCCATGGGAGATACTTTCGGATTCTCGACAATCTGCCTGCGTCAACCAGCTAGCCATCCCTGACCGTTTGCTAACTCGAAATCCAGTTCCTACGAGAGTACAAGCTCGTCGTTGTCGGTGGCGGTGGTGTCGGTAAATCTTGTCTGACCATTCAGTTGATCCAAAGCCATTTCGTCGACGAGTATGATCCCACAATTGAAGGTCGGTAAACTCTAATCGCATTTTCATGCTCGTCATGCCGCATCACAGCACATATTAACATAGTACATTGCAGACTCATACCGAAAGCAGTGCGTTATCGATGATGAGGTCGCTCTTCTCGATGTTCTCGACACAGCTGGTCAGGAGGAGTATAGCGCCATGCGCGAGCAGTACATGCGAACTGGAGAAGGATTTCTACTAGTTTACTCCATTACTTCGCGACAAAGTTTTGAGGAAATCACCACCTTCCAACAACAGATTCTGCGAGTCAAGGATAAGGACTACTTCCCCATGGTCGTTGTTGGCAACAAGTGCGATCTGGAAAGCGACCGAGATGTGTCACGACAGGGTATGTCTACTCAATGAGTTAAACTCAACCATCATATGCTAACAACCATACAGAGGGAGAGGCCCTGGCAAGGTCATTTGGCTGCAAGTTCCTCGAGACCTCAGCCAAATCCAGAATCAACGTCGACAAGGCCTTCTACGATATCGTGCGAGAAATCCGAAGATATAACCGCGAGATGCAGGGTTACTCGACCGGCAGCGGCGGTACCTCGGGCGCCAACGGACCCCCTAAGCCCATGGATATGGACAACGGCGAGCAAGAAGCAGGATGCTGTGCCAAGTGTGTGCTCATGTAAATGGAAACGATGCATGAGGACGAAAAGCGCACATCTCGGGATGAAAGACGATGTGATTGGCAGAGTATACCCGCCATGTCCGGGTCTTATCAATTGCATACGACACGATGTGAGGATGCAATATAACCTGGAAGCTTGCGGAAGAGCACGGGGATGGAATTTTGATTGCATCGGATGAGGAGTCAGGTTTTGGGCTAGTGTTCATGTTTAAGATGGACGCAGCCTATGGAGATACCCAGCGATATGGGATAAGGGACCCGGCGTGCCTACGACATGTCATGTCTTTGTGAGGCCGATGGCTCATGCTTAATGAACCATGATCCATATGACTTGGAACATGGATCGGCGTTTCTCTGGAGCGGCTCGCTATTTTGGACGTTGTGGATAAACAAAAACGGACCATCTACTCACTGGAAGAGAGAGAAAGACAGCGGAGGGGGAATTTGTGCCAGCGCAAGCAAAGCAGTGCAATGCTATGGCTGCCCATCCCTTCCAAACGACCTCGCGAGAGACAAAACCCACCCGACCTTTTCCTTGTTTGGTTTGTGTTACCGGGGAGGATGAATATTTCAAGATTAAAGTACGGCTTCTGCAGGTTCTTCTATATCCATTATTTCATACATGTAATTTTTTTTGCTTTTCTTTTTCTATCTTGTCAATCTCGAGGTCTCCTTCTCTCCAGCAGCAATGGTTCAGTCAGACAATACAAGCACACACCATTTTCTTACGGTTCAATAATTCGTCTCGTCCCTCGAGCAGAACAGAACATTCCGATTACTTGTGTTTTCAGCCACATGGCTTCATATGAAATGATACGGAATGCTCAGTGTCAGTGTTGACCCAGTGAGCCCTCTCTGCATTGTCCTTGGCAGTTTGGACAACTACCGGACTCAGTTTGAAAGGTTGATCTCACTTCATATGTGTCTCTGCTCAGCTACCATCTGAAAACACTGATCGATTGCTTAACTTTAGGTAGTCTATATGTCTAAAATGCGCCCAACTCCGGAATTCAAACTTTCAATGCTCCTATTAATAATTACAGCCCACCCATATCGGCATCGTCTATCTCAGGCACCCTACTATGCGCCGCCTCTTGATGTAAAGAAAAAAGTTCACGCCCATCCTTCGAGCTCCATAACTTCTTGTCGACGAGACCTGGCTGGTTCGTCTTATTGTTCTTCTCATTTGCGACCCAATCGTTGCAGTTCACACATGCCCAAGCCGTTGGTCCGCCCTTCGTAAAACCGCCAACATCTGCTGATAGGTTGGCATTGTCGAGAGGCTTTTTGGCGAGACAGCTGGGGCATACTGCCTTCTTGAACTTGGAAAGCCGCCATTCTTGCACCAGGGCCGAGAACTTGAGCGCCTCCTCAGCATAGTACAATCTATGGAACCGACACATGGATGTTCCAAACAGCTTGTTTGCGCATGAACAGCCTGTCAGAGCCTCCGTGTCCTTGTGAAATTCCATGGCCTGTGATCGGTCGTTATTGGCGGTGTATGTGCTATGTGAATTCTCCTTGTCGGCCTCCAGACCAAACACCCGGCGAGCTCCGATGGCTCTGTACTCGGCTGCGTTCTTAACACTGCTACTCATATGGCCAGCACAGTCGTTGCAGAGATAGGCACGCATGCTGAGAAGCTCGCTTTCAATGATGGGATTGCATTCGTGGCGGAACATGTCTTTGATGTTGGCTTGGACACAATCATTGCAGACTGGGAAGGAACCTGGTGCTGTATCCCTGTGGGCAGAACTTTGACAAACGGCTTGATCATGCTCATTGATGTTCTGATGGCCACAACGCCCGATTCCACCATCACCTGGTTCTGCGCAAGACTGCTTTGATCTGCCACCTATCTGCTCATAAGGCACATCGTCCAAGACATCAGCTCGAAGTACGGACTGGTTTCGTTGGCCGTTGACGACAGAAAATAGACATGGCTGAGAGGTGTCTTCATCTGGCTGGCTCTTTGACTTTTGCCACTTCTCCATGTCAAGACCCTCAAGCGGGTTGAAGACTTTCCAGCGCGAGCTTCTCTCTCTTGCCTTGAGACGTGGTTTCCGGTTCTCATCCAAAGCGAAGCTGAGGAAAGGGTTGAAGGTCTTATCCTTGGCCTTTGTGTCTCTAGGGACTCTGTTCGCGAATGGTCGCGCCTTCCTGATCGGTCTTCTGCCGGCCCTGGAAGTCTTAGAAGCATACTGCCCCGTCATGAAGCGGCCACGATGCATCCCCTGATCATACTCACCAAGATTGAACCAGTTTTCCATTTCTTTACTACTAAACTTGGAGAGGTCAACAACTGATTGGCCTTGGTCGGATGGCCGAGTCTGTTGAGTTTGCTGATTGTCACCACCTTGCTCCCCTGGATCAATAAACATCGGATGGAGATCATCAGGGATACCGTCGTTATAAACAGCATCAGGTGCCTGATCGAGTTGCTGGTCGTCGCCGCCTTGCTGATCGCGGGCCTCTGAGGTGATATTATTCTCTTCCTGCTCATCAGAAGGTGAGTAAAACATAATTTGAGGGTAACGACCGTCAGCCGTAAATCCCACAGATGTAGCAGGTGTGCTATTAGGTGCCTGATCAAACTGTGAATGGTCAACGCCGCCCACCGAGGCGACAATACCCTCTCCCTTCTGAGCAGAAGCTGGGAGATAGACACCGTCGGAGTAACCATCGCCATAGGGGATTCCCGTTAATAGTGCAGGCGCAGCATAAGGCACCTGATCAACCTGCGAATGGTTGACACTGTGACTTCCAGGTGGAAACTCTGGAAGAGGCTGAGCTTGAGGAGGAACATCTGAAAATGCATCGTGGAACCTTTCCAAGTCAGAAAGAACCGGATTTCCTCGGAAGGTACGTGGAATCGCTGGTGCATCAGACAACTGTACGTCTTCCCCAGCACGTCTCATAATAAGTTCCTGTACTTCACGGAGCGTTCTCCAAAGCTCCCGATAGGCCTGTGGATCATCCATGGGAACTCTAGAGTTTGGCCAGAGGTTTCTGATGAGTGATGCCATATGTTCAACAGTCAATTTATTGGATTGCACGTCCGTGGGGATGGTTGGAGGAGCCACTCTCTCCGGTGGTCGATAGCCTCGATGAATGTCGGCAATGGCTCGATAATGCTCTCCGCTATATTTTAGTTCTTCAACGCCGTATACAGGAGCAATAGGACCGATCCAGTGCTCGACACTTCGACCATCTTTGATATCGTTGACGCCCTTTGGGCCATATCCCAAGGCCAGATAATATAACGGACCAGGAGTTGGAACTGGGTATCCTGTCTCAGGAGGAGCGATTTTCTTCCTCGCAATAAGGCCACGTCCGTTCCCCTTAACCAGATCATCGCATACGGTGTCGGCTGCGGTGCAAGAGTCACATGGTCTCATTCGATCACAGTGACGTCCATTATCTTTGCACGGCTTGCAAGCAACATAGGGGGTAAACTGACCGAAACCAACTCTGCTCAAGTCATGGATTGGGTATCTCACCCAAGTGTTGGCTATGACATCTTGAAACACACAGTCGACACCGAATTGCGTGCAGCGTTCACAGGCATAATGAGCCTGATTCCACATGATCAGACACTGGACTGATCGTCCGGCCCAGTGACAGCCTGCGCACTTCTTACGCCATTTGGTGCCAGTGGTGACTTCCACGTACTCGTGCCAAGGAGTTTTCCTGTCTTTCTTCTTCTCCTTCTCCTCCACCTCGAACTTTTTGCGAATCGTCCAAGTTCTTGGAGGATGCGCTTTTGTGATGGGTGATGCAGGTGGAAGTGGTGGAATGATATTTTGCTTGTCGCTCATACAGGGCGTACCATCTCGATAGCACACCGAACATGCTTGTCTTTGATGATCATGATCCCATAACCTCCTATCCGTGAGCCAGTTACAAGGGGTGTTTTCTTCCAAGTCCTTATATATCTCATGGCGTAATTTGCAACGGTCGCAGGCATGTCGATACCACGGCAATCTAATCTGCTTTTGAGGATGTCTCAGGGGCATAAGGTCCTCGTCGACTTCGCAGTCCTGGTCACGTCGACAATGAGAGCACCCGTAGCCCAACAAGGTATCGACGTCGCAAACGTCCTCCACATTCTTCTTCCGACAACGATCACATGCAGACTTTGGGTAGCCGTAGGGGTCGGCATCGCCATATTTCTTGTGTTTGAAATCGAGTAAGCCCTCATCGCCTTGGACTTTACACATGTGGTCTTTAACACTGGCAACTTGTCCGAATAGTCGACGACGAGAGCGATAGTTTGCGCAGTTGCTACACTCTCGGTTGAAAACCTCTCCACCTCCACTCTCGATGTGTTCCCAGTCGCATACCGGGTTAACGTTGAACGCCGCCCTGCCATCGGGATGGTTGGCACAGAAGTCACATTTGGTGCGCACTTTGATGATTTCATTCCCCCCTCGCGTTTTCTTGGATCCCGTGTCGTCGTTCGCTTCTTTGTCATTGTCCTTTTTCTTACGGGTTACTTTCGGGTAAAGGGGATTGCGCTGGTCGGGTTCGGCTAGTTGTTTCATCCGCGAGGGCCTAATGTTTATACTCTTCCCCTTCTTACCAGGCTTTTTCCGACTCGCAGGTGTGCTGGTTCCGCTGTCCTTTGCCTTACTCTGGGATTGAGTGGTGGTGCGGTTTCTGGCACTCCCGGAAACTGATGTGGCTGCGTTCGGCCCCGAGTCATCAGCTGGACTGTCGTTGTATACGACAGGACCCGATAAGTTTGACGTCTTTCGTCGGGTACGACGAGGTTGTTCAGTACTTGGTGAGGTTTCTTTTTGCCTTTTCCTGCCCTGGCTGGTGGCTGGCTCAGAATCCCCAGGGGTTGTTCCAGGGGTTTGAGAAGATACATCGTTAGGATTGGGGTAGACTGCAGGAGAAGACCCTGTAAAGGCTGAGCCAGTCGTAGCTGGAGACGTGTTGGTAGATGGAGGGCCATAATTTTCTGGTATAGGAAGAGCTAGTTGTTGTCCTCCGATTGTAGGAGCAAGTCGATATGCTGATTCAGGAGGAGCTGGATATGCTGAAGTGGAATCATTATAGCTTGGTGTATAGACTGGATGATTTAGGAAATGTTGGTTCTGTGTAGGATTGATAGGGAAATTAGAACTGCCTGCTAAAGGGGCATATATGCCAGCGGTCGAGGCTGGATTGCCTTGGGTAGCATGTGGATACCAAGGCACCAGGACTGAGTTCCCTGGAGCTGTGGAACATTGATTCTGTGTAGGATTGGTAGGGAAATTAAAAAATTGGCTGGACGTGGGATTGGAAGCTGGTTCCGAGGATGGATTTTGGAACTGAGAGGTTGGTGGTTGAGACGATGGCTGATTCGTGTAAGTCGAAAACGATGCATTTACCTGCGCAGGTTGAACGGGACCACGTAGGTCAGGGTGAATCACACGATCCTCAATCATAGCATCCTCAATCTCTTCATCCTCCGCATAGTTAATATAATAGCCCAAAGTATCCTGGTTTGGATCGGGGTAGCCATTATATCCTGCCATTGTGGTTCGAGCTGATAGATGACGGACAAGGGCGATTCTCGGATAGTATAGATCGGCTTAATATATCGATAAAAGACGAGGGACTCGATCAATAAATTTGATAATAGTTGTAGCAAGAATGAAGGTAACAATAAGTCTATCAAAGACTATAAGGTTCAAAAGGAGTGTTGAAATAAGAGTCGATTATTTAGATTATGAATTTTGATATCTACGAAATAGAATCATCTCGAGAACGAGGTCGCTCTCATTCTTATCCTATCGAGTCCCTATGCCTCGAGTCTTGTGCCCTTTGTTTAGTAGAACCCCCAACATAAGTCGTCTTTGTTGTATTGACTTCACCGAGTTCTTTGGTTCCCGATTTAGACGCCCAATGTTCGTCTTTCAGACATTCTTTTCATATTGGCAGTTGGCTCTACTTTGTACAAAGAAATGCAAGTGTGAGCGGGAAAGATAATTGTACACATTTAGCATATCAATGAAGTCAGTTGCGAGGATAGCTAACTTGGGAACTTGTCTTTTGTTATTGTGAATTGGCCAAGGCTCGTTGTTGTGATATTTTAATGTTCTGAAGTGCTCAGAGTAGACGCCATGTCCTGCTCTTTGTTAAGAATTACATTCATCTAATATGATGTGGTCACAGCTCCCTCCCTGATTGTCGATGTGTATTATAGAGACGAACTGATGTTACTCTCACGCTGAGAGCAGAAGACTTGCCGTGAAAGATGGTTAATGTGATGGCAGCATCAGATAAGATGGGAGATACGGTTATTAAGTATATAATGCATGGAAAGGCTTTACTTTTATATCTATACATAATCTTCACATCATACTTCAGCGTTACAGGCAAGTAAAACCTCCTTCTCTCCCCGACGCCGTTGCCTTGGATGCTTGTCTCTCTCGTTCGCTATGCCTCCCAAAATGTCCATCCCATAATTCCCATCAAAGAGACGCTCAATTAGGTATCCTCGATAATCCCCGTTATACATACACGTCGAATGACTCCTGTGCAATTTCCCAACAGTCCTTCCTGTCCTTCTAGTACCAGCCAGATATCATGTAAATAGGCGGGAGTAGTTGGGCCCATCTATTACCTATCTTCAAAATCAAATTTCCTTTGTCCTATCATCGATTCATAACCTTACTTATCCAGAGAACTGGAAGCGTGTGGCCTCAAGCTGGCCGAGACCATCGCGGGGAGCTACATTTCGTCGCCGGTATGTGTTGGTGAAATCTTGTAGAACCGCACGCACATTCTTCATGGCGCTAGAATCTCCTGTCTGAAGCTTCTCCTTGAGCTTGAGTAGGAATCGGTTGGCCTCGGTAGGGGAGACGGTTCCCTCGGGCAGCAGTTCGATTGTGCGAGACACCCACTGGTGAGTCTCAAGTGGAACAAGCTCGAAGCAAGCCAGGAGAACACCACTGCCATCGGCGAAACAGTCGCGAGGGAAAGTGATCATCATACCCGCCATGACCTGCTTGACCAAGTTCTCGCCGAGGGTCTGCAGCAAAGTCTTGACAATGTTCTTCATCTCAGCAGCCGCAGCTTCAGGTAGGCCATCGCTGGTAGCAGGGTTGTCACCACCGTAAGAAAGGAGGTCACGGAGGAAGTGCAGTGTTGAGGAGAGAGGATCTCGCTGCTCAAGGGTCAGGGCATAGATAGAGGCCTCGAAGATTGATCGCAGCAGGTGAGAGGGAATGAGCCTCTGTGGGTAGTAGAGAAGAGCATCGATCAACAGGCGGAAGAAATCGTCAATGACATCGGGAAGCTCCTTGGGCTGCAGTTCTGTCATGACGCGCAAGAAGGTTGTTGTCTGAGCCTCAAAGAAGGTGTAAATGTTCTCGGTGGTAGCTTGATCAACGTGCTCTCGAGCCTCGGAGAACTCGCGCAAAATTGCTGAAGTTACCCACAGGAAGCAACCCTCCCTGGAGTTGTTGAAGCCACCGGCAAGCTTGTTTGCCATGTCAGGCAGCAAGGGGGCCATGGCCGTACGGTGAGAGATGACCATGTTGCGCCAGCACCTGCATACACGCTCGCAGATGGGGCTGAAGTTGAGGAAGTTATCCAGTACAGTCGCGAGGATAGGGAACACTTCTTGCCAGTACCTAACAGCAGGGTTGTCCTGACCTGGGTTAACAGGAGGCACAACATACTGAACAAAAATTGTGATGAGTTGCAGGTGATCTATAATCGTTAGTCGTTTGACTGCATCGAACAAAAGTTAATGCTTACCTGCGAGAGCCAGCTTGCCCTCATCATCAGTAGCGGCGTTGGCCTTTGTCATGAGGCGCTGAATAAGGGGGTCGCAGTAGAGCTTCAGCAGTCGGTATACTTCCTCTGTAGGTTGGCAAGCCACAACGTTAGCGACACCCTCAGTAATCTCCTCCTTACTGAGATCTGGGAGTTTGTCCAGAACTTGGTCGTAAAATTCCTGGAGCTGCAGAACCTGGCCACTTAGGAGATGCTTGCAATCTGTGCAGAAGTATTTGATAGACAAGGCAGCACCGCGGATAATCTCCTTGGAGTCTGACTGGAACGACGTGACGATGTAGTTGAACTGAGGCTGGAGATACTCGGGGTGCGCAGCTGTCCATTCTGTGTAACGGCCCAGAACCATAATAGTTGCGAACCGGAGCTTCTCATGGCTGGGCATTTGCACGAGAAGGGGCATAAGTTGAGGCAAGACAATGCTCTCATCCTTGTCAACCATGCGGCCCAGAGCACGCATGGCAAACAGAGGCGCCTCCAACTCTTGCCAGTTAGGAACCGATGTATCGGTCACCTGGCTGGCATACTTGGACATCCACAACTGGATGGCTTGAAGAACCTTTGTCAAGCAATCCGTAACGCCCATCACCTCACAGCAATCCTTCAACGTATCGCCCATCTGGTGTCGGAACTCTCTGAATTTCTCCTCCTGCTCTCGGTCGCCATCGAACAGATCGTCTTCGTTGCCTGAATCCGGCTTGGGGTATTCGAGATGCTTAAGAAGAACATCGACCAACTTGGAATAAACGTCGACTAGCTCAAGTCGGCCCTGGATGTAAATATCTAGGACGACATAGAGCTTCAGCTCATACCAGAAGGTAAAGGTATGCTCGATAACCTCCCGCTCTTTGTCTCTCACAGCGCATTCCAAGACTGCATCAACCAAAGGTCGGAAATGGGCGGGCTGACGTGCGATTCCAACAACCCAGCTCTCCGCAGCAGTTGCAAACACTTTGGTCAAAGCCTTAAGAGTCTCGGCATCCTCCTCCTCAGCTGCCTTGGCGATTTGAGGCTTCAGTGAAATAATTCGGGGGAATAGCATTTCGATGATCTCTTGGCTCTCATCCACGTCGCTAGTCTCTCGAAGCATGGTGCAAAGGCACTCGGAAGCCTCCTGGGCGCAGTTATCGCTCGTAGTTCCGTTGAAGACAATGTCCATGAGAGGTGACTTGACGACATCGCCGACTGGGACTTCTCGAAGCCAGGATGTGATGCATTCCATCAACTGAGGGTTCTGGGCAGCAGCGGCTACATCATTGTCAGCGGTTAGCGAGAGAGGAGATTCAAGACAACGTACGTGAAGACTGGGAGTAGTTGATGAGCAATTGAATAACCTGGCCTGCGTTGTCGGCCAATAGAACTTGCGTTCGCGTTGCAAGATCTTCTTCCTAATTCCAACAATTAGACTTGAACTGGTGCTGAGGTCGACCGGACTTGACAATCTCGAAAGAAGCGTGTTTCCGATCTATAGTTGCGCGATCCACATACAGACAAGGTGATCTTTCGACCTTCGGTGACTTCCTCGGGAAGAACCCTCAGGAAATCCAAAATGCAGGCGTGACTCTCGGGGCTATCGCTGAGTGACTGAACAACAGACGAAAGGACGTCGTCCCATTCCTTCATCTGAATGGCGAGAATGGCCAGGCATACGCAGAGTTGGACACGGATAGGCTTGGGTCCTGGGGCGAAGTGCTTTAGAAGCAGGAGAATCTGGGTTCGGAGGGCGGGCAGTTCGTTCGCAGGGACTTGGGTAGAAAGATCGTATGTGATCTGTAAAAAGTCAATAACGAGAGGACACAGTGCCTGTAGCAAGCTTCAAACCTTTCCACGCAGAGTAATGGCCGCAAAAAGAGTGGCCTCTGGCTCGGCATCCGACTGCAGAATACCTATTATAGTTGCCCAAGAATCCTTCTGTGTTTTTGAACATTAGCAAGCTGACGAGAAAGCTCGAATGCTGTAGCGACCAACCGATTTCTGAAATCTCTCCAAGTACTCGTGAGCATGCTTCTTTGCGTCTTGCTCCCCGCTCCTCATCGTCATGACAGCAGCCAGCACATCTGGGGGCGCAAAGCCCTCCTGAGCTCCGTTTGTAGCCATTACGGATCAAGCGGCGAGGAAAAGGTACGGATATCGAGGTTCGGGTTATTTGACTATGTTGCGCACGATTGACCTTGGTGAATGCGGCGCATACAAAGGGGGGGCAGCAGCTTGGGCGTGGAGGGCGTTATTGGGGGTCGCAAGCGTATACTTTGGTGGAAGGACTGGCCGAGAGAACCAGTTGAGAAGGAAGGAAAGAAAAGAAGTAAGGGTATGTGATGGGGGAGGGGGAAAAGAAGACCCCGAACGTATAAAAAGAGTTGTTTTAATGATCAGACCAAAGTCTAAAGTGGGATAAAGTGATGCCTCGACGCCTACGGGGGTCAATCAGAAGTAAAATACACAAAGCAAAGCCCACCCAACTAGCCAAGCCAGAGGTTGCCAATCATGGCGGGGCAACCTGATGACCGCAGATTAACCGATGACATCTGCCTTCGCGCGTCATAAAGGAACTGATTTGTTTTATTGACAAACTACACCAATCATGAGATGACAATCAGTAGGCATCAGACTATTTTTTGTCGTCCTTTGTTGAGATGAAGACAACCTTTACGAACAAACGATTCGCAAAATGTGATTCACATGAATCAACAAATTTAGTGTCAAACTCGGAAATAAACAAGCTACAACCGTCACTTGTTTATCTTTGTCTTAGACTTATTCCAAACATCTCTCTCCAATCGCTCAATTTGTATTAAAGATCTTGTGCTGGATATCGTGAAGTAGACGCTTCGTGGACACCATGCTTGATCTCGCCATCACCAACGATGAGACCGTTGAGTCTACGATCGTGAGTATCTGTAGGAATCTGATACTCCGATGTCGCAGGTACCATCTGTTCCTTCAAAGCCAGACCGTACAAGTGCAACGGGTTTTGCTGTGCGATACCCTTTGACTCAAGCTTGGCCATGTATCTGTTGATAAAGAAGTCATAAAAGCCCTTGCCGTGACCAAGACGCCTAATCGACCCTGATTCATCGAAGTCAAAAGCGACACCGGGGACGACAATGAAGTCGAGAATACCTGGGTCAGAATTCTGAACATCTGAGCCGCCGAGGATTCGTTTTCTTGAATCAGCAGTGGCCGGATCCACGCTTGGGATCCCCCACTTGTCCAGCTTGAGACTCTCGTAGTCTTGCACGTTTTCCAGATGGACCATGTCCATTACGCGGGACGGGGTGTCCGGTGTTTGGAAAGGCGATTTGTGAAGGTAAGGAACAAAGACCTTCTTTCCAGCAGCTAGTGCGTGACGGACAATTGCATCTGTTTGGACCTCTGCTGTTGGCATAGCCAAATAGATGCTGATGCGTCTGGCATCCTTGTAAGGCTGAAGTTCTTTCAGTGACTCAAATATGCAACGGCCTGTGTGACTCGAGTTAGGGGATTCATCCTACAAACAGGCTGGCATGACAATGAATGAGTGAATAAGTGGTTGGTTGATTGTCTGGTGATCATACTCTGAGAAGTGATGGAATCCTGTGAGATGGTAGAGAGCTTCTGTTTCATAAGCTTTCTCAGTTGCTGCTTAGCAGCAGGAAGGGATGACGCCATAGCGAGGCCGACAAGGTCTGATTAACTGAGGTGGTGAATTGATATCGATTCCTGTTGGTGTAAAAAGAGTGTTTTTCTAGTTGATGTTTAACTTGTTCCATAGAAGGGTGTCCTTCTACGGCGTTGTCAGTCAAGGTACCGTGCACACTAATAATGGAAGTTGCAGGTGCCGGAGCCCGGAGTTGCACGCCCTGGCACCGATGGAGCGGATACGTGCCGAACCCAAGTTCAGTTCCTGGCGTCGTTTTTAGTGCTTCACCATTCACATGTGTCCGGACCTGGGGCCGGGCACGTCTAAAAGGTTTGTGAAGACATCGGCAGTAAGACCCGAGACTATCTCGAAATGTTGGTTTCCTTAAAAAGAATGAAAAGAGAACGAGTGCCGTATCCTGGGGACGTCGATTATGAGTACAGGGTCCATGACGATAATAGTAACTCCTCCACGCCATTCGGCATGTGCTTACAGCACGGTAAGCTGCAGAGGTGCACTGAAGGCCAGAACCAAAGTCGCCAGAAGGACATTACTAGCTACTCTGATATCTAATCAGATCCATCGTTCATCAGCAGATTGAACGTTCCCTGTAGCCGAGATCGATTTGTTAAGGGTTCTCTGGCCCGCTCCAAGTAGATCCATGATGATGACGTCGTTGTTCACTACCATTGTCGATGATAGGGGTAACTTCTATTTATAAGGCTTGTGATCAGTGGGAATAAGAAAAAGTATTCCAGCATGGAATCATGAGATTTCCAGTTAACTTGTAGGAGACAAAACGTTGTTAGGTTTTCAAAAGTATAGATGTCGCTGTAAGAGATGACCCACTCCAGCTCGAACCTCAACTCAATCCGTCGCGTGAATCTCGAATCGTCATCAACCATTTCAGCGCAAAGCAGATGATCGCAAGCCCAATCAATCGCTTTCAATAAGCATGACATACAAGAAAGACACGATGGACGACGATTACGGTGCAGACGATGAGCTTCTAGCTGCCATGGCCGCCGCTGATCCAGCACCTGTCGCACGACCAACACCGGCAAAGATCCAGCAGCCAACGCCGCAACGTCTCGACAAGGCGCCCCCTTCTGCCTCAAGCGCAGGAAAAGTCGTGCAGCCAACACCTCAGGCTCTACCACAGAAGCAATCTGGTTCGACTATATTGGTGTCGCCGCGACAGAGAGGAAATCCCGTTCTTACGAGTATTCGGTCTATGCCGTGGGAGTACAGCGATATTCCGGCCGACTATGTCTTGGGTTTGGGCACATGCGCTCTGTTTTTGAGGTCCGTTTCTATGCTATATGAAGGATAAAGATCAGTACTGATATGCTGCAGTCTCAAGTATCATCGTCTTCATCCTGAGTACATCTACACGCGAATCCGTAATCTCCAAGGCAAATACAACCTGCGCATCCTCCTGACAATGGTCGACATCCCCAACCACGAAGCATCTCTCAAAGAACTCTCCAAAACTTCCTTAATCAACAACGTAACCCTGATTCTATGCTGGTCTGCCGCCGAAGCCGCGCGCTATATCGAACTCTACAAAAGTTACGAGAACGCCACCTTCGGCGCTATCAAAGGCCAGCAACCGTCCAGTTATGGTGAGAAGCTGGTTGAATTCGTTACTGTGCCGAGAAGTTTGAATAAATCGGATGCTGTTGCTGTGGTAAGCAATTTTGGAAGTTTGAGAAATGCCATAAATGCAGATGCAGAGCAGCTGGGTATGCTTAATGGATGGGGAGGTATCAAGGTTAAGAAGTGGGTTAATGCAGTTGATGAGCCTTTCCGAGTAAAGAAAGCTGCGAAAAGAGGTGCAAAGGCTTCCGAAAGGACGGCGAGACTTGATCAAGCTCTGCCTCTTTCTCGAGTGCCTCTAAGAGACATGCCGGCAGCTACAGCAGCGGTCGCATCATCTTCGCGACAACCTCCTGCAGGAGAAACGTCTTCTGAGAAACCGAACAATGAAGCGCCGAAGCAGTTCCAATTTATGGACGACACTGATGATGAAGACGATGAAGAAGCGATGCTTGCTGCTGCTATTGAAGCATCGAAGAAGACTGCCCAAACAGAAGAGGCCAGTCGTACGAGCCAGGCGGATAAAGATGAGCAGCTTAGTGGAGGTATTGCTGCTGCTCTGGCGAAATTGAGAGACAAAGACTAGAGTGTCCGCTTTACGAGGTTCTCCTTTTCACGAGTACCTCTTATACGATCACCAAATTAAGTCGAGTCTCCTGACTGACCGGGCAAGGGTACTTGGAGTCAAGCACAGAAGGCTTACAAACCTCATCCGGCAACTTGGTACTATGCTGGAGAGTATAAACTGCCAAAGTCCATTATCAAATACATCAGCGTCCATGGACGACTCAAGTCTGAGCAGTCCAGTATCTATGATACAGCTATATGACATCCTTGGCATGCAAGTAAGGGGCCAGCGGGGTTTGCAGATACAGAGCAGTGCATATTACCCTCCTATTTCGGCAATGCTGGTTGCTGTACAAGAGACCCTTGTGTCTGGACCAGTTGAGAACATGGACGGCCTTATTATACGAGCTACAACAAACTATACACTCAGGCACGCAGCGGATCACGAGCTGAAAATAGCTCATTGCACTCTAATATAATGAATCACTATAATCAAGCAGTATGAAGATTGCTGTTCTTAATCAATGTTTTATTGAATCTTCCTTTTAATTCCAAGTCTAACATATGGATTGATTCCATTTCTCGGTAATGGTAGGTTTATGCCACCGCAGCACAGCTGGAAATTGAACAGTGGTTTGCGAAACATAATTTGGAATTATAGTATATTATTCTTGATTTCATTCAGAGTTGAGAATATCTCTTTGTCATGATGGCCCGTCAGCCCATTTCTCTCAATCACAGGTTGAGTCTGGGATCCCTCACCGCATCATCCCTTTCATGTCTCTCACAACCGCTTAAGAGCCTCCATCTCGCTTAGCGTACTCCTCCTCCATAGCCTCCTCATAGAGTCGATCAGCCTCCAATTCCTCCTCGGTCTTAGGCCTTGTCACGCCAGCGCCAGTATTCGCACCAGCACCGGTAGCAACGCCAGTGGTGTTGGTTTGTTCTTGTGGGGTTTCAGAGGTTTTTGTGGTGGTTGACTCTGAGTAAGAAGGGAGACCCATTGTGTTGATTTGTGAAGATTGAAGTCGTGATTTGAAGTTGGGAATAATTAAATGTCTTTTTTTCGTAGTTGTGTTGGGCTGTTGAGTTGTTACTATGACTGATATTGGACTTCTTATACGTTTGCTGTGGCGTTGTGGCGAGTGAGTACGTCACGTGTGGCTGAAGCTGTTGAGGAAACAGCAGGAGGACAACAGCCAGTCATGAATAAGAATTCAAGTTCTAGACTCTAGAGCTCCGTAGCAAGAGAGGAGTTTGTTTTGTTTGTCAAAGTTGCCGAATTCTAGTTCTGATTGGACAACGTCTTAATGGGCTGCCGATCCAGGGTCTTGCTTCAAGCTTGTGACATCATGCTGTAAGCCAAAGCTTCCCGGTCATGGTTCAGTCAAGTCTGAGTCTTGAACAACCTTGAAGTTGTAAAAAAGTTTATACTTCTATCGATCTTTGTAACCGGACCGAAAGAGAATAATGTACAGCGGCCGTGATCTTTAACCAGAAACGAAGATATCATGTCCAACTCGAATTCAAAATGATAATAAGGGTATTTGCTTGAAACATGTCGCTTTTTACTCTTGGGTGCTTTTCTTAGGCTCAGTTGAACTCTCGAGCCTCGCCAATATCGCATACATCAAACACGCCGACTTCTGGAATACCTCTCTTACGCAAAGCCTCCTTCAACACCTTTGGTGGATCCAGCACCTCCTCCATTGTGAGCGCCCATGTACCCCAATGGATGCCCATCGCCCGTTGGCATTTTGTGTCACGGAAGATCTCAACTGCATCATGTGGATCGGCATGCACGGGTGAAAATGCTGCTCGGGGATGATAGGCGCCGATTGGTATCAGGCCCAAATCGAAAGGCCCACGCAGCTCGCCAATTTGCTTGAATTGGGGACACCTTGGGAGGTGGTCGTACTCAGCGCTGTAATGATCTGTTCCGGAAGCAAGGCTTGGAACAGACCGGTAGCCAGTGTCACCACCAAACCAAACTGACTTTCCACCAGACTTCACCCCCCAAGAACACCAGAGAGTGGTGTCACGATCGAATAAGCCTCGAGCGGAGCTATGTTGTGCTGGCAGAGCTGAGATGCGAGCGTTGATATCGCGTGTGTTGTCTCCGTCCTTGACTGTAACTGTGAGGTCGGCATCCTCCCACCAATCGAGCTCAGTAACATGGTTAATGCCTGACTTGCGGAACCACGTCTCCAAGCCCAATCCAACAAAGAACTGGGCGTCAGGGTGGTATTTTTGGACTTCGAGGATAGAGGAATGTGAAAGGTGATCATAATGGGAGTGACTGATGATAACAGCATCGACAATGGGGATGTCCTTGATGTCGCAAGGTTTGGGAGTGTATCGCTTCGGGCCCATGAAGCTAAATGGAGAGCATCGATCTTCGAACACAGGATCGAAGAGGACTCGCAGACCAGAAGGGTATTCGACATAGTAGCAGGCATGACCTAGCCATGTCGCACGGATCTTGTCGGTAGTATCGCGCTCGGTATTCCACTGGGGCTTGACTACCGGGACATTGGGAGGTGTCAAGTCGGGTTTCTTAAGGTCGCCGGTGAAGGAGGGCCTACGTCTGTCAGTTTCTTGGGCACGAAATACTCTATGCACGGTAAAGTCATCACATACCACCAAATTTTCCGGACCATAGTCCCAAAGTTGGGACTACTTGCGCATGAAGGATATGGGTTCTTGAAGCCCACGACAGACCCACGCTTGAGAAGATGATGGGGATTAGAAACGGCTTCATCTGGAAGAGCAGACCGGCCTGGAATTTTTGAGACAGCAGTGGTAGCGGCCATAGAACCACGGGGCGTGTTCTGAGAAGCCAATTCGGTGGGCTTCAAGTGTGAAGAAGCTGCGCTAACTGTGGGAGCCATGATGGAAGAAGATGCTGAGGGAGTGGACGAATATGCGCGTGCAGCAGCAGGTCCGATATTTGACGTTGATCCAAAATGATAGCTCAGTCGACGGATCGTCGGACAAGTACGCGGCATGTGGGAATGTTATATCCCAGACCGGAGACTTCGGGGTCTTGCAGAGTTGCACCAGGTAGGGGTGGGCAGAGATTAAGGCGGACAGGGAGGGAGAAGATTGATCATCTAGACGAGAAACAGGCTTCAGGAGAAAAGAGAGGAGAATAAAAAGAGAAAAGAATAAGTTGAGAGGTGGAGGAGGTTAAGACAAGTTAGTGAGTCTAGTAAAATGGAGAGAAGGTCAGTGAGTTGTTTGATTGACCTATTGTGGTGAAGCTATGACAATTGCAGTCTAGACAGGTGCATTCCTTGGGGATGGATCAACAATGGATAGAAGGATCATGGAAGCCACAGAAGAATCAATAGTGCCGAGATTAACGCAAGGGGCCTGGAAAGTAATAATCTTGAGAACAGTATCTTATTTTACTGGGGGAGTTTTATGTTGAGGAGTTATGTAGAATTACACAAGCAATACGAAATAGAACCCAAAAATCAAAATCCATGACATCGATACCCGGTGTTATGTACGGAGTAGTGTCGTACAGCATACCTCCTAGTCTAGATAGAAGCTAACATAGTTCGACAACTCGGGTAAAATGCTCTACCGCTACTAAAGGACTTTAGTTCAGGTAATATGTTTGAACTAACGTAGCGCAATTGAGTTTTGGTAGCTACTTACTGTACGCTTTGTCACTGCACAAATACAATACATCACTATCACATGGTTGTGCATATGTCCTTCATAATTCTAGACCTCGCTACGCCTTGCCCCATAGCAAAAAGACCCTTCCTCGCCCTGCGGAGTTAACAAAGCTCTTCCGCGCGCAGATTACAATCTGCCCGACCCCCGAGACGAACGGGTTCTCAAGAAAATCATTCCGGGGAATAAGCAATCCCAACGTAACAGACACGTGGTAATCCTAGTCAACGTCTCCAACACCACGTTGTTGATGGTATTAGCTGCTATTAATTTACCGAAATCACGGCCATAGCTCCCACTAGCCAAGTCTTGGTTGACGACGTCGTCAGATCACTTCACTTAGATGAGCCGCAGTCTGGAGTTGGGTGTCATCAAACCACAAGCAGCCTTACTTGACACCCCTGACTAGTTGCTTACCACCCCTGCAATAGCCATGTGGTGTCCTTGCATCCCTTCATCTTGATCAGTCCCGGACACCCGGTCAGCTTACGACATTGCCTAGTCAGTTGTAACATATGCCGATTAAATCGAATAATATGTGCTTATGCTTTTGTAACTATAACTTCTTAATCAAATCCAGCTCTCTAATAGCTTGTGGTATCCTTTCTCGAAACACCAAAAACAACCAGGTATCAAACGTTACGAACTCATCCCTTAATGCTCAACCAAAACTCGCTCTCATCAGAGGCGCACGCTCATAATTTATCCACAAGAAGAAGAAGAAGAAGAAGAAGCGTAATATAGACACGGACCAGCCAGGCGCAATCGTGTCCAACTCATCATCCCCTTCGCACAGTCCATCATCTCAGCCGAACGCCGAAAAACAAACAAGGCCGCCCGAACATTAATCGTCATCATAAGCGTCTTGAAAGATTGCTTCATACGTAGCCATCATTACATATCGATTTGCCGAGTATCTTCGGCCATCTCGTCGCTGCCGAGCTCTTTTTCGAGTTCTTCTGTTACGAAACCTTCATAGTCGTCAAGACTCTTCTGGACATGGATCTTGAACTTGATGACATCGTTGAGCATTCGGTCAATCTCCGTATGAAGCTCCTCTCGAAGAGCGTTGGCCTGAAGCACAAGCTGCTCATATCTGATGACCTGGTCAGTGGCTGTCATCCAAGGTACAAGTTGGGTTTTCACTTACTCAATTGTTGTGTTGATTTCGCGCTGTTCCAGAATCTGAACGTTCTCGGACAAACCGGCACGCATGCGGGACAGCTCCTTCTCCATCTTCTCGATGTGAGCATCAGAGGCCAGCTTTTGCGCTGTTGTTACCTCCTTTGTCTTTTCGTACTCCTCTTCAGCTGCACGAACGCGATGATTGAGAGCCTCAACCTCGCTGCGTCTATCCTCAATGGCCTCCTTGATGCCATCTAGCAGGTCGTGATCCTTCATCATCTCCTCCATCGCTGTAGCTCGTCGATCTGAGATCTCTTTACGCAGCGACAAGAAGCTGTTACGGATTTGACCTCGAAGGTCCAAGTTGAGAATGTGGCCCGCTTGGTAACCTGTAGTGGGATCGACTAGAAGACGGTCTGCTGATGATGGGCCCGATGAGCTTTTCATAATGGATGAAGTGAAGTCGGAATTATCAGCAACCATGACTTGAAGCTCGAACTCCCTGCCCTTGGCATTGGCAGCTGTTGAGGGGATCAGTGCGATCTGGTACGCCATTGTGTTGTATCGATCAACCATCTGCTCCAGCTCATCCAGTTTTCGGCTCGCCTCTGATTCTCGTTCTGACACCTTCTTCTTCACTTCCTCTAATCGTCCACCCGCGGACTCAATGCCCTTCTGCAATCGCTCTCGCTCCGCAGTCATGCGGTCAATATCCTGCATACTGATTCCTTGAGCATCGACCGCCTTTTGCAGGCTACGTCTCTCCTCGTCGGCTTCGTGAAGTTCTTCCAAGAGTTTGTCGAGCTCTTCTTGTAGCACTTGAGACCGGCTCTCGTACTTTTCGGAACGTTGCATCGCCAGCGCATTGTACTCCTCAAATTTGATCTTGTCCTCTTCCATAATCTTGAAGTGGTGATCGAGAACTGCGGGGTCCGGCGTTGACTTTTCCAGATCCTCAATTTCCTTTAACAGTCGGGCGTTCTCAGCCTCAAGCGTTTCGAGTTCCTCCGTGTACTTTGAGTTCGATCGCTGGAAAGCGGCTGCCATGGATTGAACATGGGGCGCCAAAACACGTTCAGCTTCTTCATCCCCCATATCTTCGTCCATGGCTAGCCAGTCTCGGTAACCATTGCTGAGAAAGTCGAAAATAATACGGTCTCCACTAACGTCAATGCCGGCCTCCATACAAGCTTCGTCGTACTGGCAGTTCACGTAACCATCGAGCATCTGAGCGAGCTGCATCATCCAGTGAAGTAGGCCAAGAAATGTATACCAATTCTGTCCTCCGACAGCAGCAATTTGACTCTTGGTGATGCTCCTCTCGAATGGGTATCGCATCTGCTTCAGTAAAGGAGGGACCTCCTGGTCAATATTCTTTTGGAATTTGTGGCTAGGATCGATGCGATGATAAAGCCACTGGAACATATAGTTGAAGTCTTTTTGCGTCGGCGATTTTAGAACGTTTTGTGAAAGAACGTGCTTCATCTCCATCTCAAAATTGTTTTGGACCATGTATTCCATAATCTCCTGTCCAATTCGAGCCTGGAAAGATCGGTCTTTTAGAGGTCGCGGATCGCGGGGTACGCCAGCAGGCGCAGGTGTCGTCTGGAAGAAGCTCTGGTGGTGACTAGCCGCAGGCACAGTAGACTGACGAGGTCGGTATACGCTACTTCGTCGATCGCCATCAGTTGAAGCTCGCTTGGCGGCGGCGGGTCCTGGAGTGAAGGTCGATTTCGGTGCGAACGAGGAGCGCTTCACGGAAGAAAGACCAATGTCTTGAAGATTTGTTCCAGACGATGACCGTTGAAACATGGGCTGGCTTGGGCGCGGCATGGCAAGGGAATGCCTAGATCCCGAGATGGAGCGCACATGGCTGCCTGGGTAGTTACCACCAATATTCGAACTGGATCGCTTCATAGTCGAGCCGGGCTGAGGAATGGCGGTGTTTGCACTAATACCTCCAAGGGTCTATGTCGGGAGTTAGAAAACTATCCAGTTTGAAGTATAAATAACGTTCTACCAGTGGCGCATAAAGTGGTAGAAAGTGTCGGGATGTCGCACCTCTCTGGGTCTTCGGACGCTCCAAAGGCCCGTATCTTGGGACATGTTCTGACGAAAGGAACTCTATGCGACAGCAATGATGCGAATGCGCAGTGTAAGTGATTATTGTGAGTCGTGGTATGCGCGGGCGGATTATCGTTGTTGGTGTTGATGCAAGGTGGGATGTGAAAATGGGTAAGGCGTCTAATTGAGATACGGGAGATTGGGCGTTACAAAACTGTTGCTTGGGAGGAAAGTAAACAAACCATGTACTCAATCTAATTGGCTCAAGGTTTCTAACGTGGTCGCAGGTGGAGTCGCGTTGAACTGGCAAAGTGGGACTTCAATCGATAGCGCACGTGATCGCATTTGGAGTCTCATGCAATTGACGGCAGGGGAGACGGGAACCGTTTTGTATGGTCGGCAGGTACGTACTTCGGCAGCTCAGAGCAAGCCTCGGTCCAGATCGGTCACGCTCCCGACTTTACTCCACGCCTCCACGTTCTTGAACTCCACGGTCCGGCCTCCGCAGACAAGCACATGCATTTAACATTTCCATCATCATCGGTCAAGTTTATTTAGCAGTTCCTTCTTACAACTTCTCCATTGCGACTTAACTGATGAGGTGAGAGCCGTCTGACGGCTTAACATCATCAATCATGTCTATCCGCGAGGATCTAGTCACCTCTGCTGTGAGTATCCCTTCTTCCCAGCCACGCAGGCAGCTTGTTGGAAACCGTCAATACTAACTCCTGAATAGATTCAATGTCAGTAGTACTTTCGCGATAGTGCGCCCGAATGCGCCAACTAACCCATCACAGTCCTACAAGATCCTAGCGTCGCGTCATCCTCGGTCGAAAGTCGCATATCGTTCCTTCGAAGCAAGAACTTGACCCAAGAAGAAATCGACGCCGCGCTGTCGCGAACAGGCGGCAGCGCACCCTCAGCAGCTCCTGTTGCGCCTTATCAAAGCGCTCCAGCTGGCCCTCCTTCCAATCAGCAATACTATCCCCCCTATGCACAACATGCCTGGCAGCCGCCACCACCTCCTCCCCGCCGGGACTGGAGGGATTGGTTCATTATGGCTACTGTAGTCGGAGGAGTGTCCTATGGTCTTTACGAGCTCGGAAAGGTATGGATTAGAACGCGCGACTGTATCACGACATTGGCTAACATGTGACCAGCGCTACGTATACCCTATGGTTGCACCTCCGACACCGGAGAAGTTGGAACAGGATAAGAAATCGATTGAGGACCAATTCGACCGAGCTTTCACACTAGTTGAACAGCTAGCAAAGGATACAGAGAGCTTGAAGAATGCCGAAAAGGAGCGAACTGAGAAGCTTGACGCGGCGATCGCAGACCTCGAGACAGTTATGACCGACCTCAAGGCTGCCAACCGACGACGCGAGGACGATGCGACCCGAATCAGGGACGAGGTCCAATCTCTCAAGGACGCGATTCCCAAGGCTCTCGAGAACCAGAAGTCCCTGACTGATGGTCGCCTGCGCGAGATCAATACTGAGCTTACCAGCCTCAAGACATTGGTTTCTCAGCGCATGACCACCCCCAGCGCCACAACTCCCTCTTCAACCATGAACTACATGCGAAACGCAGGTGGCAGCGCAACTACTCCTGCTGCTGCTTCCACTCCCGCTGCCTCTACCCCTGCGGCAAAGACCAGTGGGGAGAAGGCCACGGTTGAGTCTGCCACTACTACCCCTGCCGCAGAGATCCCTAAGCCAACATTCCCCTCTGCTCCTCAGCTCAACCGCTCATCTTCGCCTCTTGCCAACATGTCAGGCAAGAAGGCCATTCCCGCCTGGCAGATGGCCATGGCTAACCAGAATGATACGTCCTCGACTCAGGTCAAGGCCGATGAGACCAAGGCCGGAGCGAGCTCAAGCTCTTGAAAAAGTTCTGAAGCTTAGTTCACTTAATTGTACAGTATTTTACGCATCTATAGTTTTGGGTTAATACGGGGTTACTTGATCGGGCATTTTTGTGTTGCGAGAAGGTATTATAGCGTTACATCATATTACACATTTGTCAATTTGGAACATAAATACTGTATCTGTATCATCCGTACTATCGTGAACAAACAAACATTCGGGGTATGTAAGACATATAGTGCCTATACATACGTACTGCAATCCCGTGATGATCCACATATGTGTTTTCTGCAGCATGATATACCAGAGTCAAAGGTTGAATTAAAGGCTTGCGCTAAGGGGTTGTTTTCCTTTTTGTCCACTTTGTCTAATCGGTTTCTCGCTTGCGCTTGCGTCGCGCTTACATGCATCCCCCTGCTAAGTCTGGATGCAACATCAATAGAGGTTTCCGCAAGAATTACCATTTTGGGATGGAGTCTAGAAAACATCACCACTAACAGACTGCATGCCAACGCATTGACCGCTGCAATCTTTTTGTTTTCCGGGGTTTTCTGAAAGACCTAAAAGGAAGCTGGAATGTCTATACTAATATCTCGATATTGGGCTCCAGATATTCGTCCTGTCTAATTACCGAGGATGCCCATTTGAGTATCTGTAGCGCTAGTTAGCAGAAACTGCCATTCTCGACGTCACTGTAAGGATGGACAACCTAAAACTTCCCGGACGTTACGTTGGTTTTGGTTTGGGTTGGGTGCAGATGGCCCCATATTCTATGCCGAGGCTTGTCGAAATAGCCTGTCAACTCCTCCTCCTCCTGCTCCTCTTTCAGCTGCAGGACTGTAGATTCTACTAATTGGCTCTTCTTTTCTGCGTAACTTGTGGCTTTTGCTTGCATCTTTGTTGTCTTTGCATACATATCTCGTTGTCAATATTGGATACTCTGCTGTTCAGAAGAAACCAAGGCTTCCTCTGGGTAACCACACCACACACTTACAAAAGTGGCAAAGCAACAAGTGTCATGGATATCCTAGAAAGCACCCATACCCGAACATGAAATTTGACCGCGATTTCAAATCTTAAAACGAGAACTTGCGATTGGCCTTGGCGTGGGGAAAGGTATTGCATTCGAGTGTCCGGGGATTACCGACTCTTTGTTGACTTATAACTCGGTATTGTACGACGACTCTTCCGCTATTCTCTTTATTCTACTATCCCTTCTATTGCCAACACACCTTCCCGATTCGATTCTTTACGAGGATCTAGTTTTGTTCTCTGTATATATGGTGTTGATGCAGTGCTTTGCAAGTGTCAAAACTTTTCACTGATGCTCTAATCACTTACATCATTACTCGTTCACACTGGAACTACAACTATATATACTCCTACAACTCCTTCTACTCTCCAATAACTCTATACAACCACCAAGATGAATCTCGAAACAGTACGGACAATTGTCCCGTTACTCCCCCTTATTGTCCGCCAATCCTTCTTACACGTCCTTCACCTATCCGACTCATCAAAATACCTCGACCTTCGAAGCGCCCTTATAATCGCCTGTCTTCGCGTTATACTCACACCAAAAACTCCTCGTAGTATATCGGCCGTCCAAGCACTTACTCTTCGCGACCCAGGAATCAAGGGTCACATCTGGGTCAGCAAATATACCAGTCCACCACCTCCCGAGACAGCAATTCGTGATGCCCTCATCGCTACCCTGGAACACACCGGAGGGTCCACCTGCCGAATTCCTGTTCCCAAGTTTGCTAATGTTGAGGCCGAATGGACCGGTTATCGGAGCGGTGTGAGCCGTAACGCTCCGTTGCCTGACGTATCGGAACGGGAGAGGTATCACGGCATGATGCAAGACTGCAAGAAACCAACAACTGTGCTGTACTTGCACGGCGGCGCTTACTATCTCTGTGACCCTGCTACACATCGTCCTACGACCAAGAAGCTTGCGCAGTTGACGGGTGGTCGGTGCTACTCTGTGCGCTATCGTCTTGCACCACAGCATCCATTCCCTTCGGCGTTGCTGGATGCTTTTGTGTCTTACTTCACACTATTATATCCACCTCCAGATGCTTACCACGACCCTGTGCAACCGGAGCATATAGTTATTGCTGGTGACAGGTATGTCTCGAGTCTAATATCCACCTGGCTTTTTGTATCACAAGTACTGACTGAGAACTTATAGTGCCGGCGGCAATCTTTCACTCGCACTACTTCAACTCATCCTTGAACTCCGCAAGCACGAAACTCCGATCTTCTGGCATGGCGAACTACGCCAAGTTCCTTTACCAGCTGGACTAGCACTAAACTCTCCATGGCTCGATGTTACACAAAGCTCTCCGACCTGGGAAACATCCACAGAGACCAAGTTCGACTACCTGCCCAAGCCCGAGACCATGGATCAGCTCACGATACCTCCCTGTGAGGCGTGGCCGGCTAATCCACCAAGGCGCAACTTGTACATTGCCGATGATATTGCGGCGCACCCTATGGCCTCGCTCGTCATGGCACAGAGCTGGAAAGGGGCACCGCCTATCTACCTCTGTACAGGCTGGGAGATTCTTGCCTACGAGGATAAGTACCTTGCACGCAAACTCGAAGCCGACGGAGTGAAAGTGGTATTTGAGGAGTATGAGGGTATGCCTCATTGCTTTGCGATGATGCTACGAAATGCGCCTTCTACCCCACGATGTTACAAAGGATGGGCATCTTTTATAAGTGCAGTGGTTGAGAATCCTGATAACATCAAGTCAAGTGCTGTCTTGATCAAGTCCAAATCAGGCAAGGAGGTGCCATTGAAGTTCGATGAGTTGAGCGATGCTTCAGAAGAGGATTTCAGACAAAGGGTTTTACATAAGACAGGATTGGAAGATTCAGAAGGAGAAATTCCAATGGCGAAGCTATAGGTATCTAGCTATTGGTATGTGTACATGGGCGGCGCATAAGGGGGTGATTATACCACAACGTTACGAATGAGGCGTTAGGAGTTGTTTTGCTCATCAATCTGCTATGTATATATTGCTTTCTAATTAACATATCATATCGTATGATTCAACTATTTGGTGTAAATCCAGGGTAGCGTTTGTCTTACTTACACGAGCCCTCCCTAGCAACTGAAACTCAATCAACCGGGACGTTCGGAACGTACCAAAGCCGAGACTTACACAATCAATCCCAACATCTTTCTGCAACCCGTCAATGGTTTTATCAACTCTCGTAAAAATCAATTGTTTCATATATACAACAATTGCTCTTTCATCTTCGGCTCCGCCTCCACCGATCCCCGAAAACCGGCCCGCAACGGGGGGACCCACCAAACTTTTAATCCGCAATGTCGCTGATCTCTCATGATCAACCTCAAGACGCCGTCTCCAAAAACGACGTCGTCGAGGACAAAGACACAAACATGGAGCGCCACAAGAAGGCCGTCACTTCCATCGCCTCGGCCGTCCGCGGCTTCTTCGAGCGCAAAGAGCCTTACCGCATCTTTCACGGCAGCACGAACAGCACACGGCCCCAAAACACAGGCAAGCCCGTTGTCGATATCAGCGCCCTTCGCAATGTCCTCCAGGTCGACAAGGCGACTCGCACAGCTCTTGTGGAGCCTAATGTGCCCATGGATAAGCTTGTTGAGAGTACGCTGAAGCACGGTCTTGTGCCACCTGTTGTTATGGAGTTTCCTGGTATTACGGCTGGAGGAGGTTTTGCGGGTACAGCGGGCGAAAGTTCCTCGTTCAAGCATGGATTCTTTAACGATACGGTCAATTGGGCGGAGATGATCCTTGGAAACGGAGAGGTTGTCAAGGCGTCGCGGGAGGAGAATGCTGATCTGTTCCGTGGTGCTGCTGGAGCTGTTGGATCTTTGGGCATGACGACGCTTCTCGAGCTTCAGCTGCAGGAAGCTAAGAAGTTCGTCAAGACGACCTACCACCGAACCAGCAGCGTCGCCGAAGCTGTTGCCCGTATTCGCGCCGAAACCGAGAATCCTTCCAACGACTACGTCGACGGTATCCTTTTCTCCAAGGATCATGGTGTCGTCGTTACTGGTACCCTGACTGATGATAAACCTGCCGATATCAAGCCCCAGACCTTTAGTGGTGCTTGGGATCCTTGGTACTACCTCCACGTCCAAGATCGCACTCGTAATGTCCCTTCTGCTGGTCCCACTGTCACCGCCGAATCTGCCTCGTCTTCTCCTGTCGATTACATCCCTCTCGCTGAGTACTTCTTCCGTTATGACCGGGGTGGTTTCTGGGTTGGAGCAGCTGCATTCACCTATTTCAAGGGCGTTCCGTTCACCAAGTTCTTCCGCTGGTTCCTCGACGATTTTCTGCACACACGCATGTTGTACCGCGCTCTCCATGGCAGCGGTGAATCTGCACGTTTCATTGTCCAGGATCTTGGTCTTCCTTACAAGACTGCCGAGACCTTCGTTGACTACACTGCTGAGAACCTCAACATCTGGCCCCTCTGGCTTTGCCCCTTGAAGCAGACTGCTCCCCCAACCTTCCACCCTCACACCGGCGAGACAATCACTGCTGCTGACGGTACTGTGACCACCCCTCCATCCCTGAACATTGGTCTTTGGGGTTGGGGTCCCGCCGACCCAGAGGAATTCGTTGCTAAGAACCGTGCTCTCGAGGACAAGCTCGTTGAGCTCGGTGGTCTCAAGTGGCTCTACGCGCACACCTACTACAATGAAGAGGAGTTCTGGAAGCTGTACGGACGAGAATGGTATGATGATCTACGAAAGAAGTACCACGCCGAGACACTGCCCACTGTTCACGACAAGGTCAAGGTCGACGTTGAGGCGCGAAAGGAAGAACGCCAGAAGTGGAAGCGCTCTCTCAAGAGCAAGCCCCCACTGGGTGGCCTTTACGGCATCTGGAAGGGCATCCAGAGCAAGGACTACATGCTCCACCGACATGCCGAGTGGAAGTACAAGGAGGAAAAATAGATGGATACCCATGTTTGTGTAAGAATATGAAATAGAGCTATGTAAGATCATTTAGAGACAAGTCAGAGAGGATGAGGATATGTTTGAATGTCGGCAGAAGATTGCTAGATGTTTAAATGGACACGAATTAGAGATGTCACAGTGTACTCAGTTGTTTGGGAATAGGTTTCTTTCTATATTCCAAAAATTGCTAATTTCTTCTTCTAAGCACCAATCGACCTTGTCTATGGGCCTTGAGGTTCCTGATATATCTTCCAGGAGAGACCGCATCCCGTTAAATACACAAGCTCACAATGACCATCATTGCTGGCTCAATTAGGGGATCTCGGTTCGGTCTCCGCCACGCGAGATGCGCTTCTATCGTCATCCGCTGTAATCCTCTTCCAATGCGTCTAGTTTTCTCCCGTTGTAATCATCATGTTCATGATATGCTTTTGACCTGTTCGTGTCTGTCGACAGGTCTAGAAGCAAAAAGGTCTCGCACCTAAATAGGTGGGCGAGAAGTAGAAGTGTTTTGGCTTTCGTATGGAGCTTTTTACTCCTTGATAGCGTACTCGCGCTTGAACATATCATCAACCTTGGTCAAGTAGTAAGTACCAGGGATGATGGTGGAGGCGTCACCCTTGGGGGTGTAGTCCTTCTGGAGATGGGCCTGCTTTCGGAGGTCGCACATTTGGTCGTAGGTCTCAGGGGGGACGGCACGGCGGGCCTCGAGACGAGAGGGGATGTCCAAAACGCTGGAGATCTTCTCGACGCTACCGTTGATGCGGAAAGAAAGGAAACTGGCAGCAAGACCGGAGCCGTAGGAGAAGACACCGATTCGCTTGCCCTCAAGATCCTTGTTGTCGACAACGCTGATCAAACTGGCCAGACCACCCCAGACACTGCCACAGTACATGTTACCAACGTTGGTGGCAACCTGGATGGCAGGGTTAACACGCTCCTGGAAGCGCTTCTTGGTGAGAGTCATGAAGGTCTTCTCGACAACCTTGTCGGTCAGGGACTTTTCGTAGTCCATGTCACGGAGCTCAGGAGCGACCTCAGCAAAGGCGGGAGCGTCAGCGTTGGCGAGGTAGTCATGGTAGAGGAGACGAGCGTAAGACTTCTGGACAAGCTTGCAGGTAGGAGAGTGGAAAGTAAGGTAGTCGAAGCGGTCGAGGCTGGTCTTGGTAGAGTCGTCACCGTTGGTGACGCCGTTGGTGCCATTGGCCTGCTTAGCCTCACGCTTGCAGTAAGCGCGGTAGGCGGCATCAAGAGCCTTGGTGTAGCAGTTGACGGAGTAGTGACCATCAACGTAGGGGTACTCGCTGGTAAGGTCGGGCTTGTAGAAATCGTAGGCGTGCTGCATGTAGGTACCACGCAGACCGGGCTCGGCGACGATAGGGGCGTTGGGGCCGATCAGCATGGCGACAGCACCAGCACCACCAGTGGGGCGAGCATTGCCCTTGGCGTAAAGAGCGATATCACCAGCAACGACAATAGCATCGCGACCGTCCCAAGCGGAAGACTCAACCCAGTTAATGGCGTTGAAAACAGCGTTGGTACCACCGTAGCAGGCGTTAATGGTGTCGACACCCTCGATGTTGGTGTTGTCTCCAAAGAGTTGCATAAGAACACTCTTGACCGACTTGGACTTGTCAAGAAGAGTCTCGGTACCAACCTCGAGGAAACCAATCGAGTTGGGGTCGACGTTGTAGTTCTTGAGGAGCTTCGAGGTAGCGGTAAGAGCGAAAGAGTAGATATCTAGAGGGAAACACCAGTTAGCGGTGATTCAATACCATCATGACCATGGAGTTTTCGCAGGACGCGGTGAAGGTAGTATTGGCGCATCCGCGCTAAAAAGATCGCCTTTTCAGGGGACGGTGAGGGACAGGACAAACTTACCCTCGCGATCGTCACAGAAGCTCATCTTGGTCTGGCCAAGACCAATGGTGTACTTTCCGGCGCTAACGCCATCGAACTTCTCGAGCTCAACCTGATCAACATACTAAAAGCAAGTAAAATTGTGGTTAGCCAGGGTCGTCATTCAAAAAGAGGCGTTTCGAGCGTCTGGATAGAGGGGCACAATCTTGGGAATGGAGGGGCACACGACCAGGAACCCGAACACGAGAGGAATAACGCAGGAACTTTTTTTTTTTTCTGTCCCTGCTAAAAAGTTTGGGTGAGGGGCAATATTCAACGACAACAATTCCTCAGCAGCACGACATGAGGATGCAGGCATTGAGGTTGTTGAGCATGCAACACAGCATAAGGGGGGAAGGATCTGGGACCTTTGCTTACCTGGCTGGGGAAGTAAAGCTCAATGGCCTTAATGCCAATGTTCTGAGGACGGGCAGACATGATGATAGACTTGGGGGGAGGAATCGGTTGGTGGGGGAGGAAGAGGAAGAGGACAAAGAGAAAAGATGGGAAGAGAAGTTGAGAAAGAGGAAGAGGATGTGGAGATAACTTATAATAAGTTGAGTAGCAGACAGACCAGCAGAGCAGAGCAGAGTCGACAAGGGAAGGGGGTACCCGGAACGAATGCGCGAGATTGCGGGTTCTCAAAGTGTGAGGTGTCGTGTCGTTGCTTTGAGGTAAGGTACACACTTAAAGAGAGATTGGATCTTGAGGTCTAGTTTAGGTACAGGACAGGCTTCAGAGTTGGGGATGGATCAATTCTGCAGTAGGTACAGTGGTAGGGGTGTGACTGCAAGGCCTGGCTCGGCGGGGTGAAACGAGTGACTGGACCTGCTGTTGTTGGGCGACTTAGTTAGGTTCACAGGTATCAAGTTTTTCACCGCCCTTTGCCTTTTTCCACTGCACTGTTGACTTGTCGTGTAATTGGATTGGCTCGAGACTTCAAGTTGCTGTGTTGTTAAGGTCATGGGTATACTTGGATCATGGTCATGATGGGATGAAAGAAAGAGAGGGTATCCCCCGTCTACTGCGCATTGATATTGAGGTGAGAGAAGCTTGGACCGTCTGACAACTATTGTTCTTGTTGCACTCTGTATTGTTCTCTCATATAATGGATTCCTAGATAGAAACCTCTCATCATGGCGAGTTTCACCGAGCCATGCCGTAATGACTCGAGATCATGTTTAAGCGCCTATCCATCTGCCATCATGACCTCACCTCAGCTCACCTTTCTTTTTCTTCTGCCGACTTATTATCCCTCCCGCTTCCCGCTCCTTGTTTCTGCAGCCATCTTGTCTCTACTGCTACCTACTGCTGCTACTTCCAGGGGCAATAAAATATACGTACTGGGCTGCAACTAAGTTATCTCTTCCCCGTCCAATTTAGGATTGTTGTGGTGGGAGTGGATTAATAGCCGCTAATTGGTGGGACTTAGACGGGTATAAGTCACAGTAGGTGAGTGTCCCGGTGAGTGCTGCAACTGTAGGTTACTGTTGGAAACACGAACACGACAAGGGGCTTATTTACTATCGACTAGTTGATTTTCCATGAACATGGGCAATCTGTTGACATTGGGGTAATATAAATTAATCAAGGCAAGGAAATCCTTTTAGTAGATCCCAGTTGTAGGTGGCTATAATCCATGTGCTTATCCAATAGCTTTCAAAGCAATTGTTGAGACTGGCTTATTCGCTTGTTCTTGCCTTGTAAATGTTTCATGAACCAAACAGATCTACACCACGGGAGTACAAGACAAGTCAGGTACAGTACCTTAGTACTTCCTTAACATTTTTAATGTATATGTGGCCACAAGGAAGCAAATCTTTCCGATCTGACACTCCGGTTCGTAGATGAACAAAAGTCAATTGCTTCCATTGCCACAACATAAAAAGAACTCCACAGAAAAAAAGGAAGGCAAAGGGAAGTTTAGTTTTCTGCAGTACATTAGTTCAGGCCCAGAACCCAGAGGCCGTGCTTTTCCAGGGACTACCCGCTAAAACAGACAGGGGCCGTTGCCTCACCGGCACTAACCCTTTTGGAAATCTTTCATCCATCTTCAGTCAACGGCTCTTGATAATCTTCAAACTTGGTTACTCTGTACCTGCATGGGCGCTCTTTAACCACAGCCCGTGATACTCTGTGCCGATGCGACGCTGCGCAAGCCATACTTTTCATGAGATTCAGCAATGGCAAGTATATGTCTACCGGGCTATTTACTAAACTATCAAACTAGAGCATCTATATCGCTCATGTCCCACTCCATGCATGCTTGTGATTCTTCCTTCCGGGTTCTATTTGCCGTTCCAGCTTAGATAGGCTGACAGGCTATCGGAGGGTAAAGACGTAATGAATGCCAACATATAAACCCTCCGAAATCGCATATCTCGAGTTCGGTGTTTTCGTCATAGCCCTGATCAGACAGAGAGGTCTTACATGACATGCTGGCCTACCCTAAGGTTAGGCGTTGAGGCCAGCCCGGATGGTACATAGTATTCTGACGGCTGTTTCTCTCTGTTATGCGGCTTACACAGTATCTAGTTACTTGTCAATTGCATTCACACTTGCGATGTTTCATGGCGTGAGTCTTTCCAAAACTCTTACCGACTCCCAGCCTACCAGAACACCATGAGGAATCACCAATATGCCCCATATTCAACATCATCCTCCGGTTTGTTCCTTACCTCATGTACGACACTTGCTCTTACGTCCCTGGTCTGTGACGACGTCAACTTTTATCAATCGCTCAGCCCCAAAACCGCCGCATTCCGTTCCTCGGCGTGGGTCTTTCTAACTCAGATCAACCTAGTCAGCTCCAACTCTCCCGAAACTTATACGCTTTGGTGTCTTAGTCCGGCCGATTCCACCTAAGATAATCAACGTGCAGCTCTTCATGCATCTCAGAATCTGTTAATTATCGCTCAAGGGTACTCGATGGAGTCTTGACCGATACGTACCTATCTGCGGATACGGGCCGTAATGCTACCGCATTCGTAGGTGAGCCATATATCAAGGTATAGAGTGTCAAACCCGGTTACGATATCATGTCTGGGAGTTGGAGTATTTGGTAAACACCGTCTTACTGCATTTCATCTATCGTCTTCGCTTCCACGCTCTTATTCGGGTAGATCCTATCCGAATATACCTAGTCTCTTCAGGATGTAAGCCACATCGCAGCATCTCATCTCATCCCTTGCCTTGCTTTGCATAGCCCGCGGATAGCTTTACCCATGCAGCATCAAACTCGCTGCGAATACGTCATGTCACAGACCAGCCTTGCGATTCTATGCGAATACTGTACAGTCTCGATCGTGGAGTTTGCTTTTCCTTCTCCTTCCCCGTATTCTGCTCGGCCCATGCGATCTAACCGATGGAGATCTCACACCCCTGGCATGGAACCGACATTGTCATCGATCTCATCTCTTTGCCGGAGCTAACAATGCCTGTCATCTCTCGTGTTCGCTCACCTGATTTTCTTATCAGTGCCGTACTTGTTTGCACTGCGTAAGCTAGAATTCAAACTCAATGGTATGCCAATATCTGACGCTTCACGTTGCAAAGAGGGAGCCAGGGAGTTCATTCTGCAAAACCTTGTATTTCGCTGACTACCAAAGAAACTATTCTAATTGAGGATTTTGACCCAATGATATGATAGTTAAATTCCAAAACTCCAATCCAATGCCGTCGTGTGTATTCGTGTTACTCATGAAACCGGATTAGGGGTGTCGTAACCAGAATCCGAGGTGCCCTTGGGCTTAGACTCTCCAGCAGACTCTTCACCCTTGACATCCTTCTTCTCTTCCGCTCCAGCCTCGACTTCCTTGGGCTTTTCTTCAGACTTCTCGTCCTTCTTGTCCTTCTTATCCTCATCCTTCTTGCCGTCGGTCTTAACCTCAGTCTCAGAATCAGAGTCAGAATCGGAATCAGAATCAGAACCAGAGCTCTCGCCGTTGCTTCTACGCTTGGCTTTAGCCTTGGCCTTCTTAGCCTTCTTGCGCTCCTCCTTGCGCTTCTTCTTGCGAGCCGCGGCTTCCTCCTTCTGACGCTTCTCCGCGTCCTCGATCTCCTTCTGCTTTCTCTCCTTGCCAGTCTCGATGATCCACTCATCAATAGCTTCGATGGCTGCCTCAGGGTTGCGCTTGTTCTTGAGGAGAAGACCTTGAATCTCTGCAGGGCTGTATTGGAGCTCGGGGATCGCGGCAGCGAACTTGGTAGCCAGCTTATTAACACACTCCATAGTCTCAAGGCGAGTCTTTTCGGCGAGTGCGACCTGCTTTTTCTCTTCTTCAGGGTCAAGATATTTGGTCTTGGATTCTCCGACGTTGACATCCTCTCCGTCATAGGGGGCGTAGATGGCGCGGAAGATGGAAGCACTCATGTCAGCATCAGCCAGACCGAACTGGACAATCTTGTCAACACGACCAGGTCGAATGAGAGCCTTGTCCAGCTTTTCCAGGTGGTTGGTAGTCATGATGAGGACGCGGCCCTCCTGGGATGCAACACCATCAAGAATGTTAAGAAGACCAGATAGAGAGAGGCGGCCAGGAAGTGTGGGGGCTCCAGCAGGAGGGGCACCGGGCTGGCTAGGGGCGGCAGGGATAGGAACTGCAGCCTCTGTTGTGCCTTCTGCCTTGGTCGGTTCACGAGTGTGTGTAAGGCCAGCACTGTCGATATCTTCCAGGAGTACCACGCAGCGACGAGGGAGTTCGGCGAAAAGAGTTGCCAGGTTCTCTTCAGTAGCCATGACAGAGCTCAGGCTGACCATGTAGATGCGCATGCGGAAGAAACCAGCCAAGGCAAGACTGAGCGAACTCTTTCCAGTACCAGGGGGTCCATAGAGAAGATAACCGCGGCGATAGGGGATACCACGATTCGAGTACCAGCGGCGAGTGTTAGGGTTCAGATAATCTGTCACATCCTCAACCAGCTCCTTCTTGGTCTTTTCGTCGAGGATGACTGTAGAGATAGGACGGCTGGCTCGACTCATGCAACGCTGCCATGACGGTTCACCCCCGTTTGTGCCCATAGCGCCACGGTATATGACGGTCTGCTTCTCATCTTTCTTCAGGTACTGGTCTTGAGCATCGAGGAGGAGCTCCTTGATGATGCGTGGGTTGCGACCGAAACAAGAGATGGAAAGTTCCTCGCTGGAACTAGAAGAGAAGAGGCTACGGTCTCGGTTTTCGTGGCGTTCGAAGAGAAGCATTTGGCCCCTGTACCAGAAGAAATGGGATCCGACAGAGGGAGTGTACTGGAGAGGCTTCTTGCTGGGACCGCCTCGACCCTCGTCATCATCGTCCTCGTCATCCCAACGGAAGAGGAACCAACTCCGGGAGGAAATATTGGTGTTGACCATAAAGCGGCGCGAGCCTTGAGCGAACTTCTGGTTGGCGACCCATGCCATGACAATGTTATAGATCTCATCATCAGTTTTGATGCGAACGCTTGACATAAGGTACCCTCTCATGATGTTCCAGGAATACTCTGTGATGTAGTTCCAGACAAAGATAACCCCTGAGACGATGAGAAGTAGAGGGAGGTAGACGTTGAGGTCGATACCTAGATACGCATGCAGGATGCTAGAGAAGGTAGAAAAGCCCGGGAAGATAAAGTCGAGGATGGCGAACTGTGAAGGGGCCTTGGGATAAGGCGACTCGTCCACGCCGGGACTTGTTGAATTAAGGGAGGCCATGCTGTCGACTGTCGAAATGCGCTGTAGAAAAACAAGTGATCCTAACATGGAGGATATACTTGGTAGTGAGGTAGATTGTGGTATAACAGCCAGGTTGTGTAAGCTGTTATAGTACTGTACTGTTGCACCAGAATTATAAGAGTCGAAGTCAAGCTCAAGCCTGGAAGAAGACAAGAGATGAGGTTGAATGAAAGAAGAAAAAAATAAAAGGAAAGGAAAGTACGCTTTTATAATGGAGAGTGATGATGATGATGGGTAATACGTAACGTCTGTACTAGCGAAGAAAGAGGCATCCATATGCATGCCCGCACATGCATTTTGCTAGTGGTGCGCCATCAGCCTTACAGCCCAGCCCATCGCAGTTTCCTCCCCTGACTGACCTACTGACTCACAGCCCGACAGAGTTTGACTTTATTCTGGGCCATCTTTCGCCTCAGCCTCAAGTCGTAACGTTAGCACAAAGTCCCGTCCCCGGCCTTCTTTTGAACTGTGGGGTAAAAGTGAACCTGAATTGACATTTCCGATTAGTTGGAAGGTATGATGATTGTCGTCTCAAGATTAGGCATCACTAGGCAGCAGGGTCTTTGGTCCACTGATTTCAAGGGAGCACAAACGCAGAATTCTTTGTTACTGGTTGGAAACAGGCGTCTATGAATTGACTTTACTGCATCTTTATGTTGAATATCGTTTAACAGCGGAGGCCGTGGCATGTCGTTGACTTTGCTTGGCTCGTGATGACTTCAATTACTCGCCATGTTAACTCGAATTGGACGTGCCGGCTTAACAACATAATAGACAATTGGTGATATCATCTGAGGCTGTATGTGACCGCCCACGCACTGAAACCTTCTTGGGAACTGCTCGGCTGCCTCTTCCATTCAGCAGACCAGAATTCACGATATCGGATTGGATGAAGCAAAATACTTGCATGCGCAGTACAACCCTTTACAGGATGACTGCATCGGCATCCCAGACCGCAACGTTTTGCACTACCAACTAAGTTAGGCCTGCGTCTGACGATACTGCAAAAACAAGGACATCAATTCAGGGTATTTCTTTCATTCTTTCAATTCACTTTGTCGTCATGACTGAGTCCAGACCTTTTGACTTATACGGGCTAAGCAAGCTCTAGGTGAAAGAGTCACAGCGGGAGGGACCCACTAAGACTAGTCGCCGGAGGCTGTGTTTCACTGCACACTTACAGGGGATTGGTTACTGCGTATGGTCGAATAGTTGACGGGATCTTCGACATGGGGGGTCGTGGTATTGCATCGCGCAAATCCGAAGTTGCTGTAGGGAAGTGGATTGATGGTGACGGGCAAACTCCTAGGCTTTTTTCGGATTTAAATTATCAGGTACTACGTAGACTCATTCGGGCTGTTGAATGGTACTCTGATGTCACGATATGGAGGCTTATACTGTACCTACATACAGATAGTTCAGCCGCATTACCTCTTCTCCATGGTTGCAGCCCGTTCGTAACACTTTTTACCGTCCTTAAATAACAGCCATTGACATTGTCACTTGTTCTGCCGGTAATGGGAGGTTTGAAATACACCATTAATTCATAAAAAGATATCAGTATCGTTGGGAGATCTGATGACTAGGTAGATAGTAAACTCCAAGCAAACCTTGATAACAAGAAACAAAGAACTCGGATTGATACCATATCCGTTAATGCTTATACACAAGCTCAATCAATCAACAACCCATGTTGTTCATGATCGAGTTCCCATAACGCCTCATTCGCCGTCCCAGTATTCGTTAGCCATACATACCATATACAATCATTAAACAGTAAACAGTAAAAGAGACCACGCTCTTGGTCTGAAAGACAAACACACTACATCTCTTGATCACTCCAGTCAGAACTCCACTCGCTCTCTGATCGGGGACCACTTCGACCTCCCTGGAACGGATTGCCTGGTTGATTTTGACCAGTAACGTTGATAAAGGGCGCGGCATCAGGCATTGGGGCGTTCATTGGAGGTGGTGGCATAGGAGGAGTAGGGCCATGCATATGGGCAGGAGAGTAACCTCCTCCATACCCAGGATCGTAACCTTGTCCTTGGTCGTAAACCCCATCATCGTAGCCTCCTTCGAACCCGGGGTCGAAACCTCCGCCCATGGGTGGACCCATCGGAGCCGGAGGTGGAGGTGGGCCGGCGTTCATCGGCATCGGCATCGGCATCCCCATAGGTTGTACCGATGGTCGGGGAACGGCTCCGTCAAAGTGTTTACGGGAGCCACCTCCACTGCCCTTGCTACTTCGTCCGCTTCTCTTGCTGCGGCTGCTACCGGCATTGCTACCTCTGCTGCCGCCGCTGTAGTCGTATCCATGAGGGTGAGCTACCCAGTAGAGTTGTGTTTCTGGTTCATTCCAGTAAGAGAAGGATGAACCGCCAGACCTGACAGAACGGTCATCGTCAAAGTCTCTGGTTCTCTTCTTTAGAGCAGTGGCTCCAGAAGGTGCTCCGGCAGCCCATGAGAGGAAACGAATAGCCATGGGCTGTTTCTTGGGGATCCTTTTATATGTAGTTGTCCATGTTGAGTCACTCGAGTAGACGGATGAACCGCCGAATGACCTTTGTGACATGATGAAGGGATGAAAGATGATAACTTTAGCTTGAAATGAGGCGAGTGGCAAAGTTCTTGTGATGTCTAGTGGTGTTGATCAAGTGCAGTTCACGAACCAAAGCTTCAGGCTTGATTGGTGTTGTGCAGAACAGGAAGACAAGGCGAATGTGTATAAGAAGGGGTTTCCTTATTCAAGAGTAGAGATCGACGGAGAAGAAAACTAAAGAAGAAGGACGAGGCAAAAGAAGAGACGGACATGGGAGCATGATATAGACGGGCGATCAACACGGACCCCCGTTGAGCTTCAACTATATTATGGCATTGTGCTGCACATTGCAAACGCAAACAAAGAAAGCAATCGTCAGGATCGGCTGCCTTGTCAAGGCATCTCATATTCTGCGGGCGACAAGTAGAAAAAAGAGGCTATTGTTACTTGTCATCTATAGGCCGGTCGCACATTACACAGCAGTAGGCTCTGAGAAAAGGGTAACGACAGACAGGGGGAAGTGGGTGTGGAGAGCGTTCGTTGTGCAGCTTATACGACAGGTGATGTGCAGTACTAAACCACCAATGAACCGGCGATTGAGGCTCTCCCGGGCGAGCAGGATGGTGGTGAATGGACGCTGTGCAAGCTGGACGATCGTGCGCCACCGTTCGCCCTGCTTTGGAGAGGGGTAAGCCTGTAGGAGAGAGAGGTGATCTAGGACAAGCGATGAGGGTGTAAGAGATGCAAATCTTGTGAACGAGTAGATTTTGTGAAGCGAGAAGAATGCAGCACTTTATTGTGTATATATGGTTCGCCAGAGGTTGTTAGGCTGATGCCAAATAATAGAGGTAAGGTGCAACTCAATTGGCTACGGAACACAGAGATAGAGTCTATGGACGTTGGGTCAACTTCCTTGAAACTAGCCTGACACAAGAACCCCGTTGAGCAGCATAACGAACGACTATCAAAAGACGGGAAACGACGAAACTAAACACAACAGGATGCTGAACCATGCGAACGGTCGAGGATAGGCGACGCCCAGACGTCATGCAGCCAGGACATTTCTCTGTGGCTGCCTTTTTCCTCAATTCTCTACTTCTCTAACAAGGTACGGAGTACACCACATGAGAAAGTAAACGAGGCTGCAGTGCACCTGAGTTGTGAGTAAGCGGTTGCAAACCGCTCAACTATCGCCATATTGATTGGGTATCATGAGCTGTACGCTGCGACCTGCCGCGGCACAGGGGGAGCTTGGTTGGGTGGGAAAAGAGGGGGAGAGGATTCAGATGGAGTGCTGTGATATGAGGGGATTGGAAGGGTTTATGCAGTTGGCTTGTTTGCGATATGGAATGTGATATGGAAATATCCGCTGAAGACGGGTGAGGTGAATTATCACCAGCCGGGCGGGACATGTGAAGGGAGGTGATCTGATGTGCAGTACCGTACCGTAACAAAACTTCAATTATAAGGCTGACGATCCAAGGATGAAGGCTCGAGAGATGCATATGCGTTCACTTTCAGCCTCTTTCACGATACAATAATAGTGTTCTAATTCTAGACTGCACTTTTTGTTGTTGACATGGACAAGTGCAGGGTAACAGCACTGAAGCATATCGTGACATGGGTAGTCTATCCTGTACAGGCATTAAACATTCATTCGTAAGATGAAACAACCACCGTTAATCAATTCGCTATAATCATTCATTGGCCTTCACGGAAGATTGATTCCCATCAACTCTTGTGATCTCCAGTCCATGCGAGTGCTTCACCACCTCGAACAAAAACATCTACGAATGTGGAACATGTGGTTCAAGATCTCAAGACACTAGACGACCCGAGAGTAAGGTTTCGTTTCATGGTTGGCTTAGCTGGGGAACTAGACTACCCCAGACATAAAAAACGAGGCGAGCAGAGTAGACCAGAGTTGGTATCATATAAGAGCCAGATCTCACCTGCGTGTGTGGAAGAGCAATGAGAGTCTCACGTCTGACACCATCTTTTTCATGCCAACGCATACGTTAAAATCGTTCAATTTTGGTCTGCATCTTGAGATTACGGCTTCTGTCTGGTTGGTCAACGTCGGACGGGCATAACATGACACGAGACTTGAGTGATCGGGATAAGTAACCACGTTCCCGAGTCTGTGTTGCACGTTTCCGAAGCATAAGCTTGAGGGACACTAGAGAGAGACACATGTGAGGGGTCAAGCAAAGTGTAAGAGATACAATACACTGAGATCAGACCTCTTGCTACGTAGTGTTGAAGGGTCTTGATCAATCCATGATTCACAACACACTAGAATGAAATTTCAACCAAAAATTCAAAACCTTTTTAATATCCGTAAATCCGGATTATTTGTGAATAAGATCCTTGATCAAATTAATAAGTGACATTCTAGAAGAGAGTTTGGAAGAAAAAACTTGGAAGCGAAAAAAGAAGAGGCAGGATATTGTGTGGATCTCTTTAATGAAGTTGGGTCTTTTTCCAACAAAGGAAGAGATTTGGCTGTCTTGACGACAAAATGAGATAATCAGATCGTTACTGTCTAGACGAAATAATTGCTTATCTATTATTTCTTAGCATCTGGTTGTATTAAAGAAAATGCTGATCCCAGGCTTCCTACGGAATAGACCCGAGATTTGACTTGACTTGGGACCCGAGAATTGGGACAAGCCAAGGTGGAAGCCAAGGAAAAAGAAGGGAAAGCACAGGACAGAACGAACTGGTCGCCGAGAAATTCATGGCCGGTTCGGCCGGGATCGACAGAGCGGTGCGAGGAATGTGATGGAACCAAGGAAGACACTGAGAGAGGGAGATTTAGAGAGAGAAAGGCATGCAGTGAAACAGAAGACTCTGATCACGATAGACTACTGAGATACAAAATGGATACTACAGTATTATCATCTCTAGACCCTGATTCACAGGGTCATCACGGCAGTCACAAGTGTTGGAATCAACAAGTCCCCCTCATGCATTCAAACAAGGCAGGACTTTGGACGGAAACCGATAAGGAAAGTCAGTTCGGCTCTGTACAACATCCTAGTCTGGCTTGGTTGCCAAGCGGGAGAAGAGCCGATGACTACGGTATGTATCCTGGAAGACATGACGGTGAAGATGGAGGTGAAGTGGTCAACGCCGAGACTCAGGACCCAAGAGGCAAACGACAGATTACCTTTTCAGTATTACCTACCTACACTACGGATACTGAGTCTGCTCATCATGAATAATGATTACCTAGAGTAAGGACGAGGATGGAATACGAGATCAACCACGTAAACAAACAATAACAAGACCCTTATGCATAGATAGCCAGTGCAGTCTGCAGTCAGTTCAGTCTAGAGCCAGTAGCTAGCCAGTCTAGTCCAGCAAAAGTCTGGCGAGTTCCAATGCAATGACGCAGGAATGAAACCTCTCTCCATCCACCTAAAGCCCAGTGCCATCACCATTGCTGCGTGCTGAAACTGGTTGTATTCTTTGATCCGCCAATCGCGTGAGGCGGGCACTGCTCAGTCAGTCGCCCCTAGCCAGGTCCGCCGGAGACACCAGGGGAGGGGGATTATCTCTGACTCGCAGATTGAGAGGACAGCTGCTTTCTTTGTAGGGGATCATTACTGTAGATCAATCCAGTGACTGACAATTATCATATGAAAATTGAAGTCACCGTTTCGACCTGTGTCAACGACAATGCTTAGCTACAGGTGATTGTTGATCGTCAAAGCTTTGGCTTTTGCGTCCTGAACTTAGGCCCCCAAGGCCCCAAACTCAGACCCAAAACTCTCAGACTCAGGGCCAGGTTCATCCAAGAAAAACAAAAACCTTCGCGACTCTACAGTGCGATTCTAGTCCTCTCTTAGCTTAGTTTCGTTGCCCGTTCCCCTAGACCTTTTCCCCTTTTGACGCTGACTTTAATTGGTTACTATGAGTGTCTAGTCTCCACTCAAACCCGCCATGGACCCTCTTTGGTATGGCGCCTCTCGTCTCCTGTTGGCTCGCTCTCTCCCTCCTGCTACCGTGTAGCCACTCAGTCGCTCCCTCGCTCCCTCTCGAAACCCGCTTCTCTTTCTTGGCTTTTTGCACTTCCTGTCCAGTCCAGTCAAGTCCAGTCCTTACCCATTCCCCATTCATTCATCGATCCATCCATCCACCTCAACCAAACGGCTAAACGAGTTCAATCAGTCAATCAATCATCCCATTCATTCAATCAATCAAACTCAACCATCGCCATCATCACCCCCGAAAATCCTTCGATCATTACACTTTCGACGCCAAACTCTACCGCATCGAATTCGAATCTCGTTCGCTTCACTAAATACCTCTCGCTCAGAGTCGGCCTCCCTTTCGCCATTGATCTGCCGACCCTTCTCCCATTCGATCCCCGACCGTACAAAACCCCCTCGGATCACGACGTTGACTTCAACGCCCGATAACTCACCACCTCTAGGGCACGCCCTTGCCGGCGTCTCTGGCTTGAAGCCCTGGCCTCCCTCTCCGTCACGCCATGGATCCCAACGACAGCAAGGTCTCTCCCACCTCGCGTCGTTCTTCGACCCGACGCTCGCGTTCATTGAGATTATCCGCTGGTAGTGCTGGTATTGAAGATGATTACGACCTCAACGCTATGATGGTGGCGGATGGCTTCCGACCTACCGACAACACCGCCTCTTCTTCCACAGTGAACCCAACGCCAAACTCACATCCTCACCCCGAGCCTTCATTAACGCCAGACGAGTCTATCCCACAACAACCAACTACCAAGTCAGCAGAGGCACCAGTTGCACCCCGTGCATCAAATGAAATCACACCTGCTATTCGAAATCGACCCTCTAGTATCTCAAAACCGCATCGAAATCATGATTCTCTCGCTCTCCGAAATGATGGCCCAACGATGGCTGATAGATCTCATGTACGCAACAACGCTAGCCTATCATCAGACGCTCCCGTCATCCGTGCCGAAAGCCCTTACACCGGCCCCTCTGGTCCCTCGCATCCATACAACATGTATCCCCAACGAACAATGAGTGTGGCTACCACATCGACCGCCGCCAATGCAGTCGTACCTGAAGATCGGGGTTATCAAGGAGCTCAAGGCCCAGCTCACCCATATGCTCTTTACACACAGAACACCACCTCCGGTGAGAGTAGCAGTCAATCGATCCCAGTAGGATTCAACGGTCTAGGAGGAACTTATCAGCGTCAACTGGGACCAGATGGTGAAGAGGCAGGAGATTTAGTGGGCCCTCTGGGCCATACAGAGGAACTGCCGCCTTACACAAGATACCCGGATAACGCTTATGTTCCCAGACCAGCTGCTCAAGCACCGGTCTCGCCAGTATCGCCAATTTCGGAACCCGCCTCCCCGGTTAGGGATGTTCCAGGTCCTCAAATACCTGGTACCCAAATACCTGGTGCTGGTGGAATTGGAATGGCAACCCGTGATCCTGAGTTCTCCTCGACTGATGATGATCTGGCTCTACCAAGGACTCGACCTTCAGTGAGAAGTGCTGTTTCTTCTGACAACAGCTCGCACGACATCAACACTGCTGCTGCTGAAGTTTCCGAAAAGCCAACCGCCAATAAATGGCAACGCCGTGCAAAGAAGAAGCTATGGGGAATCGTGCCTTATTGGGCTATCTGCCTCCTGCTTGTCGGTCTCGTTCTGATGGGAATTATTATGGGTGCTGTGATTGGGACTATGTTAACCAAAAATCACCCACCACCACCCCCTGATGTTGATGAGTAAGTTATATAACGACGACCAACTGGGCTTCTATGCTAACCATCTTATAGTAGATACTCTACCTCGCCTCCTCCTACTCCAACAACATTTGACCCTGAGATCTTGACAGCAATACCCACTGATCTACCACCTATGGCTACAGGCCGCTTCGCACTTCCTAACATTGACTCTCCCCAAGGATATAGTGCTTGCTTCAATGATACGACACAGTCATCGGCTTGGTCCTGCGACATTGTCTATCCTCTCTGGTCGGTTGAGATCCTCAAGGACGTGGACCCGAAGGGGGAATCCGACGCAGTTTCCTACAACCTTACACTCAAAGCCATAAATGACAACAAATCTCCATTCCCTTGGGGCGCTCAACCACCCAGTATCAGAACGGTTTCTATGAAGTTGGTCAATGACACAACTGATAGTGCACGCGGCCCTGCGTGGTGGTTAAGGACAACGTACAACAAGACCGTCATTGTACCCAGCACCAAGCTTGGTGACTTGGACAAGCGAGGTTGGGACAACGACGATTACGAAGACTACAACTCTTTCCACCGTTTCAAAAATAAGCCAGTGAATGCCAAGGTCGGCGACCAACCTTGGATCTGCACCTGGCCAAATACCGTTATCGAAGTCTTTATTTATCCTAGCGAGAACGCAACAGGATATCACCCCACCCCAACACAAGGCGGAGACGAAAACCCTACTAGTACCGAGAACAGCTATGCGACTTCATCAACCGCTTGGGATGCCTGGAAGCTTCCTATTTACCCTCATGTCTACAAGATGATGGAGCGTCGATTTCTCTGGGATGAAGACTCGGTAGCCACCTGTGCTCAGTACGAAGTTATCGGCGACGGAACTGATACGCAGCCGCTTACGAGAAATGGCACACGAGTTACAATGACCATCCAGGAGGATGAGGCCGAGGGCTTTATTGAAAACCTGGATCTTGAATGGACGGACAAACACCACAAGCGATCTCTTCCACAATTAATGAAGCGGACAAGCCCGGCACTAACCGACTGTGCTTGTATATGGAAATCCCAATAGAGCGCCAAATTCGATTATGGCTCATGGACGAGGCAGCGATGATCAGGAACGCAAGTTGTTCTTGGTCTGTTATCTATTTTTCTTTTGATATCATACGGCGTTATGCATACAAGACTTGGGACTGGGTTGGAACTGCACGATTCTCATTTTTGTTTTCATCGTGTACATTCCGCTGCGTGTTCTGTTGTTATTCAAGACTGCATCATGGGAGATGGGATGACTATTATTTTGGGCTACAAATGACCGGATGGGACTATCTGGAGTTATAGGAGCGACTACCGGTTTACGAAAAGAAATCCTTTTTTACTGAATTAAATTATTGAACTGTGATCATCTTCCGCTTCTGACAACACTGCATGACTTGATCAAACGTGCACGTAAATGGCTGCAGGGTCTCTTGATATCCAAGTAGCCCAGTGTATGGACTGATGTTGCTATTCTAAGCTACCACCTCCATATAGGTACGAATCATACATGTTACTACCTGGGGCAGTGCCCCGACTCCTTTTCAGGCCGTCATTCCAGATGATGGCCTAGAATGTCGTCCGACTGAGCTGTTCGACACACGAGCCCTGGACCGAGGACGCATCCCCATACCCTTTGTTCAACCTCGGCGTGATTTCCCATCGCGACGTCAATTCGTCTTGATACGGGGTAAGATTCCCTGGCGTATGCTGAGAGATAATCTGATGCTGCAAACCCGACTCGAAAGCTTTATTACTTTCGTTGGGATCTGAAAGTTGTCACTGTGCCTCCTTCGCAATATTCGTCTCATTCTCTGGTGTTTCACGAATCTCATTGTCGATGATATCTTTCCTTCCATCGCGGAAATCTCGCATTAGAGACAAGAATACCGAGTTCTTCCATTTCTCACCATCTTCGTGTTCGACTGATTCGAGAAGGCGCTCAGCTGCGTCTGCGACCTCAGACTTGGTCTTTGCTGCTTCGGCGGTGTCCTGGACTACAGGCTCTTCTTCTGTCTCGATGGAAAGACTGGCGATATCTGGCGTTGCAAGGTTGGTGGGATCTGCTTCCAGTGTTGGTTCGACGCGGGTCTCTTGCTGTTCTGCCTGTTCGGCCTCTGCCTTTGCTACCGCTGCATCGTTGAGTTCCAATTCGCGAGCCATTTGGTCCATCATGGCGTCTACTTCTTCCATCCCTCCGCCAGCGTTGGTTGCCATCCATTTTGACATTTCGTCGTCAAATCCAGCCTCCTGTGTCGATGCTGCGTTGCCATTCATGAAAGCATTATTAGACTGGCCAAACATAGGCGCGAATGTAGTGTTGGGTTGCATAAAGGCGGACTGAAAGTTCATCTGAGGAGTTGGTTGATGCACCTGAGGTGCACCTTGAGAAAAGCCATTTTGAGCAGGTTGTCTTTGCTGTGACTGATTCGCGAAGCGGTTGAAGTCGGCGGCCCAGTTACTTACACCAACCGAAGGGGAGTGCTGTCCCTGGTTGAAGTGCGCTGCTTGCGCGGCGTGGAATGCAGGTGAATGTCCCTGCTCAAGAACAGCGGCATGAGCTGCTAGCCTCCCTGCTGCGTGATGATGCTGGGGAACTCCTGGAAGAGTCGCTTGACCATCCATAAATGCGCCGAAGCCATCCGCGCCTTGCACATGTTGTGGTGCAGATCTGAAAGACTTGAGAGAGTTCAGTTAACATGTCTGTCCAATGCGACGTTCGTACTTACAGTATGACCTTGAGGACCACCGCGGCCTACAAGTCGGTCTTGGTGATGGCTAACATCTCGACCCTGGTGGTCGATGAGTTGCTTAAAGGGAGTTCCTCCGCTGCATGATGCGTCCGCCATGATTGTATATGTTGTTGGGGTATATGAGTGTTGTCAAGATGCTGATATTCAAGTAGTGTGCCTCGGTCTACGCGGGGTGCTCTAGTGGCGTCTTGAATAGAACGACACGAGACGATGATATGTGTAAAAGATATACGCGACGAACAGGGGTTTGTATATAGAAAAGGGGGAACAGTATAGAAGGTTAAAAGTAGAAGGCGAAATAGATGTTGAAGATGATTAATCCAAAAAATGACCTTCCCCAGATTCCAAAAGCATGGAAATCAATGGCTCGTGATTGCACCCTCCATCATTACGGCTACTGTAATGTCCGGGGAAGCCCAACTGCGGCCGAGGCAACATGAACGCCGGTACGTACCGAGTCCCCGTTCGGGAACAAATGCGGTAAGTGGGGGTTGACGAATGAAAGAGATCACGTATTCCTTCACGTGACCTACAGCTTGGCCAACTGTCACCACCGCCACGGTCTGGCGCGGATAGCTCCAGGTCATGGGCGGTATCGTGTCCTTTGATAACCACCTTTTTATAAGTCCATCCCTTTTTCTGTTTGTTTCTTTTTGCGCTGTAACCCTGGTGTGAAATCAAGCAAAATGGTATGTTTTCTCATCATGAATTCAATCTCAATCTTAAATATGCTCCGTATCGTTTACAGTATAGCTAACTCCCCACCCCTTTAGTCGGCGCAAGTTATCTCCAACTCTGGTCATGAGGACATGATTGTACGTTCCATTCCCCGAACAATGCGATTAGAAGCTATGCGCTACATCGTCTAGCTCCTATCTACAGACAACCAGGCTCCTAGCGATCTCGAACTACACTGACAGCTTCTCTAGCATGATGCTGTCCTCGACTACTACGGCCGCAAGCTAGCTACATGCTCTGGCGACAAGACGATCAAGATCTTCGAGATTGAGGGCGAAACCCAACGATTGGTTGAGACCCTTAAGGGGTGAGTACGAAAGGCTGCCAGATCATGGACGATGGCTGACTAGGTGGAACAATAGACATGAGGGTGCTGTTTGGTGTGTTGCCTGGGCGCATCCCAAGTACGGCAACATCCTGGCGTCGGCTGGTTACGATGGCAAGGTCTTTATCTGGAAGGAGCAGGGTGGACAGAACAACGCATGGCAGCGAATCTACGACTTTCCCCTACACAAGGCCTCGGTCAACATTGTCTCTTGGTCTCCCCATGAGGCTGGCTGCCTGCTAGCATGCGCCTCTTCCGACGGCAACGTCAGCGTTCTCGAGTTCAAGGACAACAGCATCGACCACACCACCTTTGCTGCCCACGGTCTTGGCGTCAACTCCGTTTCCTGGGCACCCGCTACAACCCCCGGCAGCATTGTTAGCAGCGCCCCTGGTCCTGGTGCTACCGGCAACCGTCGATTCGTTACTGGTGGTAGCGACAATGTCCTCAAGATCTGGGCCTTTGACCCTGCTTCTCAGACCTACAAACAGGAGCGCGAGCCCCTGACTGGCCACACCGATTGGGTCCGCGACGTTGCCTGGTCCCCTACTGTTCTCCAGAAGTCCTACATTGCCTCCGCTTCGCAGGACAAGACCGTCCGTATCTGGACATCCGATCCTTCAAGCCCAACTCAGTGGGAATCTAAGGTCCTCCCCTTCGAGGCCGCTGTGTGGCGAGTCAGTTGGTCTCTTAGCGGTAACGTTCTGGCTATCAGTGGCCAGGACAACAAGGTGTCTTTGTGGAAGGAGAACCTCCGGGGCGAGTGGGAGTGTGTCAAGACGATTGAGGAATAGAGTATGAAGTATATCAACGCGTTGATGGATACAAATAGGAGAGCTAGGCGTTCAAGGCAAACAAAAGGGTGATTATCTTGCTATGACCTCTTGAACCCGATATTGGACGAGATGTGAAGATGCAAACTTGGCCCGACTATGCTAGCCTCAGGGTGTCAGAAGATTTGGTCCCTAGAGGCATAAGAGACGAAATAATTTGGTCACTTTATGCTAGCTTAGACCAACAGTCAGGCTACTTTATTATGGAAGCCTAAGCCTTAGAGGATAATTCTTCTGTTACCCACTTGGCTAGAGGATGTTATTGTGCATAACGCAAGGGCAATTGTTGTCACGAAAGGATGATGATAATAGAAGGCAAGAGGCAAGCTCTGTTGGCCTGTTGTCATAGAGTATGAATTTAAGCACTGTTATGAACTAGGATACACTGTAATGATATTGGAATGCCACGAATGGAACAGGGTTCTGCACCCAAAACCAAGGCGCCGCACAATTCCAAAACACAAATACTATGCACGCACGCTCGATCCTTCTCGAATCAACTCGACAACCTGTACTTCAAGCACACTGGAGTCAGATTTCTCACGCCATGAATCCGCCCATTACGACGGCGGCGAGCGTAACGATCAAGGCAGCAGAGCTAGGCTGCAGAGAGAATGCCGAGTTGTTATTGTCATCGTCGTCATCGTCGTCGTCGCCCTGTGAAGAACTGGAATCGGAGTCTTCCTTGCGATGGTTCATGACAAAGATTTCACCAGTGCTATCAGAACTGAACCAAAGCCGGTCTTGTGAATCCCATGCCAGACCGACTGGACGGAAGCAGTTTTCAGGGCAGCTGCCCAACTTCTCGTTCCAGATAAGAGAGGTATCGTCTGCGCTGCTGCTTGATGATTCCTTAGGTCGACCAGCTTTGAAGGCTACCCGAGAAATCTGATATCCGACTGGAGGGTTACGATTCCCTGATAACGTTAGTCCACGAGCAAGGGCATATGATAATGCTAACTTACAGCTTCCATGGAAAGAAATGTAGGCTGTCGTGCCTTCCTTGTCGAACTTCATATCCAGCGGCGCAGTGTGAGCTTGGAACGCCAGCACTGGAGCAACGTATTCTTTCTTGCATTCCTCATCAGTAGGATTGGTATCCTCCTTGAACTGACGAGACTGACGATCAGCAGGGAATTGATCGCCAACTTTCAAATTACCCAGATCGGGAAAGTTCTTAGTAGACCAAAGTGTATAGCAATGAGGGTAACCATAATTGCCACCCTGGTCCTCACGAGAGCCGTTGAGATATCCGTGAAAGTTCATCTCTTCAGCAGGGTTATCTTTGTGAATGTCTTTACCGTTGCGCGCGAGTTGATCAGCTGAGTTCTCGACGCTGAAGATGCCACCGGTTTCAGGATGTTCTGCGAGGCCTACCGAGTTACGGAGTCCCCAGCCGAGACGACGACCCTGAAGATAGTCGAAAGGCTTCAGGTTGGAGCGACTGCTGAAAGATGAAATGTTAAATGCACGAATCTGGGAGCGGCCGGTCGCTTGATTCTCAGCCCCTCGATCATCATTGCCAGCACTGCCACGAGAGACAAGGAGCATGTCTGGGCTTTTCTCCGAGATGAGCAAGGTGCGGGAAGTATGGCCACCGTTGGCCATGTTGGTGACCAAAGTCTGAACTGTAGAGTTATCGACTTCAACCTTTGTCGAGTTGTAAGACCACGCAAAGACATCATTGGAAGAGGAAGCGTAGAGAGTACGTCCATCCTTGGAGATGGCGAGACCATGATTCAACTAGATGTGTATGATTAGCGGTGATTCGAGACTGGAACCGTATGGCTGACTCACGTTGTCCTGCTTGAGCAAAGTTGTCTTCTTCTTGACCTGCAGGCATGTGCCTCCTCCATCCTCGAGCTCGAGATGGATTATGCCATTTCCGGAATCGATGACAATGAGAGCACCTTTGTTGTCGAACGTGATGCCTCGAGGCCGTCTAAGCTCGTTGGCAATCAGGCTATAGCTCCAGTCCTCTGCAATTCTAGGTGACGGGTATGATGTCTTGAGGGTCTCAAATTTGCAGTCTTGGGCAGAGGCTGAGGAAAGGAGAAGCGTTGAAGCCAATGTGGTGGCGGTGATTCGGTAAAGAGACGCCATTGTAACGGTGAGGGGAATGACGTCGGGGGATCAAGAAGTAGATGTGACGGATTGGGTATTTTGGAGAAAGGCAAGTGATGGGAATGTGGAAATGATCTGAAAAGGCTTATGCGAATGGGTATCAAAGAATGAAATGAAACTAGTCGTGAATCGTAAACATGAATGGGAGTGCGTATATGTGGAAGAAACAAGAAGATGAAGTTGAAGAGATGGACGTCGAAGCAAAGAAGTAGGTTAGTAGGCACTTGGGATGGAGTGAACGAAAAGTCAGGAAGGACCCTTGGAGACGAACATGTCATTGATGCCTCGGCCAAGAAGGTGCAGATCGGAAAGCTCCAATGAAACAAAAGACGGCAAGTCGATCCCGGCTGATCCTGCCCAGTTACCCCGGATCGCTCTTAACTTAAAATGCTTGATTCAAGACGTGCTAACCAAAATGTCTGAGGCTGTGCTCCATACGAGTACGGTGAAGAATTGAGGCAGGTACGCTGAAGACAATGCCAAGGTCGATTAGATCCTCGATACGACCTGCTAATAGAGGAATACGGATGCGACGGTTTATTTGCTCCGTTTCCAATTGTAGTATATCGGTAAATCATGCAGGAACGAGATATAGCAGTGATCGACAGATGCAGTATGTTACATGCACGAGGGACGATCTATAGATCAGTCAGAACCTTTGTGTTTGTAGAATTCGTCGATCTCGCAAATACATCTAAGTAAAAGTCATTCACCCGTACCTAACAATAGGTATTGTATTGCGAGATATCGATGGTTAGACGTGCTACGAAGCTCCTGGATTTGCTTCAAATGTCAAGCTGTTATACTATGAATTGAGTGTTGCGCCACTGAATCTTATCATGCAGGTACCCAAACCATGTTACTTTATTCAAGTGCCACAACGGTATCTTAGGTACTTTATGGGTTCAATCAACGGGCGTGCAATTTAAACTGGGGTTTTGTCTGGCTCTACAAACCCATCGCCATATAGACAATCTGTGCACTATCTTCTTCAGCCTGCCTCAAGGCAGATCTGTTGAATAACCATTTCCATTGATGGCACCAGCGCAAACGAAACGGAGACCAACCTCGATTCATACTTGTCTCTGGAAGACGAGGTGGATTTCCTACTCTGGACTCGTCTCGAAGCGAATACCTTAAACAAAACATTGGTCAGCAGGTGATTAAACATACGATCATGACGATCATAGTGAGGTTGTTGTTTGTCAAAGGTATCGAAGTCACCTATAAACAGAACTAATAACACCTCAGAGTAAACCTGGCCATGCCCCATTCGTATATCCCAGGTAGGATATATTGGAATTTCTAAAACCTGATGTGATCCACGGTACGAGGTATTGGGCAAGAGACAGGCTCATCTTGCAACAGAAATGAAGACTATCATCGAATCCGCTGCAATTGGGTACTGCGCTATTGAAGTCGAAATATCAAGAGAAGTGAGTACAGAAGCAATTGAGAAAATTATCAGCTTTGCCTCATTCTATCAAATGTAGATATTCATACGGCGAGTATTTTCAAGTGATGCATCGACCCAAGAAGTATACCCAGTCGAGCTTAGATGAACCACACCGATGATCTATTTCTGGATGCGCAGTTTGAAAGCCATAGGCGTGCACGATCTTATACCGGGAATATGGCATGCTAAAGAAAATCACTTGCCTTCAGGACAAGAAAACGGAACATTATCCAAGTTGACGGTGGTGATAATGGGATGCGAGAGGAACTCGGGGCTAGAAAGACCGACTCAACTCACTTGAGGCGGCATGAAAGAAGCTTAATTAGTCTCGTCAAGTTTCTAGTACAACGAACCGACGCTATTTGGCGTAGCCATCAGTATGTGCTGCTTTTCGAAGTCAGAATACCCAGCTCCAAGTAGGTACATAGTACATCGCAATGGTGTCGACGCTTACATCATACACTGGCATCATCACTCTGCCAGGACAAATATAGGAATTACGTATGCTTTGGGTACTTGGATTATCTCTGTGCTGTATATCAAACATGTAAAGAAAAGACAGGTAGGAGTTCCCGCAAAGAAACCCCAAAAATTCCAATGGCACCCTGACGCCCGCCCTTTGTGAATCTCAATGGACCAAAACCCTCTCTTCCCTTCCACGTATGTGCTTTTGCATCTGCCCAAATGGTATGGATCACCGACTCTGGTCGCAGGACGAAAAAAAAAGTAAAAACAAAGATAATAACCTACTAGGATGGTGGAGTAAATAGAGAAAATGTTGGGGGAATGGGGGTTGCAAAAACAAAGCTACACAAGGTGTGATAGACAAAAGAAATGAGGGTAACAATTAGACGATGCTTGGGGGTATGCAGGACATGATGGTTTAGCGGAGACCGATGACACTCATCTCAAGGGTCCATACTCTTCGGATCCAGACCTTAAGCTTGCCCTCAACACCTGCAACATTCTCAAGCTCGACACCTTCCCACCAGCATCGGCGAGCAGGCTTGCGCCAGAAGAGCAGTAGCTTCTGGGCCATGCCAACGGCGTTGGTACCCATCTCGTTACCTCGGATATCACTGCGTAGACGGGCGAGAGCCAGACTGCAGATGACAGCCTTGTTAGGTTCACCAGCACGGTGACCCCATCGGTCGTCATGGTTGAAGCCGCTACTAATAGGTCAGCTTTCGTCAGTCCAAGCAAATCTCTGTGATCCAACTCACCCTGCTGTCAACATCTCAATAAGATGGGCCTCAGTAGTACCGGGCTCGTCACTTCGCTTGAGTCCGGAAAAGATGCCGCTCTGTTGCTGCAAGGCCTCTGCGGCCGCCCGTTTCACGGCAATCATATCAAGCTGACCGATGTCCGCTCGGGGAGGAATAGCGTAAAAGTCAAGGTCCTCACGGAGCACAATGATACCGGCTCGCTTAGAGTCGTCACGCGAAGTACCAAGAGAGGGAGTATCCTCGTCCTGCGAAGCACTTGGTGATCCATCTGTGGGGATGGACTGTGCAACGTCTCTGAAGAAATCAAGCATGTACTGAAGCGAAGCTGGGTCGTACTAGTCTTGGTGAGTTAAATGTTGGCTATAACAAGAAAGGCATTGACTTACGTCTACTTGCACGGCATCGCCATCCGAGAAACCACCCATTTGGCCCTCGGGAAATAGACCATTGGGGAACAGGGAAAGAAGAACAAATTCGGGCAAAGTAAGCAACTCGTCTCTAGAGAGGTAAAATCTTGTGCCCCTATTCGGAGTTAGTATACCCGCAACTCAACTCAAGGCAAAAAGCTCACCTCAAATCCATAGCAATCGTTTCATCGGCACCAACATCTCCCAGAGTGCTAACAGGCGGCCCGCCCTGTTGCACCTGAGTGATGATGCTTGAAGCTCCTCCTGCGGCAGCCATTAGGAAAGAAAATGCGGCAAGGGGACTATCGCCCTCTTCTGAATAAGCTGGGGGTGGTTCTGCGTCGTCGTCCTTGCGACTGGAGTCCTTGGTATCCCGAGGAAGTGCGCGCTTGGTTTCCGCGACTGGATCGCGAAATGCGGTAGTGCTTTGGTCGGGGTCAAATGGAACTGCTTCTCTCGGGGAGGAAGATTCGTATGCTGGCGCAGCTGAACCTGATGCTTCGGCTTCACAAGAAGATCTGGCGGCAAAAGCGGCGAATTTATCGGAGCGCTCGTGGGCGTCGTTAGGCGGAGAGGTAAAGAGCGACGAGAAGGGGGGAGGACGTGAAGTTGATGGTTCGGACGCTGGATACTGCGGCGGCGGAGACTGCTCGCGGCTTAAAAGAATGTGAGTTTCCGGCTCTATGGCGGATTTAAGGTTGTCAGGAGTCGATTCGCGATGACTTGAAGTCGTGTGCGTGCTTGGCGGTCTTGAAGAGGCTGGTGATGGTGTCTTATTGTCTAGGGACGCAGAGGGTCCAATTCCAAGTTCCTGAAATTCAGACAGGATGGCGGTTTCCTCTTAAAAGAAAACAAAGTCGTTCAAGACAGATGCTCCTCCAATCGGCGAACAGGCGGAAAGGAGAAGAGCGGTCGATTGACGTTGACCGGTTCCAAGATGATTATTTAGGTTGTCGACAAGGTAAACGGTTGAAACATTAAAAACAGGCGGAGATTAAGCGTAACAGCCGAATGGGGAAGAATTTCGTTCGTTCTCGTATCGGAAGTGCGGCCCCGTCGCGTCGTGAAGCTCTATCTACAAGAGACGGAGGTATGGCGATGTGATGCGATGTGATGTGATGCGTGAGTGAGGTTCACATTGGTCCTCAGAACAGCGAGCAGCGCGATTCCTCATTCGACGGTTGCTCCCCTGAGGTGAGCCCCCGAGCTTCAGTGGCAGAGTGGCACTAAATTGGAGCCCCGCGATATGATGAAGTGGCCCAATCAAACGTCTTTATGAGCTACCGACAGGGTCTTAGCCGCTCACTTGGAGTGGAGTGTAGGCGCTAGAGGCGTTGGAGTTGTAAGCTCGACGCTTGGCGTCCATGTTTAAGATGAGTGAGGCCGATCGAAGGTTGAAGATGGGGAAAATTCTAGTTGATGTTGATGTTAATATTCCCATATCGAAGATATAGATATCGAGCTTAAGCTCATGCTGCTGTAGTAAAAATCAATATTTGATGTGCACTTCCAGGGCATCATGTACAAGGTTCCTGACAAAATTTGCCTGTCAATTTCGACCTAGGAGGCCAATGCTTGTCCGGGGCACGGGAATGATATTAATATTTTTCGGTTAAACGAGTGTTTACATCACAACTGTTTGTTTAGCGATTCCTTGTTTATCCGCTACAGATCCATGGATGCCATAGTATACAGAGTTGGGACCTAGGAGTTTCTTAGGTATGTCAAAAGTCAATCGTAGTTTAAAGTCAGTTACTTTCATGTCCTTGATTTTATTAGTGACCTATAATTATGGTGATACTATTATTCGCTATCGCTATCTCCAAAAATTGCTCGAAGGACTTCGTCATGTGCCGTCTTTCCCTCGACTGCTTCATTCTTGTCCGGATTAATAGCAGGTTCAGGCACAGGAGCAGGTGGCACAGTCCCTCCAGGAACATTCCCGACCAACTTGACATCCCCAGTCGGTGTCCCTGAACTGACCTCAGCATCTTCCATATGGCCTGAGGCTTCATCACGACTTCTTGTGCCAGAGCCAGTTCCCATCTCAGCGTCTGGTTGAGAGTGCGCAGGTGGCCTAACATTAAACCTTTTGCACAACAATCGGGTGGGGTAAAAGTTGTCAACTGTTCGAGTCATCTTGCCATACATGCCCATCTTGGCCGCCTCTTCTGCTGGATCAGCTACCTTTGGCTCTGGTTCTGACAACAGGTCTGTCTCGGACTCGTTCGTTGAAACGGTCGATGGCTTCTTTGCTGTGGTAAAACGAGAAGCCATAAACCCTGTCATTGGTTTGAAAATCCTAGCGCAATTATGGAACTCTGAAAGTTCTCTTGAAAAGTCATCGTAAGCCATTCCTTTGGGTTTGTATGGTAGCGGTTGACTGCCCGTTGCGAAGTGTTCCAAGTAGGTCCTGTAACGTGCTTTTTTCTCTTCGTTGTCCGCGTAGGGTCCAGATGAGCCTCGTGAGATAGCTGCGATGGCCGTTTCGCGATCCAGCTTAGGCGCTTGGTCCCAGGCTGCCTGCAGCTTTTCCTCCTCCGATATGGCATAACCTTCTGGTATCTCTCCCAAGCCTTGTGGGAGTTGTTTGTTCCCGGATGCTGTAGCAAGTCGGTCCCGTGCTGATCTAGTGATGTAGTCAAAAACCGATTTTCCTGGTAGACTCTTTTCTCCAAGAAGAGCTGCCCTTGACTTCGCATCATGGGTGGATGCTTTTGCAGCATCTGCCGTTGACTTATACCCTGAAGAAGCTGCCTGTTCCGAGGATGTTTTGGAGGACATCCATCCTTCTGGGACTGGAGGGGGCGCATATTCTAACAGAAGACCAGATAAATCCTCTGTGATTTTGGCTAGCACAAAACCATCAAGCGGTAATCGCCCATCATGGCATCTCCCAAGACCGTTACCAGCTCGGGCTGTCCGTGACACAAAGACCGGAGCATTCTTCAGCGCAGGGTTAACTGCAGCAGATGCTTTCTTTGCCTTCTTTTTCTTCTTATCACCACCGACAACACGATTGTACCGGATTTTGGGTCCGATCTCGTAGGGGTCTTCTTCGTCGGATCCGTTATCGTTCAGTATACCCACTCCTATTCCACCACGCCCGGGTTTCGACTTTGATTTCTGCGATGAGAAAAGAGAGGTGGTTTGTGGGGCCGTCTCGGGGACATTCTCATCCTCGTCATCCTCGTCGGCTGCTGCTGTGATCGGGTTCGACAACTTGGTCTCGCCGTCATGCCCTAGTCCTTTCCGATCGTTCTTGCGGATAAATCGAATCATCTCAGCATTGTCCGGCGCAAACAGGTGTGTCTCGGCGGTATCGGAATTCTTTTGTTCAACATCAAGCCGTGCACTTCTTCGAATCTTAGGGCCAATGCCTTGTCCATCTCTCCAACCCATCCGCCGCAGCAGCTTTAATCCCATGGTATCTCCTTCGGCTCTTAACAAACCCATCAAGCCACCAGTATCTGCGTCCTGACCTGAGCCGAGACCAGCAAATGCTTGGGAAGTCTGTACTTTCTGTGCTTCGGCGGCATCAGCAAGATCCTCCTCGTCCATGTAATCTTCTGGTCGCTGTTGCGCTTGAGTCGTGCCATCTTTTTTATGTCGGTTGTTTCGACTCGACACGAATGTCGACGGAGTCCATCCTTCCTTAGACCCAACAGTATTGAAATATCTAACATGATAAGCCCAGGCTTCCGGTATAAGATATGTGAATGTACTCACCCTGCACTCCAACCACCAGTGAATGCGCCGTGTAATCGTTTACGCCCTCTCTCATCCCTCACCTCCTGTTTCCATACTGGCACAAAAGAGCCATCGTCTCGAGCTTCGGGATCATCAGGGAGAGGGGTGCCGAACGTTGCAAAGGGTGCATGGAAATCGGCTTCGTAGGTTGCGCGGGAGCGTTTATATGACATGGGACTGAGATGTCAGCGTATCGCGTAGTAACCGTAGAAGCATTGAAAGTCGGCGTTTCACTTCAATAGAGCAAAGACGCGAATATGTCGAATGTAGCCACAGGACTTATGATGATAATGGATCGTAAAGTCACTGCGATCGTTGTCGCGACGTCTAAATTGGTCTTATCGATAAGCAGCAAAGTTTAGCTCCATGACAGGTCAGCCAGCTTAAGTTAGTGGCTCTGGCGCAAGACCTTAGGACAGGGGGTTCTATCAAATGTTGGAGAGCTTCCATCCATGCAACTCCAGTCTTCAAAGTTTCTCCCGCTTCGGGTACCTATGCAAGTGCACGCGTGTGGAACGTTGTCAATTGAGTGTCATTGTGGAGGGATGCGACTGGCAGCGTAGCCTTGAAACAGTTTCTACTGTACTGTACTGCATACCGTTGCTCAAGATTCAGGCATGACATAATCGTTTAGAGACGTCATAGTTTTGCTTTGACAGATCGATGGTCATGAACGTGATATCTACAAGGTCTCCCTTTATTCACCTGTGTTAGTAGTTTCAGTCTGACCGATACCTCAAACTCCAAGACATGACTCCCAGCGAGGGATAAAGGATGGAGGACGTCCGACCTGATAGCCATTGTGTGCCTGGCTGTCACTGTATGAGGATCACTCGGCTGAGGTCTGGTCTTGGCATTCCATCTAAGGACGGTGGCTGACAGTCGTCGGTGAAAAGAACAGACAGCCAGACAATGATTGCTGGCTGATGTGAACACAAAGACATGGATTGTGCTGCATCACAACGCAACCCCATCCCACCAACACCTTACACAATCCGCAAGGTCCTATGCGCTTGTCCGCCCTGTGGCTGCTTCGATTTTGCTTCTTCGACAAGGAGGCAATGCATTCCAGCTCAGCTCCACGACTACTGTAGACTTTTAAGACATAACTGCCTTGAAAGGAGTCAAGATCTAAACCCGGTTTCTAGTAATGGGTCCCAGCCTCCAACCCCTCGTTTAATCAGCCACGTAAATTTGCAGCACTTTGCGACAGATCCACTTCACAGGTTAGAAATGCGGTCTTCTGGCTGGTAGCTGACGTCGGATACTGTGCTTGGCGTTGGTGTTGCTGGAAACAGGGAACTAGGCTTGGTACGTACGATAATAATTAACTTACCTAACGGCGCAGATATCGTGGAGCGAAAAAGCCCGATGTCTACTGAAGTTTTAATTGAGGCTCTCCTCAAACCTAACTCAAATAGAATTAGAGACCAAATGTCTCCAGCAATGCCGTCAAGGTCGGGAACTAACCAGTAAACTGATCCATTCGTGACAACCCGCGAAATGAGATTTCAGCTGGAGCGAGATATCGCATCTCCACTCAAGACTTGACCGTTGGTGGAAAGTTGAAGCTACCTGTGACCTAAGTGGAAAGTCCCCTGAAACGATTTAAGATGGCCTGCTGTGCTAGATCAAAGACAGCTGGACTGGTGGTGAAGTCTCGGCAGCTTGCATGCATACATCCAGGTGTATCCCGGGCATACAAGCCTCTTAAGAGGTGAGGTGAGCAGATGGGACATGCCGTTGCTGCGCTGTGCTGTACTCTTTGCTTTGCTGTGCTTTTAGACCAAGTCATTTTTAGTTACAGTCCAGTCCAGTCCATTCAATATCCCATCTCCATTAGCCAACCTGGTAACATTAGCTACGCCCCCAATTTGGGACTTTGTTCTTTGGACAAACCAGACAGACAGACGGACTCTTACTAAATCTGCTTGTCAGTTTGCAGAGTTTTGACTCCTACTCTTACACCTTCCTCCCTATTCACTTGCATCTTTGCGTTGTTTTTTTTTTCTTCCATCCCAGAGACACTCTGTCTCGGCTCTTGACTGCCGCGGTATATCAGTACAGTCAAGTCAATCTTGCTTTGCGCCTTTCGACATTTGCCTTGTTTGTACCATCAATCTGCATTTTGCATGTAGCGCAGCTTCGCTTCGTATTTGGGTCTAACTCTTCCAGGTGCTAAGTCTTTTGGTCAGCACCTGAATCTGTGTTGTATTTGGTCCCTTATGCAGTTGGCGGTATCAGACATCTCGTCATCGCAACCAGAGGGTCAAGATAGCCTCGAGCTCATGACAAGGACCAGGTAATTCTTGTCTTTTTTCTTCAATCCGTCGTACTCGACCAGCAGGAGAATCAACTCAAGGACCTTGCTGGCAAGCGACTACTACTACGACTACGTTACGCTTGCACTGGCATATGTAGCTCAAGCTCAAGCTCAAGCTCCAGACCTACCCATAAGGTCCATACAATTACTGGACCTTACCTTGTCCAGAGGTAAAGACTGGAATCGAGTTGGGTCGGGTGCATCCTCCTCCCTGCCTACTTGGGCATTGATTCCACGACAGCTCACTACCATTTCGAGCAAACCCCAGGAATAGACCCATTTACTTTATCAGCATCCCGCCTTTTTACACCGTCTTCTCTCCGATCTCTTACAAACACCGCCCGCACAGCACAGCAGATCACAACAGATCTTGGTACATCTATAACTACAGTACAGCAATCATGGGAACAAGAACGGCTTCATCTGCCGTCGCTGATGCTTCACCGAGGGGACCTGGTCGCACTCATTCTACTCGATCTACCCGTTCAAGTCGGGTTCCCCCTTCTCCCTCCGCTTCAGCGGCCCCAACAGCGCCTGCACCAGCCACGCCCACTGGAACAGGCCCAGGTGCCAACTACAACCAATCTCACACCCGCCAGCTTTCACACTCACACTCGCAGTCTCAATCTCGCTCCCAATCCCAGTCCCTGTCCCAAGCCCAATCCCAAGCCTACGCCTCCCGTTCTCATTCTCATTCCCACTCTCACTCCCGCTCTGCTTCCAACTCACAACATCCCCCTCATCATAGCCATCATCAGCGCACTTCTTCTTCCGCCCGATCTGCTTCGCAAAATGACTACGAATCCTCACGCTTAGCCGAGAACCCAACCCATCAACGAAGCTCGAGCAAGAACGACCGACACCCTCCCCCGGCCAGGGGCCCCGATCCCTCGAGGGCCCATAGACGGAGCTCTTCTCGTTCAAAAAACAATCACCAAACCCCTCAAACCGATATGGCTCCTTCCGCCAGCGCCCCCAGCAACGGGGCCAGTAACGCAAACGCACCTCCTCCGAGCAATCATGCTGACGCGCCACCCCGCGCTTCAACCTCCAAACACGCGAGATCACGTACGGTTATTCCAACGCAATCTGGAAAATGGATGCTAGGCAAAACCATTGGTGCTGGTAGCATGGGCAAGGTCAAGCTCGCCCGCAAGGAGGACGGCAGCGAACAAGTATGTCTGAAGTCTATTTCCGGTTATTTCTATGCATCATTTCACCCTTCGGCTATGCGCATTAATCTGCCCCTCATGCCCCCATCGCGATAGGCAACTAGCTCTAAGATGTAATGCTAACCACTTTGACCTCACCAGGTAGCATGTAAAATTATTCCTCGTGGTTCGACCGACGATAATCACCAGTCTCGCGCCGACAAAGAGCGTGCCGATCAATCCAAGGAAATCCGAACCGCTCGTGAAGCCGCCATTAGCACCCTCCTGAACCATCCCCACATCTGTGCTCTTCACGATGTTGTCCGTACAAACCACCATTGGTATATGCTTTTCGAATATGTCAACGGTGGCCAAATGCTCGATTACATCATTTCTCATGGCAAACTTAAGGAGAAACAAGCCCGGAAATTTAGCAGGCAGATCGCAAGTGCTTTAGACTACTTGCACAGGAACAGCATCGTACACCGAGATCTCAAGATCGAAAACATTCTTATCAGCAAGACAGGCGATATCAAGATTATCGATTTTGGTCTCAGTAACCTCTTCGCTCCTCGGGGTCACCTCAAGACATTCTGTGGAAGTTTATACTTCGCTGCGCCTGAATTACTGCAGGCCAGAGCTTACACCGGCCCCGAAGTCGATGTCTGGAGTTTCGGTATTGTTCTTTATGTCTTAGTTTGCGGTAAAGTGCCATTCGACGACCAAAGCATGCCCGCGCTCCATGCCAAGATCAAGAGAGGTCTTGTCGATTATCCCGCATGGTTATCAAGCGGTATGTCTCTCACTCTAAGATTTCTACACTTCCCACTAATTTGATTGTAGAGTGCAAACATTTATTGTCCCGGATGCTCGTCACGGACCCTAAGCAACGAGCTACAATGCAGGAAGTCTTGACGCACCCGTGGATGGCTAAGGGCTTCAACGGTCCTCCCGACAATTACCTGCCCAACCGTGAACCGTTGACCGCACCTTTGGAGCCAGAGGTTATCCTTGCCATGCAAGGCTTCAACTTTGGCACACCTGAAAGTATCAATGCACAGCTCACCAAAATCATCGAGTCGGAGGAGTACCAGCGTGCGATCAAGCTCTACCAAAGAGAGAAGGATCTCCCCCCACCTGCGAAGGATGCTGAGAAGAGAAGACCATTTGGCTTCGACTTTTATAAGCGCAGGAATTCTGGCAACAGTCGTGATACCTTGTCGGCCCCCAGTTCTGAGGCACTTTCGATCGGCAATGATCCCATGAATGCATTCAGTCCTCTAGTATCCATCTACTACCTCGTCAAGGAGAAGCAGGACCGTGACCACGCTGATATGGTTCCGCCACCAGCATCACAATCGCGAGACAAAGAGAAGGAGAAGGAGAAGGAACGAGAAAGAAGGGAGGAGAAAGACCGTGAACGAGAGCGAGAGAAAGAGAAGGAAAAGAACAGGGAACGTGAGGCCCGCGAGAAGGAGAAGGAGAAGGAGAAGGCAAAGGAGCCCGAATCCTTGCCAGAACTTGCAGCACCTCCAGCTGCCCACACCAACTCTTCCGCCTATGAGATGCCTGGCGAAAAGCCCACTGGCGGACGCAGCAGACCTCGTGCAAGGACACATGGCGAAGACGACATGCCAGAGCCGCCGAAGCAGACACCTGCACCACCCCCTGAACCAAGAGCCGAGCATGTTCAGAAGAAGGAGGGGACTGCGGCCGGTATTCTGCGTCGTTTCAGCACACGCAAGCGTAGGGAGCCTGAGCGTCTGGACAAAGATCGATCGCATCCTCCTGTGGTACAGGTTCACTCACCAGCTGAACCTTCACCACTCGCCCCACGAAAGAGTTTCAGCATCCGTCGTGGCCGACGTGACCGAGAAGATGCGTCCGACTCGCAAAACCGTTCCGGCAGTAGTCAGCGTCAGCACGGTGAACTCCTCAGCCCACCCATGTCTGCTGGCGGCACTAGGGAGAGGCGAGGAAGCGCTTTGGGACGATCGACCAGTGTTAATTCGGCAGAGATGAGGCGACGAAAGGAACCCCCCGCAACCAGCGGATCTGACCAATCTGTGGCGCATGAAGAAGCCTCTGGCTCGCACCGCACCCATGGACATTCTCGTTCTGTGAGCCTGAGGGCCAAGTCTATTGGTCATGCCAGAAGGGAAAGCATCCAGCAACGCCGCCAGAGGAGAGAGGCTGCTCAGGAGGCCAACGTACCTGAAGAAACAGATCAGGAATTGGAGCAGAGCGGTGTGTCGACCGAACGATTAGATGACACTGAACTATCCAAGCCAGTCTTCCTCAAGGGTCTCTTCAGTGTGTCGACGACATCAGGCAAATCGGTACCCACCATTCGAACTGATATTAAGCGAGTACTGAAGCAATTGAATGTCGATTACACTGAAATCAAGGGTGGATTCAGGTGTCGTCATTCACCCAGTATCGATCTTAACAAGGTGCAAGATCCACCCATGAGCCCTGGGTCGACCCCCGGCCACAAACGACGTTTCAGCTTTGGCGGTCTTATGAGGGGAGATGATCGCGATCGGGATGACTTCCGTGACTCAGACCGACCTCCTACAACACCGCGAACACCAGGGCGCTCTGATCGAGATCGCAGCTTCTCGAACTCCGAGACCTCGTTTGACAGTAACTCTGGCAGAAACAACGGGGGACCATCTCGACAGATTCCAGGAGAGACGAGCACGCAAGTGCAGAGCGATCTTGGAGGAAGCATGGTATTGGAATTCGAGATTTTTATCGTCAAGGTGCCACTGCTATCGCTGCATGGAATCCAATTCAAGCGCATGGCAGGCAACACATGGCAGTACAAGAGTATGGCCGATCAAATTCTTCGAGAACTGAGGCTATAAGTGAAGGTTTCTGGGCAAATGTTTCCAACAGTGGAGTTTGGCTGGTTGAAACAAACAAGCATTGGGAAGGGGTTGTGTTGTTCATAGATGTGGCGCTCAGTTGGGTGCTGACGAACTGTCATTTGTCATTTCAAGCGAGTGAGGTACTGGACATGTAGTCGGTTGTATAAGAACTTTATAGGGCTTGATGGGCGCTTTTCTGTTGTTTTAAGCACGGGCGGGCATCATACAGGAAACACATAGTAGTAATGATTTATTATAGCACTTGCAGAGGGCGACGGAGAATAGCAAGTAAAACGAAGTAATTAATTGGAGATTATCCGCTGTCCATTTTTCCTTTCCACTGTAAAAAAGTTCGCCTATGTTACTCAGAAAATCTCGAGTCTGGGACACAGATCGAACTCTGACGAGGCTTGTAGGACAAGGCTGACGATCCAAGGTTATTCAGAGGTGGGCATGGGAGAGTGACCTCCCCGCACTTGCAAGGCCATGTAGATGTTTGCGCGATTGGCCTACACAGGGATACCTTCTCCTGGTCCAAGCGTCATGTTCCGATGCCAGAGCTGGTTTTGTCTACCAGAGCCTGAGCTCCATAAGATATATCAGGCTGGCCAATCCTAGGCAAGCATGCGAATCGCTCTTGCCCCAGTCGCAGGTGCGAGCACCACCACCACAAACCAACCGGCCAAACGATCTCACCTTGGGTTTGATCCTCCCACGATCTCGACACTTGAACACTATCAATAGAATATACGACACAGCCCGCTCTCTCAGTATATACTCGGCATACTACCTCTTCCTCCGATCAGCATTTCGTCATTCCGCAACATTCGCCCTTGTTGGTCCAGTAACCAACTGCGTCGTGTACCTACCTGCCTCCGCATTGCGCCCTCGAATCAACGAAACATTCAATCATTAGCTACTGCGCCGAACAATCGACCGATACTCCTGCCAGATTGATATCATCTAAGCATCAAAAAGAATCTCGAATTCTGAGCCACAATAGCAAAGGCCCCTTCACCGTACAACCCTTTGAGCAAGGACAGACACGCCCAATATGATGCCCGCGGCGCACGTCTACGGACACCACCAATTCAATCCCCAGGGTGGTGATTCCGCCTGGATGCACCAGCAGCAAGGTGCGCATCATGCCCATACCCAGCAACAGCAACAACAGGTTGCTGCGGCAGCCGCCGCCGCTGTTCAACAGCAGCAGCAGCATTTCAACCGTCTTGCTGGCGCGGGTCAGATGGCTGGCCACGGTCAGGATGCCGACCATAATAACGTTTCGGAGGACAACCGACGCACCATGGCCTTCATTGCCGATCTCCTCAACGAGAACACTCGGGAAGCTGCTTTGTTGGAGCTTAGTAAGAAAAGGGAACAGGTTCCCGAGCTGGCCCTGATCCTGTGGCATTCCTTTGGTAGGTGCCCAAGCTTTGCTCTTTGTCTGAGGTCGTTGAGGCTCAAGCTGCAAGAAGCCAGCTAACATGTTCTCCAGGTGTGATGACCTCCCTCCTTCAGGAGATCATCTCTGTCTACACCCTTCTTAACCCCTCTCAGCTCACCGCTGCCGCATCGAATCGAGTTTGCAATGCTCTCGCACTACTTCAGTGCGTTGCATCGCACAATGATACAAGGACTCTGTTCCTCAATGGTGTGTATACCTTGGTACAAAATAATTGCACATGAAGCTGACACTTTCATAGCACACATTCCACTGTTTCTCTACCCCTTTCTCAACACCACCTCCAAGTCTCGCCCCTTCGAATACCTACGCCTGACCAGCCTCGGTGTCATTGGAGCACTTGTCAAGAATGACTCTACTGAGGTCATCAACTTTCTCCTGACAACAGAGATTATCCCCCTCTGCCTCCGTATCATGGAGACAGGCTCAGAGCTTAGCAAGACCGTTGCTATTTTCATTGTTCAGAAGATCCTCCTTGACGACAATGGACTCAACTACATTTGCGCCACTTACGAGAGGTTCTATGCCGTTGGAACGGTCTTGAGCAACATGGTGGCTCAGCTTGTCGAGTCCCAGACGGCTCGCCTCCTCAAGCACGTCGTCCGATGCTTCCTGCGGTATGTCTCACATGTGTATCAGATGCTAGGTCAATTTTATCTAACCCGCCAAACAGTCTTAGTGATAACGCCCGAGCTCGTGAGGCTTTACGACAGTGCTTACCCGAGCCACTCCGCGACGCCACCTTTTCTTCTGTCCTCCGCGACGACGCAGCAACGAAGAGATGCCTTGCCCAGCTACTCATCAACCTATCGGATAATGTCGTGGACCCTAATGCTGTGGGCGGTTCCGGCATGTAAAGAAGGCGACACTAATATCTGGGAGACCCAGCTCTCCCTGTTGTGACAATACCCCTTGTGCATTGATACGGCGATTCATGAAGGACGGTTGAATTTTAGTTATGATATTCTGGGAAAAGCGAAGGGATCAAAAGCATATTGCATTGTTGATACCCGCAACCCTTCCGACTCGATGCGAAGAGAGAAGACCAGCAAACCAGCTGAGCCACTGGCTGGCTTCTCTTTCAATATCGCCGCTGACGGTCATGGGATTTGCGTTCTGTTTCATATACCTCGAAATATAGAGCAGTAACGCCCTCGACATGGGCCTTTTGCTACTCATCTTTTCGTCCTTGGATCTCGGCAGCTGGGCCCGGATCACGAGGACATTGTTTTTGGAATGGGCTTGGCGTGAATATATTCAAGGAAGATCTAGGGATGGCTAGAGAGAAGTGTGGATTCATGTAACAGATATAAGGATAGCCAGCCAGCTGCAGGCTGAGGAGGCGCTGGATAGACTTGGGAGGGGACGTATAACAGTCTTCGACATGCCTGGTTTGGGGGTGTTTTGGCGTTGGATGGGGCGTCCTGCATCAGAGACACGGTGTTTGTCAGGTTTAAGGATGTATATTGCGAGAATTGAAGTTTTCAAAAAACAGGGGTTGTATGATTGGTGATTGTATATTGATGAGGCTTTCGGCATGTAGTGGTGTTGGGGGCAATAGTTTGTCTAGTTCAGCTTAGCTATGCAAAAGAATGTTGGACACCCAGATAAGCAGTCCTTACTGAAGCTTCAATCTTCTCATTTAGCACTAAACTGGCATCCCTTTCATGATGAGAAGCGAATCCGTGGGTTGGTATCACGGTTCTGATGTGATTGAACATATGACTTCAAGTTAATTCACCACGTCCAACGTCTCATCGTTCAGTACTGCCAGTCCTTCGTTCTTGAACATTGTCCTCGGCGAGAATCCCGTCAAATGCGATATTCTGTGGTTTCTACAGCTGATGAGTTGTAGCAGTCGCGGACTCATGAAATAATGACCGACCTTTACTCGTTTTCAAGGCCGAATATCACATACTCACGGTTTCGATATGGAACGCACGATACTGGGATTGTCGAGGGTTTTTAGAAATAGGAGGACAGGTGATATTTCTACGAGGTCATCACTTCACGCTGGACCTATTTCGAAGAACACCAACTATAAAATGATATAATGTAAAACTTTTGCTCATTTGCAGTGCATTCGGCGTCTCTCTGGCCGAATGCGGAGGTATCTATATCAGTTGATTACAAAAGACCACAGAACAGAGCCTTCCACGCAGGGCGAGGGCTAGCCTGCGCAGGTACAGCAGCATGCTTCTTCAAATCCTCCTCGTCGTCACTATCATCGTGGTCTTTGCAGACCGCACCAATCGAGTTGACAACCAACTTGAAGTCTCCATCCTGCTTATCGAAGAAGCTATTCATACCAGTCAGCACATTAAATCTCTCACATCAGCATTGACAAGTCTTACCTTCGCGCCATGATGGATACTCTCTTGATGTCGCCCACCTTCAATGGCTCAGGGTTCTTGACCTCCCTGCCCCGATACGTCGCCTTGAACTCATCCCAATGCTTGACAAGCACACCACCCTCACTCGGCGCCTCAAAGTCCACTTCCCAGCTCACGCCAGACTCATCTCTGCCATCAGGTCTCTTACCAGGGATGGTGTCCTTGACATTGAGCGTGAATTTCTGCGTCGAGTTCCCCGCGCCGAGAACGAGCTGCAGACCCGCTGTGTGGGAAAGATCCAGCGCAAGATCGCCCTTTGTACGCTGCGAAGCAAAGCCTGCGCCACCGAGCGTCTTTGTATCCAGATGACCGTGGAAGACGGCCTGCGTGGGGCTTGACACTGTTAGTTGTGAGATGCTGGAGCCGCCGCGGACGCGATCATCTGAAGCTGTCCAGAGACTGCTGTCCCAAGGCCTTGAAAGAGAAATTAGCTTGGTTGTCGTGAATTGAGGGTTGTTTACATACTTGGTGCCACCAAAGAGATAGTTTATGTTGCTTCCCATGATTTTGAAGTGAATTGATGATTTTGAGAGTTGGATCAAGCTCAATTCGCTGATGTTTACCGTGTGAAGCTCTTTGAAATGTATGACATAATAGAGTTTGATGTAGCACCGCCAAGACGGCAGTTGCTCTGCTTACGTACAGCAATCAATTAAAGCTTCAAAATCAGATTCATGAGAACAGCATCGACAAAATATCTATGGCACTTGAATGCCACTTATCAAGATATACTTTAATGAATATTCATTAGTTTATCTTGAGGTTTTTTCTGTAAAGTCAACCAAAGTCCATTTCACCGGTAGGTAATCTGCTAGACTAGCTCCAACCTGCCGTGTCGTCCCCATATCAACCAACGGCTGGTAGTAGAGTGGTAGCCCAAGACGTGCAAACAAAGTTCACACCTCAGAAGTCTAGATAATCAGAGCATCATCACCGCGCGTTAATCCAAGCCCCAGACGCGGTTGACAGCGCATATTAAGCCTGAAGTGTCTACTTTAGTTCATAACAAGATAGCGGCTGACAAGTCCAGACCCGAGCCGAGACAAAGAAAGAGGAGAGTCAGGCAGCCCTGATAGTGAGTGATACGTACAGTCGAATAGATAGCGCTTGATATCGGGGAAAATACTATCGCCTCGTCTTTGGCACTACTGCAGGTAAAAAGAAACAAGACCCAGATCCTTTGATGAGTTTGATCTCTCCTGGTTAGCGTTGATGAACCGGGTTTTATTCCTTCTCTCTTTTGAGTAATTTCCAGAGCCTTTGGGCCATGGCCAGAACTAGAATCGGTGCACTGCAACGTCGAGGAAGGGAATGGTAAGTGGTACTGTAGCCGGTCTGCACTTACATGTATGTACATTACAATTTACAAATGACAAGACCCAAAATCCTTCAAATTCTACAGCCTACTTATCTACTTGATACTTAAATAGAGAGGCATGGCATGGGCTTGAGCGGCACATACAACACGCCCCTTAAGTTATCCCCTCTCCTGAGCCTGAGAGATGAGTCCGACTCCTTCTCGCCATTCCTACGGTTCTAGCTATCCGTAACAGCCGTAACTGCAACCCCCAGCAATACATTTGCCACTAACACGAGGGATTGGCATCCCTGAAGACAATCGCCATCTCGTAATGTACAAGACGTATAGCGTATTCACACTCAAGCGACAGCCTGATTTTCCATGAGCCTGTCCGTAGGAGCCGGGAAAGACCACGTACATTACATGCACACGCGCGCGCGTTGTCAGAGCTACCTACTACACAAGCATCCAATAATACAACGGTTTCTTTAACTGGCTCAACTTCGTAGCACATCGCAAAACCGCCCGGTTCTTTTTTCCCGCCCATGCAACCCTCCTCTTGGCACGTGGTGGTAGCAGTAGGAAAGTATAGTTACAGTATCCGTAGGACCCAACCTTAGGACTTTGGCACTTGGAACGTGAAATCCCGTAGGAGAAAATGAATCCTTCAAGGACTAGTCTGAGCTCCAACCCTCGGACTCGCACTTCGGACTCGGCATTTTGCCTGCTCTTTATCCCACGAGCGAAGGAACCGTTATGAGCAATCGCCGAAGGGATGAAGTAACTGCATTCACTCGCCGTCAGAATAACCAAATAAGGAGGGCGAGACGAGCGGGGGAAGTACATATCATGGACGGCACCAATAAGTAGTAGAAACGAGGCTCTCATAAAGGCGGCGCGAGTTCTGGATGCCGCCTCAACCAGCTTAGCTCAAGATAGCTAAGCTGGCTGCATATCCGAGTGCAGAAAGTAAATGCAGCTGAAACCCCTCTCAAGCCATCAAAATGCCATAGCAAATACCCGAGGCTCTACTTGTTCAGCTCCGTGTAACCGTGGAGGTAATTACAATGGATAAACCAAGTCTATGATCAAAGCCTTACTTCATTCGAGCTACTTGCATGACCTTGGCCGCAGTCGTTGGGTTCCCAGCATGCCATGTATATGTCTCGATCAAGGTCTTTCAACTCTATTCAGCCAGCCTCCTCTACCCGTAGTCCAGGACCCTCTGGCCACTTCACCACATCACAATCATTATTCAACGGAGCAAGCTTCTGATTCGTACAATACGTTTTTCACATTTCATCATCTAGCGTAGTATGTATGTGTAATAAATGGCTCTGGATATTTGCTCAACTATCATGTGTAAGTGGTCTACTCGAGGTCGTCTTGTTGAAACGTCCCCACAGCCACCATCTTTGTTTGCCTCCTTGCCTACTTTCATCCTTCACCAGTGCCCGTCCACTCGTATTCAAGCATACATCCAAATGCGTACATGCGTAATGTATACGTTCCCAAAACGCCTCACTCGTCGTCTTTTCCTTCGCCGTTCCAAATAAGCAATCGTCTGTGCATCTCGCAGCCGTTACAGAAAACCACAGTGTCGAGCGCTTCGACCCGTGTACATAAAACGAAGGCAGACAGTTTCCACCATCTGTGAGATACCTTTGACTGTATCCAAGAAGTGAAAAGTGTGGAGTGTGAAAATGTCCAAAATATCAAAACCCGCCATGCTATGCCTCGTAGGGCCCCATACCCAACGCCTAAACAAATTCTCAAAGTCGCTGTATCTCTCCGTTATGCCTGCCCAATGTCCTATTGGTGGTAGTTCATGTTGGGCGAGCCTGGCATTGACAGAGGTGTGGTAGGGTAGTCGTAACCAGCCTCTGAGCAGTTGGCGGAGTGGTCGAATGAATGCGACAGCGGAGGAGTCTGCGAACAACCCCATCAGCAACGTGGTTCTCGGGCAACCCTTCGGGGTGTTTGATTGGCGTGACTCACATGAGGGTTCTGATCGTATGGGCTACTTGAGTTGAAGTCCATGGGGGGCATGTAGCCGTAGGTCATGTAGGGAGCGAGTCCTTCGTCGCTGGAGTATGTGGGCTCTCGCTTGATGGCATCGCTAAAGTGTGTCATGGAAGGGAGTGTCATGGGCACTGTAGAGGCTGTCATGTAGTTGGGGTAGGCATCAGCGGTTGTGATGGCTGGGTAGTGCTGCGCGGAGCCATAAGGATGGAGGAGGATCTCGTCGGGAGCGGGATAAGTCGAGTAGGTAAACTGAGGAGGGCTGTCTGAGCGAGATCGGTCGTCATAAGTGGCGGGGAAGAAAAGCTCATCAGTCTCCATGGGAGGAGTGAACTGGCCCTGCGAGGCAACAGGCTTGCTGGGAGCGGCTTGCGATTTTTGAGTCTTGGGAGCAGAAGGGGATCGCTTCGACTTGGTAGGCTTCTGGGGCTGCTTGTCGGACTCAGCATCGTCAGAAGAACCGGCACGGCGCTCAAGGTCTTCAAGGCGGCGCTTGAGCTTCTTGCCTGAAAGTGTATGTTAGTACTGTCCATCTGCTCCAGAAGAGTTCTGCTGTCTACATACGGTAGTTGCGCTGAGCAATGCGGTTCTGTATTCTGCGACGCTCAGCAAGATCGGAGATCTTGGTCCAGTCCTCATCAGGGTTGGCAGAAGCACTGAAAGCACTGCTTGTTCCCGAGTATTGTCTGGGAGGTGGGGGAGCGGCCGCGTAGGCGTAAGTTGATTGTGTCATGAACATGGACATTGTGATGTTTGTTGTGTGGGTGAGAGAGGGTGTTGTTGAAGTAATCGTCGAGTTGTTAACGACGAAGCTCTTAGATTGTCCAAAACACTGTTGAGAGTCTCAATTGTTTCCGTTATGTCTTCCTCTTCTCTTTGTCTTGTTATCCAAAGCTATCAAGAGGCAACGATCAAGGTGGGATGATGTGTTGCTTGAGGTGAGGGTGATAGGTGGGTATATATAAGTAAAAGCTCAAAGAGATCAAGAAGATCGAAGATATTACTTGAAGGTGAATCTGGTGAAGAACTTGTTGGAGATAGATGGAGAGCAAGTCGGTGGTGAGGGGGAAGAGGCTGTATATTAAATATCCCCAAAGCTGTGGAAAGTAGGCATAACGAAAAGCACCCAAGCATGAGTGACGAGGAAGACCCTTGACTGGGGCGTGAAATCCAATGATGAGGGGACACCCAAGTCAAGCATTGGTCTTGCCTTGCCAGGCCCCATGCCTTGCACTTTCTCTTTGATCAATCTGCAGTAGGTACCGTAGGCAGGCAGACAGCCCAGGACAGTCTGTGGTGTACACCTCCTTCACATTTCCAGGCTGGAGTTACACGCCCAGGCCCATGCTCCTGCCTATCCATCCATACTCCACCCACACCTCCCCTTCTTCTCGAGGATGCACGGCACGGCCACATCCAGAAAAAGGTCCCTGGTGCCTTCCCTAGACCTAATCCAAGGAGAGGGGTGTCGCAGCGCCGGGCCCCGCAAACCTTGACTTGCAAGTTGCACTTGCACTTGTACGTACTTTCACTTGTGATGGTGCTGGCCTCACAGGGCTGGTGCTCATCTCCCACCCATCACCCTCTGAGCCCCAATGCAGACCAGGGCAGTTGCGGTACGTACCTCCGCCTTTTGCCCTTGCCCATCTCGCCAGAGGTACGCTCGCATTCAGCGCTGTTTTACTGGGTCGGGTCGTTTGAGATGCCCATGGTACACTGAATCCTTTCGCTTCAATCCTTGTGCCATCGAGCCCAGAAGCAGCAACGCGTGCGATGAATATCAAGTCTGCCAATTGAGCGAAACGCGAAGCATTACAGCGAAGGAATGACGCTTTTTTTTTACCGGGAAATCAAGTTACAATACAGCGTCCACAACGCTACAGGTTGGCCACTACTGCACCTACTGTACTTCACCCAGAGACCCTTCACTAATACACTTGAAACTGTCTTATTTGGAATCGTACGGCCCGTGCAATCGAAGGACGATCTTCAACCCAGGATTCAGGATTTATAATAAACTCCGCAAGCGATGTCCACCTCCAACAGCATCTCAGCGAATCAAAGAAATACTGACAAATTGGCTCATGAGGCTATTCGAAATCATACAGCCCAAGTCGGATTTATCACGATGCATTTCTGCATCAAACCCGATGTCCGGTATATGTCTGCCTATCTGCGTAGCGACGTCGTTGTGGCACCAAGAGGGGGGAGTGTTATGCCTTCCACACAACGGTGTCTCTTCAAAAGAGCGGGATTCACGGTGGAAGCACTGAATGTATGAAATGCAAATCGGGAGTTAATGGGGGGCATGATCCAGCCCCCAGTGCTGTATACAATCAGTACAGCAGAGGGTTCAAGCACCTGTTGTGCTGTGCTGGTAACGTATCGTTCATTATGCCAGATACGGCCTGGGATGGATGCGTATTGCGTTTATCAGTACCGTTCGTCACGTAACATCAACGGTGGAGTGAAGATGAACGGCTGGGCGCAGCCCGGACCTAATTCAAGCAAAAATATAACCATTCCTCAGTGCAGTAACGGTTTGAGTCTACTGCCAGAGAGACAAGACAAAAAGGTTCCTTTGTAAACTTGCGCATCACTCAGCCTGGCACTTAGACGCTAACCGTGTCTAAGCCAACCAGATCCTCTAAAACAAGCCATGGACCAGCAAAGAAGCTTCAAGGCAGACTCAAGATCTAAGGTCAGACTCGAGTTAATTTGGGCAAATTAGCCCGAATTATCCAGTCCATTGCCGTCTCTACCTCTAGCTAGCGCAGCGCAGCGTAGCATCGCCTTGCTTCCCCTAGCTCTTCTCCACTGTCTGAGTCTGAGCCTGAGCCTGCCCTGCCCGAGCCTCTGTCTGGGGCCCAGGGCCTTGCAATCCCAAGAATCGTTGTTTGGGCCAATGTTACGCAGGTTATGGAACCCAGAGCACATCAGTTGAAGTTGTCCAATCGCAGAGGACTGGTCCCGAGCACCCAAGTGCAGTCAAAATGGACCCCGAAATGATGAGCTCTGATACAGGTTGGCCGATGGCCAATCGCAAGCTCTCAATCCCAGGCTCTACTTCATCGCTCCCAGGACCGTTTTGCCGGGTTAGAGGACCTTTTGACGGGCCGGCCACGTCGTTAGGGCAGTTCAGAAGCCGCCTGTCGTAGGGCTGTGTGACGACACGATTATTAGGTGCTCACATAATACTCGAGGTAGAGCCCAAGCAGATACTATCTACGAAAGGGGATCAACATGTCTGTCGACTATTCGATCGTTTTTGGCATAGTCGAGGCTTGCCAAGCTTTGTCAAAGCCGCCTGGGAGATCATTTCACCCTGGGCACTTGCTTGCGACACAAGACAAATCCGACAAGCGACATCACCATCGTGCCATTTTACCCCAGTGCCGCGTCTATCCCTACCCGTTATCTTTGACAGGGCAAGTTAACTGAGCCAAGTCAACCCTTCTCGTGGCACCCTCCACTTCCAACCACATGGCTCCGGGCCATATGCTCTCTGCCCCCCTGGGAATAATGAACGGAATATTAGCTAGAGTTGCACTGAACTGAACTGTATCAAACGATGCTAGGGCTTGACAGTTAGTGATGTCAAATATCACAAACAACAGACTTGAAGACTTATAGCGGGTTCGCAATATGAAACTAAGACAGATTCAAAACAGCACCCTCTAACACTGAAGCAAGCCATCTGTCAGTTTGTTCAGGTACCACCAGCCTAATGGCTCAGTCCACGAGTCTTGGCTTTCACGCAGTCTCAGCCATGCTCTATTAGCCGCAGACGCTGCAGTGGCCGTTATTTGTCATGAAGGAGCCCTACTGAAATCGATTTCACCTACATAAAGCACCTTACAATATCAGAAGCTCTCCGGTCCGAAGGATTCGCTGCTAGTAAAGCAGTACCGTAACGCATGGCATGCAGGGGTTGGTTCGGCTGTCTCTCACGATCGAGGTTCCGGCTGTTAACGTTAAGCGCGGCCGCAACGGGACGTTGTGAAGGAAACGCTGCTCAATGGCGGCCGACCCCTGCTTCCGACCGTTGAGTGGCAACGCGTCGCTTCATGTCACTCGAATCTGGCATTTTGCAGTGCAGGAGTGAGTGCAAGTCGGACTAAATTACCTATGAACTAAACTTTCAAGGATAAAGGGGTGAAGTCATTTCCCAGAAACTTGAGTTTAGGATAGGAGCTTGTCTTTTGGGGGCCGTTCCGCTGGTGATCGACACAATAACTTTCGCCTACGAGTTGGTGACAGAGTGTGAACAACCATTTGCCCAGATTATGACAGCAGGCATTTGGGTCCAAAGCTCGGGCTAAACTTGTTTGGGCCATTTTGCCTGTTATGATGTGCTACTCGACCCTGAACCCTGTTTCTTTAACCCAGAAGCACAGGTCAAGGATCCAAGCTCGTGCGTCGACAGGGCTTCGGACTGCGTACCCGCGTACTGGACAGCAACAGCAGTTGGGGCAAATTAACCTGCTTTGGCAGAATCCTTCAGAGACGATCAGAGAGTGTGACTGAGTGAGTGAGTGAGTTAGTTTCTGCTTGCGCCCTGAGGTTGATGATGGAATGAGGGGGAGGCGAGGAGAGGCGCGGCGTTCGGAGAGTTTTGATGACAATTGCACCGGTCGAGTCGATCTATGGCGCTTATCTATCTACACGATTTGACAGTGGCTAGATATCGCGCCCGTTTTACCACTCAAGTGTGTTGACTTGACACCAACAAGCAATGTCGATCATCTCTATTTGGAAGTTGTACGAGAGCATCTACGGGCGAAATTACAGTACTGGAGGTGTAGACGGATATCCGAGACTGCCGTTGACTTGACTTACACGGACTTTGGTTCAGTCAAGATATTCCACAGAACTTACTGTACACTAACGTTAGTTTTCTTGAAGGTATCCACGACGCATGAAATCAATAAGCGGTCTGGTCGAGCGTCTGTAGCGCTATTCTAAGCGCTTTCTCCACGAATGTGTGTGCGTATTCTTCAATGAAAGGGCTGCGTTGACGCGATGTACTCTCACCAGTCAGTGTCACTGGCTGTTGAACTTTGATATTATATTGCAACACAAATCGGATATTGAAGCTTTTGGCTTTTGACTTTTGACTTTTACATAAACATACCCTGGTCCAGAAAAGGAAATCACCGGCTCCGTGTCAATGGAGAGTCCGGCTCCGCGGCGACGGCCATGGATCTTACAGACTGGCCAATCAGGTTAATTTTGGTGCGAGCCAGAGTTACTTCGACATAAACCCAAAGTTTGAGCCCCGTTAACAAGCCATTTATTATCCGCAAGGTACCGTAACATCGATTAAAGGAACCCTTCGCTAAAAGAACGTAAGGTAGCCTCTAAACAAAGAACGGAACGGCAGGTCGCGCCGAAAAGCTCCGTGGATCTCGTCCGTGGAATTCGGATATGCCTCTTGGTCACTGCATTTTGCGCCAAGGGAAAAGACCGAGTGGGAAAATGGATGGCAATCCCTGTTTGGTCGAAACAAGCGCGAGAAAAATAAATGGCTACAGCCGTTGGAAGCAGTAAAAAAAAAAAAGGCATTATTGTAGGAAGAGGCTTAGATCATGATTGTGCGACCCCTGTCCTTGTGTGATTGGGTCCCTTGCCAGCTGTCAAGCGCGATAATATGTAAACTCTTTTCCCTTTTTTGGGAGAGTAGCAACGTTTCAACTGACGAGAAAGAGGAGGGTCAGATGCCAAATATGAGTGGACGGAGAGCACTTCGAGAGAGAGACGCCGGCAGGCTTAGGCTTGTGCTTGTGGTGCTTTTTGCCTTCACGTCACCAGTGAGCGAGTAAATTTCCCGACCGTTGAACATGCCCGGTCATGGTGATGTTCTAGCCCGTTTGCTGTGCCGCATCTAGTTTGAGGGTAAAATCGAGATAGCTTCAACGGCGGTTCTTGGATATGCCCCATCTTAGCCAAGATCACTACTGTATCTCTTGATGAGTGAATTTGATGAGATGAGTTGTTGTTCTTTTTGCCACCTCCTCTTTTTGTGATTCTCATGTCTTGATCAGTCAACCAGACTATCGTGTTAACAACTCATCCCATCCCATCCTTCTCGGTGTGCAAAGTCCCTATCCTACGGGAAGACGATCCGGTAGTACTCACACAAATGATATTATAGCGGAAATATAGACCTCTTCCCCGCTGTGGTAGATGCCGATTTATTATTGGGGAGTTCATAAAAATATCCTCATCGCCTCTTTTACTTGGGTAGGCCTTGTTGCACACCCTGTCACACGAATAAACAAGAGTGATTTAATAATATCCTATCATACTGGAAAGATCCTTGTTGAATATTGAGGCCATATTTACTATCCCAAAGATCAAACATTAATTCTTGAGTACTGTAATTAGGTCTAGGTCTAGGTCTAGAATTGTTGGCCGTCTATCATTTCCCTACGATCTCGCAAAGCAAAGCCAATCTAAGTTGAGACCCCACAAGGTGGGAAATCAGTCGATGGCCTCGTGCACAGACATGGATTGTGAAGCTGCAGGGTTTATTTTCTAGTTGATCTCTATGCTACTGTGTCTGTGTGACTCTACTGTACAGTACTACGGCGGATATTCTCTTGTCCGTTGGCCTACGGACCCTCATGGATAAGGATTCTAATCCATGAGATAAACGACGCAGAGTGGATGAAACGTCGAGACGAAATAGGAAATCAGTATAATTGACCCAAAGAAGCCCAGTCCAGTCCACTTATCGGAATGTGGGCAAAATGAAGAGACAGTCCTGATTCAGCCTTACGCGGGCCTGAATGTCGGGACTATTTCCCATGTGTTGTCCCTGGCCCTGTGCCTGTGCCTGTGCCTCTGATATGCACAGCACCCTTTGATTCGCAGCCAACACAGCGTAGCTAATTGTTCGTCGAAACTTGATTCCTTACCAAGCTAGTTAATTATATCAAAGGTCAGGATAAATGGAACGATCGTTGATGAACGAATAGATATCGTCACCAAAGAGTCTCGACCGTTGAACATGGCTGAAACTGCCACAAACACTTGATACCAAATGCATGTGCAAGCACAAAGGGTCCCCCTTCCGCGGAACTTTGGTAAGGCCTTGTCTCTACCAGGTAGGTACCTTTTACCCAATCTGGACATATCTTTCGAATCTGTGGCCCAAGTCCCTGGGCCCCCATAACGATGCTTTGCCTTGCAAACCTTCCAGCAATATGATCGTCTATCCAATAACACTTGAATATTGCCAGGCTGATCTGCTTCTTGCCCCTGAATCCGCATGGGTATAAGCCGTTGCGTTGGGGGCTGTATGTGCATGTACGTGGCACCGCCTGTTTATCCTTCACCCGCCCTTTTGGTTGATGGTTGATGATTGATCAACATCACGGGTTTGTCTTTGGGTGGTTGCATGCTACAGTTGCAGGTGCAGTATTCTGATAATGGGGATTTTTGCCAAGGGCGTCTATCATCCAATCTTTTCCGAGCATGCTTATCAATTAGAGACTATACTAACTGAAGGTTTGCAAATGGTTCATGAGGGGTGTAGTTTATCCAGTGTATCCAGCCCTACGAGATGACTTTGACCGTTGCGTTGGCGCTTGAGTCGTAATCTTCCAACCAGAAGAGAGTATTGAGTCAATCTAATCCTGCTGCCCCCTCAGTCTAAGTCTCAGTCTCAGTCTCACTGAAGAGTAGAGCACTGTATTTAGTGACCTATTGTTTTAGTGCACCCCTTTGACAAATCTTGTCCGACAGTTCCTCCGCCGCCCTTTGGATGACAAGCACAAACCCAAGCCCAAGCCCCCCCGTCCTAGTAATTTTGGTGCTGGTGCTTTGGGGGTCGGTCGGCCGCTGCGCCCTGAGCCAGATCACTGGGACTGGGATGCGTCACATCGAAAAACTCCAGTACATTGGATGCTACTGCAGCTCCTGGCCTTAGCTCAAGCTTCAAAGCTTGACCGGTTGTCGATCATGGAACGATATCTTCGGCGACCATTATTTCAATTTTACCAAAGCGTTTAGAAAAGTAAAGGGAGAGAGCGGGTTTAACAGACTATCCCCGACCGAATGCCGCAACGAGCGCCCGTAAATTGAAAAGTACTGTGAAGATCATCACAAGATTGACTCACAAGGGACTGACTACCTATCCAGAACGGGATGCTGCTCGTTATCCCATCCAAGGTCCGTCATTTGACGTCAAAAGGCGGATGCAGGTTGAGACAAAGATTAGGTCACTGAGACGAGACAGAGACATAGCTTGTTTACTGCTACTGCGCGTCAACATTTACGGTAGGCACGGCTGTTCGGCGAAGCCGTAGTGCCGGGTTTAATAATGCATGTAGCTGGTAGGCAGAACAGAAGGCGGACTCTCACTGTTTCTTTCCTCGACTTAACGTTATCTACCTGCTATTTCAAACGAAATATACGACTTGCAGAGAAAATACGCCGTAAGAAAAAACCGAAGAATAATCAATAATTCTTTTTTATTTGCAGGGAACCGAAGAGAAGACATGGGTCATTCATCGTGAACCCCACTTTCTGTTTGGTTCTGTTTACGCGCGGGTCGGCGACCATTTTACCAGCCGTCCCGTTCCATTCGTTTCGTGCCGGACAGGAATTAGCAGTCACAGTCATTCGGTCAATTGCACAATACACGCACTATACGGATACTGTCGGTGATTTCTCAACTCACGCTTCTAATTCACAGTGATTCGGATTTCGATATTCTTCATTGATAGCGGAACAGTTCCCTTCCATGTCAGCATTTGAAATACCCTTACCTTACCTACCGTCTGACAGGAACCTTCACCCGCTTCCTCGGTACCATCGTCTCGTCCTCCCGTCGACGAGGGTGGGTTTAAGGTTCTCACTCTTCCCCCCAAGCCACGGACGGCATAATGGGGATCCGTTCTCACTCTTGTTTGCTCTGCCTCTGTTTTGCTTTCTTTGGTCCTGACGCCAGGCTGTACTGGGTATAGCAGTATAGCAGGGACAAAGACCCGGAGAGTTATTGGCGGGCTAGCACTGCCATCACCAGGATAGAACGGAGACATTTTCCCTCGAATAAGTTACTCCTTGTCGGCCACATGTCGCCGATTACTACAGAAGTTAAGCGGTCGGTCTTCACTATCGAAACTCACTCACTTCATGTGATACACGAGATATGGAACTCGGCTCTTTGAGCTGCAAGCCAGTAAGCCACCACAACTACCTACAGTTCACGGTGCAGGCAATACTGCACACTTGTGGAGGATAGCTGCGACCCTGCAGTTCTCTCTCATGTATTTCTCTTCACGTGAAGCAAATCAAGACACGGCGTCTACTCTAAAAGCCGAAGTTGCAAGAAAGTGACTTTACCACGTTGGGCCATTTATTCGACGATGTGCAATGGATTATGGCCCCCCTAGTCAGAAGGAAAAACATGTAGTCTCGAATCCTAATCATGTAGTGTCCGAGCCGTGATTTCATTCCCGTGCCGTTCCCATCAGTAGAGCTTCGGGGAGCTTTGGGTAGCTTTGAAACCACAAAGCTACGATACGCATGCTTGTTCCCCTTGTAGGAAATGATGAACAAGCACACGCCCGCTGCCAGAAAGATGAAGGGGACGGGAGGGGCTAGGACGAGGGCTGTAGGGTGTTATTATCAAAGGTGAGGCTAGTTCAGAACAGGGGGAAACGTTTTTGGGGTCCAAAAACGATAAGTGGGCAAATAACTTGCCGTGTTAACCAGACCAGGGGTGGGATTGATGATTGATTGCGGCTGGGGTTAGAAATCTGGGTTAAATACAGGATTGGGGAATCTTTGCGCCAGTTCCCAATTGCGCCAGCGCCTCGAAACGTGGTGCCGTTAAATCCTCACTTGTGACCTCTAAACTCCGAAGATCAATCAATGTCCACGTAATTGCAATTTTAATTCCGAGTAGGAAATCGATTCGAAGGGGAATTCATTCAAAAGGAAACTCATTCGAGTACAGTACAAAGTATCCATAGTACAGTACTTTAGAGGGGAAAACGACGCGCGTGTCACCAGTGAGCCAAGTTACAATTCAAAGTTATGACTGTGGATGCAAGACACAGCGGATAGTGAAAACGAAAAAAGAAAGACTAATCGATCCACTGCATCGAAGCTGGAGCCAGCAGTTGTCGCTAGGTCTGGCACACAGACACAAGCTCTGCCTGACAGCTGTGTATCACTTTATCCCGCTCTGCGTGTCTCGGTCCGCCATTTCCAAATCAGTGCATCACCTCCGTGGGCTGAAGATGCAATTGAGTCTTGGGATGTTATGTTAATGTCTTATTGTTGTGTATGTACCTTTTTCAGCCCCAAGACTCCAAGGCGTCAACAATAGACAATTGGTTGGTCGTATAAATGCCCGATGTGGGCATGGGCAGTCCGGGACTTTTTTTTCCTCCTCATCATGCGAATGCGACAGTTGAAAAAGTCCCATGCTATGATTGATGGACACAGTTTTGAGCTACGGCATCATATCCCCATAGGGCTGCAGCACGTTTAGAAGGGGGATCTCGTTTCCCCCAGAACCGAAGCGTCAGCGGTGAAGGTTAACCGTAAGGCTCTTCGGCGAGGCCGGGAGATTAAGAAGTCGTCCAAACAGATTGCAAGTTGACGATGCCCGTGGTTGCATGAGACAGTCACTCCCAGAAAGATGATATAGCCGCATGTAGGTTATGATGCATCTACAGCGGTAGAGCTCCTTGGCGAGACGTCATTTGCTTGTATCACGGCCGACATTTAGATTGTGTCTATCATTGTGCGCTTAAACATGAGAAAAGAGTAAAGCAAGACTTCTAGAAGGCTGAGCCTCGAAATATTGGAGCATCACAAGCATTGACTTGTCTCTAGTGCACTGCCGTCAGAAACATTGACCGGCATAATAGACGAAATAATCTGGTTACTTTGTGCCAGTTGAGACAAGCATTTAGGCTCCTGTATTTTGGCCCTGAGAGACTCACTGCACTGCACTGCACTGCAATCTGCTACCACTGAACTTCTGTGGGGCTTCGAAAGAGGGGGCGTGGCTTATAAAGCTCCGTCGCAACTTCCGCTTGCAAGGGCGGGGTGGGGTGACTCTCAAGCTCAAGCGGTAGGGCTGAACGGGCGGGAGCAAGATGAGAGGTGGGGTTCTCTTCTGATTGGTCAGGCTCTTCTCTGCATCTGCAGCAAGGGTGGTTTGAAGAAGAGCCAAGCAAATGGAATGGAATTGAACAAGGGCCGGTATTTAGTTCATTTTGTTGTTCCCACTGTTGAGTCCCAACTCCATGGACGTATCCATGATCGACTCCGCTGCCACAACCAACACGCATTACGAGTGAGAGAAGAGCGAGAAAATTTACAAGGGATTGATTGCAACAGCAGGGCATTTCCAACCCCTTGTCACTTTACCTTTCGACTCATCGTCCTGGGTCTCGGCTCGAGAAATGTAACATCCTTCCGGTGGACGATGCTCGAGAGACAGGGCCTCGGGGTACTGTAACCTGCTGTGCCGCTGCGACCACAAGGCGAAGCCCACGACTGCAATCTTGTTTTCCTCGTCTCCTTCAAGGTAGCATTCCTTCTGCTTGCCGTACCCGCACCCGTGCCTGTGCTCTACGCGTTCCTGGACAGTTCATCATGTCGGCCGCGATTCGTTGGGATGATCATCATGGCTGAGATACGGATTTAATTTGGGGAATACGCTGGTGCATTGCAGCGTAGCGATCTTCCCCGACAATGGATGTCCAGCGCAGAGTGTTACTCTGTAAGGGTAGCAGTCGTAGACAGCCCGAAAAAGGCAAAATATTAGTTTGAGACATGGATACACAATGCGAAATGCGGTACCACTGCTACTTCGGTTGGCTGGCATGCAATATAGAGTCACGTTGATGAACCTGAACCACTGACCTGACCTGACCTGTTCGTCAACCAGGCTGAGGATGAATGCGATTGGCAGTCATAACCTCTTTCTTCTCTGGGGTTGGTTCCCCCGGTAGGCAGCAGTATTTTGCGCAGATTTCTACTGGATGAGTCCATTCAGAGAGCAATAGTAAAAACCCCAATCGGTGAAGCAGTATGATCAACGGGATCCGGAAACTCTGATTTTCCCTACCCCGGAACGGAGACGGAGACGGAGACGGGGAGATTTTCTGGCAGAGACCCATCATGAGGTTGGGTCCTGGTAAAAGTCGACTCCGCCACGTTTCTACCGGCCGAGCCCCCTCGGAGCGCAACATGACACCTTCTTTTGGAATGTGCTACTTTGGCTTTAGCTCCGCTATGAGGCTGGTGATAAGTTGTGAACTTGTTACTTCTCCTACGTGCTAAAGATAGCCCAGCCCAGTTCGGGAAAATGAAAAGGTACGTAGTTTTTGTCTTGTCTGCTGCGCTGCGACAGGACAGGACATGGGGCCCCTGCTTCGATCATCCCCGCCCTGTGATTCAAGTGGGGAAGGTTCGACCGGGGTGCCAAAGTCCGCCAGTTTAACGTGGGCAAGAGCGTTTTGCAGTGTTGAAAAGGCGGAGGACCAGGGGGCGTCTCGTTCTCGTTCGTTGACCTCAGTTCAACCAACCCAAGCCCGACCTGCCAGCCCAGCCAAGACCCCAAGACCCAAGACAAGCCAAGCAAGATCCAGTCTGTCTACAGAGTACTGTACGTACCGTGCCTTTCTCTTGACTGTCTGTTGTTTGCTTTCCCGTACAAGTCAAGCAGAAACAGATGCACCCATTGATTGCGACACTCACACACAAAAGTCAACGGCCGCATGGGAATCTCGCCGAGTGGTAGCCGACAGGCTGGGAAGCCATCGCTCTTCCGTCATTTCTTCATTGAGGCTGTAACTAGCGGAGAAGTCAAGACACGCCCTGGGTCTCATATTTCCATCATTCGAGGATAGCTTCGTGGAGGAGGCTGAAGCTGAAGCTGTACAGAGTATCTTCCTCCGCTTTTAGCATCACCGGTCTAGTAAATGTTTCAGCCTCTAGGGACTTTGTTCGTGGTCCTTGTGCAATTGCATCTTGATACCCTTTTCCGTGTAGCAATTCGTTGCGCTGCATGAATCCAATGAGTTGAGTTGTCCACCAACAATCCAACATCGCAACACCTTCAATACCAATACGAAACCTCGCATTCTCTTCTAAAATCTGCCTTGTGCCTGTTGCACGTCATTTCCCCATCTTTCGGATTTGACCGACCAGGCATCATCTTTTCCTTTGCCGCGATGATTCATCTTTTCTTTCCGTTTACACCTAGTACCAAAAGGCTATCTTGCGCCTCAACGCCTTCATGTGGCCGCTACCAGATTGACTTTACCATTTACCCATCGTTGAATTTCATGGTATTCTATCTTTGTCGATGGCAATGGCTCTTCGTTCCGCTCTTCCATCAACTACAGGAATTTGTCTACATTTCTGAGAACGCGATGACGATGGAGAGCGCGAAGTATAACTCCTTCTGTCTAAGCTGAAATAAACAAGGCGATCTTGTGTTAAGCTAAAAGATTAGCCCCCAGAAATGCCGGTACATCCTCTACAATGCCGTTCCGTCACATGTGTTGATTATCAATCACAGCTAACAAATCGGGCTCCAGATGGGATAGCCTCTTCCAACGATGCGTTTAAATTGGGATCTTTTGGCTCGGCCGAATGCTATCCCAAGGTTTTGAGTGTATGGAACGGGCAATATACGCCGTCTGTTGACTCATTCACTAGTATCAAGAAGATCGTCGCCGTTATGGTCAAGACGCCCTTAACACGACTCCATCATCTATCTGTTTACGATGGATTCGCAACCTGGCGAATAGTATCATGCTCACTCCACAAGCAGATCAAGCCGTGTCTCAACTCGACTGCGTCTAATCTCCTTGGCTCCATGTCTAAAGTATAGGGACGGCTCTCACCGGTGCCGCCAACCGAAAGCCACGACATACCGTCCGGTGTCGCTAGGTTAGCATTAGTTACAGGTAGCTAACGTTAGCAGGTTGGGGACAGCTACAGCACTGTCACTTGGCGATTTCGGTAGTTCAGGGTGACTAATCTTGATAGAATCGTTTACCCGATTTATCGAAAGCGAGACGTCTAGGTTGGTTTCATTTTAGACTGAAAACTCAGGGTGGTCTTTGCGACAGAAAGCCACCAGAACTCCAAGCTCAGTTCGCCGAACCAAGCCAAGCTTTACTGGTGTCGTCCCGTCAAGAGCTTCATGTTAGCTTGAAAGGTGACGAATGGGCTGTCTCGGATGAGTGTCCGTAATGAAGCAAACAGAGCTCTTGGCGGCGAACAGACACTATTCATTTAGGGTGAAACCAACCGCTGAAAGACAGAATGGCAGTGGAGGTCCAAGGGAGCTTGGAGCTACCTCAGCGGCTTGAAGCCATCAGAAGTGCAGAAGTGCCCTTGTCTTGATGTGGTCTTGTCGCGCCGCCCGCTTCTGTGCAAACATGCCATTTGAATGCTTGAATAACAGGATATTGTCGTGAACATAGCTTCAATAAAGACGTCAATGGAAATAGCATGGAGTTCAGACGGAGTGCTGGACTTAACGAGCTCGGGGCATGGAAAGACGTCACAGATCTACCCGGTAAACCCATCTATCTTACCGCGAGACCCTTGGCGCCTGTCGGGGATTTCTTTTTGCAGATTCCAACCAGGCTTCTGATATAGTTTCCCTGTTTTCTGGGACTGATTCACACCGTTGCCCTGCACTTTTGGGGGCCATGCACTGCATATTGACATGATTTGCTCTGGTGTAGAAGACGCAGCACACAGTGAGTAGAGGAGAACGGATAAATGGAAGCGGAAAAGCAGAAAGGAAGGGAATGGGTTGTGGTGTTGTTGTTTCCCTTTGGAATTACCATTTTCAGGCCGCAGAGCTGCATTATCACATTACAATGGGCTGCCAGCTCTGTCCACTCGCTGTCTTTCTCCGTCCCAAGCCCAAGGGTACCATCAGCCGTCAGCTCGAGGGTCTATCCAATAGTTGTCAGCCCAAGGATCGATGAAGGGTGGGGAACTGTAATTGGCTTTTGAGGCGGGCGCTCTGCAGCCCAAAGTCAGAACCCAATTGCTAAGCAGAGCTCTCGTACCTCATGATAGTGACGTAGATGCTTGTCTCTTTCTAGCCAGATACTCGACTGTACAGAGAACAGACAGACAGGGGCTGGTTCGTTCAATAGTTGAATGCAACATTGCATTGCATTACAATTTGCAATACCAGGCGTCTTATGACGACGTGTCAATGTGCACTTTCACTGACCGTGAAGCTATCATCTTGTTGCTTGACTCTCACCTGACAATGACCTGGGATTGACCCGGACGACCGGGGCGGCTCTCTCGGAGGAGACGATAACTGAAGCTCAGGACAGGACCCTTACTCTATTATTCCCAAGTTAACTCCACAGCAAGAATGATCACCAGCAGGGTTATCGTTGATACTTCGTAGTCGCCGAGTTTAGCAAAGAAGCTATACACAAACGTGCACTCGTAGAACAATTCTAGACTGTATCAAACAGATGGGACTTTGGACCCTTATAAAAAGCATGGATCTCCTAGTAGTCTTTTTCACAGCAGAGAAGAAAAAAACTTCTCATTTAACTGTATCTGGAACTATTCCAACCGTGCACCTGTTAGTTGAAGCTTGGAGCTACCCTGGATGAGAGGCGGTAAGAGATAGAAACAACGGCCCGATCTCGTCAACTAATAAGTGTTTGAAACTGGTGAGGCAGATTTAATTCTTCTTTTTCGCTTCTACCGCGCGTCAAGATCCACTGTCTGTGTGTAATTCTGGGTCTTCTTGTTTGTTTCAGTGAAGATTTGATAGAACCAACATGTGGATAATGAGGCGACTGTAACGGTCCACGTTTAGCAACACTTCAATTTTGTTATGCAGGTGCTTTTGCTCCGGAAGGGTCTTTGATTTAGTCCGAGAGTCCTCTTCAAGAGGTTTGCATTAGTATTGGTGATGTTTGCAAAGTGTCGTCGAAAGTTGTGTCCAGGTTAGGTAGATATGATTCCAAATGTATAACCATTCCGAGACTTCATCGATGAGTAAGCACACCCAGAGCATTGTTTGTAAGCATCATGCTTCAGCTGTGGGAAGAATGGATCGAGAATTCGATTGTTGAAGCTATTGGTGAATTGCAGCTGATTTGTTACTGAAGAAGACACCGTTGGGAGCTCAAAGTGATAAATATGGCATCCATACGCCTCACCATGAAGAGATATCCAACTCTCACCAAGCCATTGTGTATGCATTTACCCTACTATCAAACTCATTAACACATCTAACACTTCGATTTATCTCAAAGTCTTACTCAATATCCCTAAACGCAACTACTCAATGCCCCGACCAACTGGTCTCATCGCCTCCGAGGGCATCGAACTTCTCAGCTGGGGCACACCCAATGGTCTCAAAGCCCAGATCCTCCTCGAAGAGCTCCGCGATGCGTATGGCATGGATTACACCATCCAAGACATCGATATTGGCAAAAAGATTCAAAAGGAGCCATGGTTCACAACTATCAACCCTAATGGTCGTATCCCAGTTTTGGTAGACCATGATAACGATGATCTTGCTGTGTTTGAAGGGAATGCCATACTGAGCTACTTGACGAGAAAGTACGACCCGGAATACAAGTTCTCGTTTAGGAGTGATGATGATGATTACACACGAGCGGAATCGTGGATCGGATGGCAGCATGGAGGAATTGGACCTATGTAAGTGTCTTGTCTTCTACCATGAATCGAGTATTCCACTAACATGTGATCAGGCATGGTCAAGTTTTACACTTTCTCTACGACGCCAAGTCTACAATGCCATACGGCATCCAGCGATATGTTGGAGAAACAGAACGTCTCTACGGTGTCCTAGACAAGCGCCTCTCAGATCGTGACTATATCGTCGGTCCAGGCAGAGGTCGCTACTCTATCGCTGACATATCTCTCATCGGCTGGACTGATCGTCTACCACGAACTACCATCTCATGGGACAATTATCCCAACGTGAAGGCGTGGTTTGCTCGTATGCTCGAGAGACCTGCTGTGAGACGTGGCATGCTATTGCCCACTAATGAGGACAAGCCGACGGCGTTGGATCCTGTTGATGAAGATACAAGGAAGAAACGTGCGGACCTTAAAGTGATTGTTGATGAGGCTAAGGAGCAGTTTGGGTACAAGTATTCTTCGCCTTAGGAAGACCGGAGTTGACTACGTCAGGGTACCATTAATTGACTGTCTGACGAATACCCTTTACTGCTGATGGAGACAACCCAGTACAGCGGTCGCATCCATAGAGTTCCCTGTTTGAAGAACAGCGGTGCTGGTAGTTCCCGCATATGGTTCCCAGGGGTGAATGCAGTGTCTGCAAGGTAATTGAAGATCAAGATCGACCGTACGGGCTTGTACGGACATGAATTGAACCAGGGGACTGGAAAGCCATGTCACGCCATTTGTATGACAGACGGGGTCCGGCGGTGACATGTCCAATTAAACCGCCCGCATGATGGCTCACGATCATGACATCTCATCATGACGACACTCAGTATGATGGTGGAAATATATATGATAAATTTGATCATTAATTGCTCATTCACTCATGAGGTTCGCTTTTTGATATTCAACTAAATTTGCAATCCCATGCCAAAGCGCCGTATTTGTTTCACCCTTTACAGATGGAACTTCTTAACCTTCTCGACCTCGTCGTAACTACCCATGAAGATACCGGCCTTGTCGTGGATACTCTCGGGCACCACCTCGAGCATACGGTTCATCTTGCTGTCGACAGCTTGACCACCGGCTAAAAGAGCGTTAGTAAAGAGACCTTAAGTGAATAATGCGATTGACTAACCATTCTCAAAGATAAGAGCCATGGGCGCACACTCGTAAAGGATACGGAGCTTGCCCTTGGGGCTCTTCTTGTCGGCAGGGTAAGCGAAGATACCTCCGTACAATAGAGTTCGGTAAGCATCAGCAACCATGGAACCGATGTAACGCGCGCTGTAAGGCTTGCCGTTTTCTTGGGCCTGCTTCAGAGAGTTGAAGTAGTTGATGGTCTTCTCCTCCCAGTATAGTGAGTTACCCTCGTTGCAAGAGTAGATGTCGCGCGACTTGGGCAGGCGCATGTTGGGGTGAGACAGGATGAACTCGCCGACGCCGTTGTCGAGGGTGAAGCCGTTAACGGTGCTGCCCTTCATGGTAATGACGAGCTGAGCAGAGGCACCGTACATGGTGAAACCGGCAGCGAGCAACTCGGTACCGGGCTTCAGGATGTCCTCCTTGCAGCCCTTTGAGCCTGGGGGAAGCTTGTGGATAGCGAAAATGGTACCGACTGAGACACCGGCGTCCAAGTTGGAGGAACCGTCAATGGGATCGCAGGCGACAGCGTAGCGGGCATCGGAAGCGTCCTTGAAGTAGATGATCTCATCCTCTTCTTCGGAGACGAGCAGCGCGCACTTGCCTGAAGAGCGCATAGCCTCAATGAAGAGATCATTGGAGATGACATCGAGCTTCTTCTGGTCGTCGCCAGTGCTGTTTGAAGAACCGGCCAAACCAGTGAGGTTGACCAGGGTGGCGCGTCGAATGTAGTAGGCAATGGATTTGAAGGAGAACTGGAGAGCGTGGCACAATAGACTGAGGGGTCGTTAGTGAGGCTATCATGAGAATTGGGGGGTCACATGAGCATACGTGAAGTCACCAGTAGCCTCAGGGTGCTTGGCCTGCTCCTCAGTGAGGAAGCGGGTAAGGGTAACAATGTTAGTGTTAACCTTCTCGGTTTCTTGTCCGCTGGCGGTGGTAGCCATTGTGTATGATTTCGGGTTGAAAATGGGAGGATGAAGGTTGATCGGCGGGAGGGGAAGTTGGAGAAGAGCTTATACCGAAGGAATGGTTAAGCCGACAAGAGAGGTTATGTTGGATGGGTATGAGGGTATCGTGAAGTTTGGGAGGAAAAAGTAGAAGAGGGAGAAAAGAAAGAAGCACGCGACGAAAAGGGAGACGGGGTCAAGTTTATGTAAAAGTGTCTGAGCAGCGCAAAGCAAAGCGACGCAACAACGCAACGCAACAACTTGACGACAATTGACGGATGACGATCCATCCAATGCCAATCAATGATACGCCCGCATCCCGGGGGGCGGCCATCAACGGCCCCATCCGTGCGAGTACGGCTATGGAGACTTCAAAGCCAGCAGCCTCAACTCTCATGTAATAGCAATGGGCATTTGCACCAACCAGGGCGCCTGAATATCGGAATCTCATGGACCATCGTGACCTTTCAGTCGCCCAGCCGGCCGAGGGGAAGCGGTAGCAAGAGGATTTCCCGGGGTCTCCAGTCTCCAAAGTCTCCCCCAATTGTAGTTTGTAGTCTGTATCCGTACACTACGGGGGAGCCTCTCCATCATGGTTTCCGGTTTCTTCCCCCACATTTGGAGAGAGTCTCGGGGGTTGTTCCCCGAGGAGCATACATCATAACCTCAACTTTTCTGGAGAGAAATAAAGACATCGCGATGGGGGAATAGTCTTTGTCGTCACAGCCACTGCTCAGACCCGCTGTCTCTTCACTTTCTTCATGGCCTTGTGGCCATGCCAGGCTACTGTAGTGGGGGTGGCTCGCTCATATTGACGTTTAAGCGGGGGTTGATCTGTTGGAGACTGGAGAGGACAGAGGAAGATCATCATAAAACACCGAAGTGAGGCAGCGATAAGTGGGTTTGGGGGTTTGACTCTTGACTCTGGATTCAACAGAATAAAAAAGTTGGAAATTCTAAGTCTTATCTCATACCTTGTTTCTACCTTCCCTCAATTGACGTCTGGATGTCCGCCTTAGGCAATACCGAGTCTTGATATATTATTCATGCGCTCCTTCCTCGAGTCGTATCTTCCTTCCGCTGTCCCAGTCCCGCCCGATGGACCTTTACCTCCTATAACCGGAACCGGATCAAAGCAGTATCCGATAAGCCGGACATGTATCACCTTGAGAGTTCCAGCTGAGTTGCGTTGGAGCTCTAGCAGCTGATAGCAGCCTCTTCCTTCGGGCTTCCTCCCTCACTTTTGCTTTCCATTGACGGACAGTTTCCGAGGCACAACTCGAATGGCGCCAAGCTCCCCCCGTTTTGTTCCTACGGTACTGTGTTGCATTGATCTTGAACCCGAAACCTCGGGTCATGTGCCGTCGTTAAGTTCCTGATTTGAAGCTTACCGAAGATATTAAGTGCATCTTTTTGTCATATGAATATGATCAAGGTAAAGAAGACAAAGCAAGAAGCAAATAACATTCAGTAATTGATATTTTACGGATATCGGCCTTTTTATCTTTATCTTCACTCGATAGGCAATTATCTCCCCCCCCCCTGGCCCCCTTCCCCAGACCCAAAAAGGCAATACTTTTTTGCATGAGATTCTCCTTTCCCTCGTCTCTTTCCCGCTCTCGTGAGCGGACCTCGGCATCTCGGTCAAGTCTCCGTCTCCACGTTCTTTCCAACCTGTACTGTACCGTTCTAGGGGACCTTAAACCAACCGTACCGTGGGGATTGCTATTGCTGCACCTTAAACTTTGACTCCATTCGCGTTTCCCCAGCTTTTCTTGGAAAACTTAACTTATCTCTTCCATCTCCGTTTTCCCATTTTCCATCTTTAATCGCTGTCCAAGCTCCCATCAGTAATTGCTGGATTCTTACTGGTGAAGTCGTAATTCCGTACTGTCGCATAATAGCTCTATACAACTTCAAGCTCCATCTCTATCAATCCATATAACCAAACTATCGTCATCATGGTCGCCGACGCAGTCATCTACCACCCTTCGGTAGCGCACTACCTGCGCTACATGGCCACTACCCTCGGTCGCGACAAGCTTATGCGAGTCTTCCAGTACTTTGCTCGTTTCTACGCCTGGTACCTCCTCCGCACGAACGCAACCCCAGACAAGGTCGCTCCTTGGAACGCCCTCAAGAAGCAGTTTGGCCTGTTCCGAAAGGTCTTCCGAGCCGGCAAGTTCGTCGAGCACTTCAAGGCCGCTGCCACTGCATCCGACGCAAAGTCCATGGACCCAGTCCTCAAGTACACCCAGGTCGGTCGCCAGCTGGGTTACGCCGGTTACCTCGCCTGCGATTCTCTCACCATTCCTCACGCCGCCGGCATCAAGACGTGGAAGCACGCTACGCGCCTGCAGCACGAGGCCTACCGATCCTGGGCTGCTGGTATCGCCTTCAGCATTCTCGGTCAGCTGTATACTCTGCGCCAGCTGAGCGTACGTGCATCAAAGGTTGATCTGAAGGAAGGTGAGGGCGTTGTCGAGAGTAAGACCATTACTATGTAAGTCACTTTATACATTCGCGTTTTTATCGTCCGCATATACTAAATTGTCTCCAGTGAGCGCGCCGCCGCCAAGAAACAGCTTCTCTGCGATTTCTGCGACATCCTGGTTCCCCTTTCCGGTCTTGGCTACAACAAGTTCCTCGACGATGGTGTTATCGGCTTGACTGGTACTCTGAGCAGTCTTATCGGTGTCTACACTCAGTGGAAGAAGACCGCCTAATTTGGCAATTATACATGACGCAATAACCAATACCTGATACCACGCATTTCCCATCCTCAATAATCTCTTATAAGCGCATCGTACAGTCATAATCTTCCTGAGACATCTTTCTTTTCGTATCATATGAGGGGCGCCAGGAGTGGGTGGCCGTAGGAAGTACATCTGGAGTACCATTTTCACTCATTGTCCGTTAGTAGCGCCAATTTGGAATACAGAATCAAAGCTCGATTGCTTTTTCTCAATGCCAATATATAGTGTTACTGGCATTTAATAAGCCTTGCGCTAACGAGTGGTGCCCCAAGGCACAATGTACATGTGATTATAGAGAACAAGCAGCAAAACAACAAGCAAATAAACCCGCGACTACCCCCCGGCCTAGTCATACACTATAGCTCAAATTACCCAAGTCAAACCCTTTGTAGTCGTGGACTTTTCCGGCTGTCGTAGACTTATATATATATATCCTGCAAGCCATGCACCTGACGCCTTTCCAATCTGCCTCTCCCATTTTGGTTATTGAGAACGTCACCAGTCGGTCGTCATACATTGTCGTACTTGTTTGCCAATCGCTCCTTTCAATCTTGCCCTTTCCTACCTAAAACAGGTCGTGACTGTTTCACGCCATTTGGCATATTCGTTGGGGTAGATCTAGCACACCGTCGGTCAAGGACAGTCCCGCCAAGCAAGCGCCCAAAGCGGTAATGGGATATGGATTTACCAGTAGCGTCCACCGCGGTCATAGTCTCGAGGATAGCCACCATCTCGTGGGTATCCTGCCTCTCTAGGAGGGGGGAAATCTCGAGGAGGTCGGTCATATGGGGGTCGCCCATTGGCGTATGGGTCGGGAGGAGGAGGAGGGTAGTCGCGTCGGTAAGGATCATCGTAGCGACCGCGAGGGGGAGGTGGAGGGTAGTCTTCCATGGGACGACGAGGGGGAGATCGATAGCGAGCACGGTCATCGTAATAATCGCGACGCGGGCTACGGTCGCGGTAGCCGTACCCATCTCGGCGGGGGCTGTATCCTCGAGGAGGGCCGCGACGGTCGTAATCGTCCATGGGAGGGGGGTACGGGCGTCGTCCAGGAGAGCGTGATCGGCCGCGCTCGCGAGGAGGCATGTCGGGCTGAGTCTGCAACGTCGAGTCAATTACCAAATTCCCACAACAAGACGGGGTTACCTTGTCATACGTCAGCAACGCAGTGGACTCGCTGCTTCTTAAATTCTTGTCCATCGAGCTTCTCAACCGCAGTCCTCAGGTCCGCAGCAGTCTCGAACTCGACAAATCTGAAGAATGTTAATCAAAGACATCAACAAGAAGATGGCTAAGCTTACCCTCGGCCATTCGAATCACGGCCCGTCTCAGAGTAGACTACGTCCAAACTTGATTGACGTGCGAAATCCTTGAGGTCCTATTTCCAGAATCCATGTAAGTCGCTATCCAGGAAAGGGAAATGCCGGGAGTCCATGTAATCCACAAAACGAAAGCGCAATCCGTGAAGACAAGAACCAGGAAGCAAAACCAGGAGAGCGGGAGGGGGTCCTTGATTGTTGTCCCCTAGAACTAATCCCGGTGCAGTTCCAATGGGTCGAAACCAGAAAAGCCAGAGATGCGCGCAAATCACAAAGGGAAGGTCCATGGAATCCAGCGATCAGGAACGGGGAGGATAAACAGACCTGCCAAGAGGTGTCATTTGGTAGTCCCGTAATCTGCATTCGATGAGGGGTTCGACGAGGCCGCGGCGCAGTGCGCTCAGGGTTGCCAAAGCCGCCGCCGCCCTCGCGATGCCGGGAACCGCGTGCGAACTGTACAGTGAGCCGTTCTCCCATGAAATCAGAACCATCTTTCAAAGTCGCGAGTTAGCCTAGGACGAGGGGGGTTGGTACAGGACGGGGACCTACGGAATGCTGTTAAAGTCAATTAGCAAGCCACGCTTCAAGAAAAATTTTGGGGATAACTCACCCGGCACAACATCGCGGGCATCCATTGGGTCCTTGTACTCGATGAACCCAAAGCCGTTCATGAGCTTTACTTCGGTAATTTCTCCAGTGCCATGAGTCGCGAAGTGAGCCTCGATGTCGGATTTGGTAGCTGTTGGGCAGCAGGTCAGTGGTTTGAGTAGGAGCGTCAGGGCGATGAGTCCGGACCATTGCGAGGAAGGTTTCCCAAGTACAGCCGGGTGGCTGATACCTCCGTCATGTTGCCGGTTGGAGGAAGAGGAGCGTTATCAAGCGAAGGATGGATCCAAGCGGGAGGAGCAAAATATCGAAAGTTGTTTTAGCCAGATGAAATTCCAGAAGTCCAGGGCCAGTTGCGCGATGGACCAAGAAATATAGAAAACGCGGGGTTTTCTCGGGTGGCGGGTAGACGACGATGATGATGAAGATGTTGGTGGAGAGGAGAAGAGAGACGACATGGACAAGCTTAGCCTCAAACCTTACGCGCGACGAGAGAGGCTGGGGCAAAAAGGCGGACAGATATGGCAGAACGCCAGATCGAGAAGGTGCCCCGGATCCCGCTATCTTGGGCGCTGAAGCTGCTTCGTTGGCGTCACATGCGAACGCCTTTGCCTGCATTAATGCTGCACCCGCCTGCACAAGCCGGGTTACAGTACTACGTGGTGCAGTGTGCAGTAGGTTGAAAACTCCATGTAAAGTTAACTTGATCATCACCAACAGCATGTCGCGAAACCATCCAGTGATTATGATTATTCCGTGGCTGGTCATTATCAACAGCAACACCCCCTCATGAATCTATGAGTTACTCATTAACAGCATACCTAGAAAAAAGGTTTCTTGTTACGGAGCCACAAGTCATTTTCGCCAATCACCTCATCATTGCATCTCAGCCCAACTCAATTCCTTGCCAGTGACGCCTAACGCCGTGCTCTGTGCTCTATCATATGCTTGCTTGGTGGAGAATAATAAAGAAGATCTTTTCATTAGGGCCCTAAGGTTCCTCGAATAGGACCGAGATGATTTCATCAATCATGGTGAATACGAGATGTGCACTGTACGCATATTAGCCAAGACCTCACACGAGGAAAATCATTGATTGGATGACATACTTCAACCTCGAGTTATTCAACGTCGCAAAAATACGACGGCTCGCTGCCTGCGCGTTGACTCTTCCTACGACACTGCCTGCGAGATCTGGCACCAGTGTAGCCAGCATCAAGCTCGCCTCAGTCCGTGTCTTTTTCTTCTCGGCAGCTGTGCGCGGCTTTTTGTCTCGTTGCATCTGTCCTCCAGGCCATAAACTGTCCTGAACCAAGCTGATACATTTGAGAATGTTCTCGTCTTGCGCAAACATCTTGACATTATCGCGCACTTTTCTCTCAATCGTACCACCAAGAAGCTGCTGAAGTACAACCACGACTGCTCTTCCACGAAGCCAGTTGTTCCCCTTATTGAGCTCGAATATCTCGAGGAAGATGTCGCAGATTGGTTTGATGAACGGTTCAAGCTCCTTATTCTCAAAGGCGTTCAATTCAGCTTCGGCCTCAGCAGCCGGGAAGTTATCTTCGTTAGCATTGAGCGGAACTGTGTTGAGTTGGTTTGTAGCCGCCGCAATTAGGTTCTGGCCAGCTTCAGATATTTGGTCGAGAACAGGTATGTTTCCAAGGATATCGTCCATGCCATCTGCAACAGAATCGTACAACCGGGTCATCATATCTTTCTTGTCTTCGCGATCCAGAATATCTTGGCCTTGTGTTATCACACTCTGCGAAAGGAATGCTCTGAGCTCACGGCTGCGGCAAACTTCAGGTAGCAGCAGAAGGTCTTGTAGATACTGCTCAAGAGCAGTTCGCCTCTTGCGTAGAAACTCGCTTTGGAACTTCATAACCATACGTCGCCGAGGAAAGTCGAGATTTCGAACCGATGGGTATCGGGACCGTAGCTTTTGGTGAAGTTCGTGGAACTCGCTGTATCTCCGCGAAATCACCCATGAAGCTGCGGGCATCTGCTCTCCAGCATCTCTTTGCACTTCAACAACGTATAGGGCGAACTCTCTACCATCTTCCTCCCTTCCTACTTGGATGGATTTGATCTTGATAGTGGAGCGGCCATAGAGACTATTGTCGCTTTCTTGGATGACGTATTGCTGTCGCTGAAGCTCCTTGCGCCTAATCTCCCTTTGCAAAGACGCTTTCGACTTCCTAAGAATGCGTAGCTCCGCGGTATTGTTTGTCAACTCTGCTTTTCGCGTAAGGGACTCAACGACCGCTTCTTGCGCTACCAAACGATCAATGTCATTCGAAAGTGCAGTGATGGCTTCCGCCAGTCCAAGGTCTCCAGGCGCTGCTTCGTGCACTTCGTCCTCGTCATCGGGCGGTGGGCCCTCGTCGGGATCGCCCTCATCAGGGAGATCTTTGTTATTATCACCAAATAGATCATCATCGACAAAGACACCAATTCGTGAAGCCGCGCTGACAAGACCAAGTGATGAGAGGCTTGGTTTTTCCCCTTCTTTGCTGAATGTGGATGGCCGCACTCCCATGTCCAGAGAACCGCGATTAGAATCATTATCCTGACCTGAGAAGAGACTTGATGTATTGTCATCAAGGCCACCAATACTGCTGCCACCGGCGCCTCCAAAGAGAGATGCACGCAAATCCTCAGCGGTCTGAGGACGATCATCCTCCATGATGTTTGTGAAAGCCTCCTCTACTGCCTGAACAACTTGGGTGTCCGGCAATTGCTGGCTGTTCGCTTCGGGGTCCAAACTTTGCACGGAATCTCCTAATCCGTCGGTATCAATGTCGTCGTCTTCGAACAAGGGGTTTGTAGAGCCCTCGTCAAGTGAGCGCCTGGCTCGGTGACCACGTCCATTGCCGTTGGAGGTAAGAGATCTTAAGTCCGAAGCAGATCCTGTACGTTTGCTCGTGTTGGATAGTTGAGTAGTTAATCGTGACACTGGTCTTGGCTTTGCTGGTAAGGTCTTGCTAGCCCGGTTGGCCGCCACTGCTTGTACTTCTGGTTGCGGTGTCGACCTGAGGGTCTGGATACTGGCGGCTTCTTCAGCTGCTAGACATTTGTAAAAGAGATCAGATTTCTTGAAACCCTGGAAGAATCGCGCACGCATTTCTTCCAAAACAGCGCTCTGCGCTTTCAGAATAGCCCGCCGGGCCCTAAAATATTGCATTGGAGTGGCTGATTTTCCTGCCTTGATAAACTCTTTTACTTCATTCTTCGAATGGTCGGGAACCTTGAGCTCAGGTCTTGATAAGTACGCTTGATTGATCTGCTGTAAGTCCTGACGATCTGAGTCTGTCCACATTGGTAGGGTTGATGGCAGCTCATCATCGGGGCCATCATCCTCTAGAGGGTTTCGGAAACCATCAACGACCAGCCAGAACTGTACTAACGGCATCACATTTTGACGATCCATGTATTCCATAAAATAGGAAAGTGCTGAAGGGTCTCGCAAGATGTCTACCAACGGTGCACTCTCCAACTTGGACTGTGATGTAGTCGATGTAGTCGATGGTAGAGGCAATGGCCCCGGTGGACGACGTTCACCGCCAGCAGCTAGATGAGTTACCCGTTGATCGAGCAGCCTCTTTCCCATCTCCAATCGACGAAGGTAGACTTGGTCTTGACTATCTTCAAGAGAATCCCTCTTCAGTTGACTGGCAACTTCGCTGCGAAACCGACGTGCATCTGACAGGTTGTTGACCTTTCTAATCGCGCGGATGAACTTTTCGAACTTGCGCTCGCTATCACCTGGCGCAACCCTAGGCATGGAGGCTAATTTGTTATTCTTCGGCGTAGAAGGAGCATGTTGGTCCAAAGCTGCTCGAAGCTTGCGTACTGTTGACCTGTCTTGCAGCATTGATCGACCCATGTTCTCCATTAGCTGATTCCATGTATCAGGCTCGGCAAGAAGCTGAACCACGGGGAATAAAACGGCGCATGAAACAATTTCGCGAATAATGATGGAGACAGCTCGACTAGATAGCATATTCTCCGGGAGTATTTGAGGTACGATCTTTGCGACAAGAGACCGTAGATAGTCTTGTTGTACCATCTTGGTGTCGGGAAACGACAATGACGCAGCAGGATGAAGTCGCCCATCGCGGAATTTTGAAGCAATGGCCAGATCAAGCTCTTCAGATTCAGTAACTGAGCGATTAAGCTTCTTTCCTCGTACAGATTTCTCGGCTTCATAGAAATCTCGAAAGTGGGCGGTGAGCAGAGGAACAAGACGGCTGGTCAGAAGGTCTGCGAGATCTTTGTCACGCAGAATATCACACAAGCTCAGCAATGCATCGCGCACAGCTTTATCGACCTGGTTCGTAAAGGCCGGGTTGCGACTTATATTCGAATACCAACTGCTAACAAAATCGCGGATTATCAGGCCGAGCAAATCGTCAATAGCTTTGGCAACGCGGGGTGATTCGGGCTGTATTTGGGTTGGAGTATATAACTGTCGCTGGCGCAACGCCTGCACCTCGGATCGCCATGATTTTAGATTTAGGAAGGTGACGCCATTCGGTGGCAGGGTTCGGTCGTTGGGATGTCTCGAGACAAGGAAGAGGCCGGCCAAGAGGAGGATCAGAGTGACGAATGAGCCAGCAACAAAAGCATGGCCTGCCCAGCGGAGAATGGGTGACCAGCTCGCAGCAAAGCCCCAGGCTATGAAGGCAGCGAGTCCTGCAACAATAGCATCTCTACGCTTGAGGGCCATCACCAGGATGTTGACCTCAAAGCCACATTCTTGAACGAAGATGGATAGATGTAAGTGGTGAAGTCGGTGGTGCTATAGTAGGTTGGACGTTAAGGTAGTGGAGGTTATGGCTGGGCAGGCTAAGTTTAGGTCCAGTGGTGGCTGTCGATTACAGCGGGTGCTGTCATTTTGTTGCTTGGATCCCTGTCAAAATAGTCTGCGGGACAAGGAACCCTGGACAGCACCCCTCACCTCCTCGATGACTGGTAAGTGATTGTCTGCAGGTACAGCTTGATGAGAAATACTCATCAATTTTATACAGTGTTTACATATTCCTACCAGAACATGGGTTGATAAACGTCAAGGTGTTAAAAGAATTGACCGCTGACAGCATAAGAGACGAAATAATTTGGCTACCTTATGCCAGCTTAGACCAGCTGACTAGACATTCATGCATAAAATAGACCATCACGTAACAGTTGAATGCATTATTACTAGGTAGTATCGCTAACTTCATGTTTACCACGGGGGATCCTCAATTCTTCGGAACAACGCAACATACTTCTGTCCGTTATTCCTTGTGACCTTCTTGCTCTCCTCAGTCTCAGTTGACATGACCTGGACACACTCATCCGCTTCTTCCTCTTCCTTGGAAATCCTCTCGAAAGCAGGGTGAGCTTCAAGATGCTGAACCATCCACAGATGCAAGTCCTCGACATCAGTGATGGTGTACACAATACCACCGGGTCGAAGTGCATAAGCATACTCTGAGTTCAACGTTGTCGACACAATTCTGGCCTTGTGCTTCCTGGCCTTGAAATGAGGGTCGGGGAAGCAGATGAAGATTTTTGATAGCTGTGCCTTCTTGAAGAAATTAGGAAGGAACTTCATGGTGTTTGCTCGGATGCATGCAACATTTTGATACATGTTGTCCGAGCTCTGTGATCGCAGTGCTTTTATACGTTCTTGAACATAACCTGCTACTTGTGTGCGAATCTCCAGACCTACATTGGTCAGTACATAGTCGCTGATGATGAATTCTTACTCCACTTACCAAGTGTGAGAGTGTCTGGCATCTTGGGAGCCAAAGCAACCGTAAGACCACCGAATCCGCAACCAATATCGACGATTTCCACATCTTTTGTTAGACGAGGAGGCTTTGATGAATCTTCTGGTGTACCTTCCTGAACGTAGTGAGGGAAGTATGAGGACCAATCCATGTCATCAGGGGATTTGGGGCTGTCACATGTTAGATACAATGTAGTTGAAAAGGTTTGAGCGGGTTGCGTCCATACTATTCTAGCATATGGTCAGAGAAAGGATTCGCATGCGCTCGCTGGCGATAGAACTTTTTGCGCGGCAATTGAGTGACACCATCCTTGGTTCTCTTTGCGCGATCCTTCTCGCGGCCTCTTTGCTTATTTGGGAGTTCTGCTGTCATGGTGGCTGATATGATGATGTCTCAATAAATGAGGCTTCACAATTTCTTGTGATAATTTGTGATACAGATGCGAAGCTTTACGCATGACAGAATGTGCTGTATTGGGAAGGCGGTGAGATAACCTCAGCTCTTCGTCATGGTGTCAGAAAGATTGGCCTGGAGGAGTCTAAGAAACGAAATAATTTGCTCACACTAATCCAGCTCAGGCCGTCTTATAGGCTACCTTATTCTGTCACCTTCAGCTTTGGAGCACAGCTTTTCTTGTACCCACCAGTAGCACATGCCAATTATTAAGGCGTAAATGATCCCTGCCCGCTGGGCTACGATGGATGGAGCATGAACCTCCCTGAAGCGAAGCTGCCTCGGAATTTGTGATTCTACATCCACAACATCAGTCGTTCTTTTTCAAGTCATGAGCTTTTTTACGTCGAAGCAAGCTGTAGCGTTGCCTATCATGCCTCATACATCCTCTGAAGTATCTTGGAACCTGTTCGGTCCTCTAATGACCGAGTATTCCACAGTCGTCAACCTGATCTCTCTTATCTGTGTAAGTGCTGATCGCCCGATTTTTCCCCTGAACTTGTGACTGACTTGCGGATAGCTCGGCCTTGGTCTCATGCTCTTCGTGCCTGTCATTCTTCTTGTCATTTTCGATTTCGTTCTTTGGACGTGGAGGAATATCTGTAACAAAGACCCTCCACCGACTGTCGAGCCTGAGACAGTTGTTACTACGAACCCACATGCCGCTGCAATAGCGACGGGAATAGACAAAGCGTCGCTTTAATTACAATGGCACGCAACGAACTGAACTTTTTACGAAATTATTGGGACATCGACTTCATGCTTTTATTTTTGGCTATTCATTTTCAACTTTTTACGCAATCTGCGACAGCACCTTGATCAGATCAGCGGTGACTCCCATGGCAGTCACATCACCTCCAGCGCCCGCACCCTGGACGATCAGGGGGTTGCTTCCGTATCTCTCGGTGTAAAAGCTAATAATGTTGTCGCTGCCCTTCAGAGCAGCAATGGGGTGGGAGCGGTCAAACTGCTCCAGGCCAACCTTGACCTGCTTGGAGGCAGCGTCAATGCTTCCGACGAATCGGACGACCTTACCAGCCTTCTCAGCGGCAGCCTTGGTCTCCTCCATCTGGGAGTCAAAAGCAGGGAGCTTCTCGAGGAACTCGTCACCGCTGGAAACAGACTCAAGCTCCTTGGGGATAAGGCTCTGGACAGGGAAAGAGGTGGGAGACTCAACGGGGATGCCAGCCAGGCGAGCGAGAATGGTGAGCTTGCGAGCAACATCAAGACCGTTGAGATCATCTCGGGGGTCAGGCTCGGTGTAACCCAGCGACTTGGCCTTCTTGACCTCCTCAGACCACTTACCGCCCTGGCCCTCAGTAGGAGCGAAAGAGTTGAAGAGGAAAGACATGGTGCCGCTGAAGACACCCTCAATCTTGGTAACCTTGTCGCCAGTCTCAACAAGGTCCTTTAGGGTGGAGATGACTGGAAGACCAGCACCAACGGACGACTCATGGTAGACTCGGGCGCCTGATGACTCGGCAGCGGAGAAGATGTCTTGCCACAGCTTGTATGATCCGGAGAAGGCCTTCTTGTTGGGTGTAACGATGCTGATGCCTCGGCTCAGAGCAAGAGGATACAGCTCAGCGACGTCTTGTGAGCTGGTGTTGTCGACGAGGACGGTCTTGGCGGGGGCCTTGGAAAGGTACTCGACGACCTGCTCGAGAGCAAGAGGGGCCTTGGAGGAGGAACCGAGGGTTGAGACGGCGCTCTCGATGTTAATGGGGGAGTAGTCATCGTTGTAAAGGGCCTTACGGCTCGTGGCGATGTAGGCAAGGTTCAACTTTGGGGATGGTTTCCGAGCAGCAAGGGACTGGAGCTGGTCGATGAAGGCCTTGCCAACGCCTCCGGCGCCTGTTGTTGGTAATGCATTAGTCCACCGTGTCGTGCATATAGTTTTCGACGTTTCAATTACCGATGATGCCAATGAAAACTTGCTTTGTAGCGGCCATGATTGCTGTTATACGTGCAGAACTGTTGATGAAGCTTGTGAAGGAATAAAGTCAAGCTCCGATGGCGGGGCACTGAGGAAGGTTATTGAGCACGCAAGACCCCGCGGTGGATTACCCTACATCGGAGGCTGAGAACGACCAATTGGGCACCCAATTGATTGATAAGTCCACTTTGCAGAGACCAACATGTAAAAGATGTTTGTAGATCATGAATTTCTCGTGTTTTTTGTGATGTAGGTTTGTTTATAATGAGCTTTGTTGAGCATGAGTCTTTGTTTAAAGTTGGGATGATGATTGCCTCAGGCTGAGGAGCAATGGTTTCGTTTGACTTTGTTTGGGTGGAATACATTTTACCCTGTTCTTCATTCGCGATTGAAATCGACCAACTTTCTCAGAACATATACAACCACAATATCTGAAAAGATGCCACAAGACCCGAATCTATATGGACAGCGTCCTGTTAAAAAGCAGAAGCGCGATGCAACATTATCTAGCTCGCTTGACTTCACTGCTCAACTGACATCATTAATGTCAAACGCCTCGTCAGGCGCGACAACAGCTGGCCGTTCGCGTGCTCCAAAGGAAGGCAAAGACGACATATTCAAAGGATCAAAACCGAAAAGAAGCAAAGAGCCCAATGAATCAAAGAAGCTTCAATTAAAGGAGGTGGCGGGCACAGAGGAGGAAACCCAAGAACTGGCGAGAGCCAGGAGACGGATGGAGGAAAAAGCACGACTCTACGCAGCGATGAAGCGAGGAGATTATGTCGCTAAAGAAAACGAGGCCGCGCCACTGATAGACTTTGATCGCAAATGGGCGGAAGGAGAGGAGACAAAAGAAGATTATGAGACCAGCAGCGATGAAGACGACGCTCAGGACAGCGGCGAGATGGTCGAGTACGAGGATGAATTCGGTCGCGTACGACAAGTCACCAAAGCAGAAAAGGAGAAGTTGGACCGCAGAGCCCGACGCGGCTTATTGGGAGCCGAAGAACTCGAGCGCATGTCTGCAAGACCCAGCGCGCCGAGCAACCTCATCGTTGGAGACACTATACAAGCGATGGCGTTTAACCCAGACGATCCGGATAAGATGGAAGAACTGGCGCGGAAACGAGACCGCAGCGCAACACCACCGCCAGCGCAGCACTACGACGCGGATTGGGAAATTCGGACCAAAGGCACGGGATTCTACAAGTTTAGTCAAGACGAAGAAACCCGAACAGCGGAGATGGAGGGGCTCGCGGAAGAGCGGCGTAAGACGGAGGAACAACGGCGGACGCGCGAGGAACAGAAGGAGGCTAGAAGACGGGAAATTGAGAAGCGGAGGGAGGATATGGCGGCTCGGAGGGCCAAGAAGCAAGCTGATTCATTCTTGGACAGACTGGGGGACTGAAATGGAGATTTGATAAGGAATCAAGATCATGGTCGTTATAATTTGTGAAATAATTCCGTTGTACGGAACTGAGATACCACTTAATATGAGAGTATTTGGTGAAGCGGAGTCCTAAACAGGAGCCTCCGGCAACACCAAGCCCAAGCCTAGACGAATTGAGTCGCCATTTGCGCGTCCGAAGAATTTCCAATCTTGGAAAATAAGTTGCGATGCTTTGTCAGTCGCAGACTTACGATACCACCCACTTCTTCTTTGACTAGCCTTGTAAGGTGTCTCAGACAGACTGTGATAGGATGTTTATAAACAACCTCAAGAGAGGGTGTCCTGGAGAGTTAGGATTAGAATCTAGAACCAGGAACACGATACGGATACGCAGGAAATCAAAAGGCCAGATTTGTGAGATTCCCATCCATGTAATTCGGGAAAGATAGAATCCCAACACGAGTGGGCTGAACTCATGAAGGCCTCAGACTCAGCCCATGTCCACATTGTTGGCTTGTAAATGGTTCGAGTCTAGTTAGACCAGCCTCCCTGCGTTGAATACGAATTGCCTTGCTGCGGCTAACATGGAAGTGAAAGAGGGATTTAATCTGACACAGTGTAATAGGGTTGAAACATGGGACAATTCTCATTCCACCTACTGTATTGTAGAAAGCAAATACCTCGATCGGCTAGGACGGTAATGTAGGATGCCAGGTCCAGGACACTAGGACTGGAACATGGGGAAATTGACGAGGGAAAAACAGTCGGCCAAAAATTCTTTGACCGATCATCGCCTCCAGCTACGAGGCACGGCATATGGAAGCACGGGCCGTAGGGCGTAGGCAGACTGGTAGGCAAACTGAGACAAAGATTTCGAAACAGACAAATCAGAGATGCATGTGTTGTACAGTAGTCGAGACCGTTATCTGTAGGTATGCGCTGCGTTGTGCCCCCTGTTAGCAGAGAGGATTCGTTGTCCTCTTCATCATTAACTCGTCAGCTGCAACAATCCGCGACATGAGACTGGTTTGTTGTCGCTGTTGTCGTCGTCAATCGGAGGTTGAAGGAAAGCCTACGGCTTTAGTACCCGTAGAGAGCCCATGATTGGTAGAAGTTACAGCAGGTCAACAGGGCGGAATTGTAATTCGGCCAATAGAACAACAAGATGCGGGGGCGATGCCAGTTGCTTACGGCGGGATACGCTAAATTCCAAGCCTGCCTACGCCAGCATCAAAGCGATGGGACAACAACAAGTCAGGTTACAGCGCAACACAAGAGAACAACGCCCGGACGGGGCAGCAGAGCGAGAAATACGGGGGAAATGCGGTGGCAGGGCGCCCATGTTTGTCCTGGACCTGAGACAGTAATGCACTGTAAGGACTGAACTGGAGTCCAGCATTACAGACACGAACGGTGGAGGCTTAGCCATGCTGTACAGTAGGCTGTAGGTTTGATGGCATTTTGCTCTGTTTCTGTTTGGAGGATTGAGAATTTGGTTGCACCAGAAGACATTCGGCCAGTCCCAAAGCAGAATTAGCGCAAAAAAGTGTGAGTCACAGCCCGACCCATGTCTGACCAGAAGGGCGCGTTTTGGATGGCAGTCCTGGGCAGTACTTGGCAACGCAAAGCGTCGGCTAACGAATAACAGGGCCTATTTGCGGCAATAATTGTTAGTGTCAATCCTAGACCCGCTATTCTAGGTTTGTACCTTCCGCTCCATACGCACAAACCCTCCTCAGGATTGCTGCCTGAGAGATACAAATTGTCCCCGTTTCCCGTCCTGAGGCTTTCCTTTCTTCTCTTTTTCCCTTCTTCACCCCCAAACTTTCATACAAACACAATTACATCAAGCATACAGCCTCAGGCCGATTATCAAGATGTTCTAAACAACCCCCTTTCCGTTGTTCCCCAGTCCACAGTCAAAATTACGTCTCAGGACCCTAACAAATCAATCCCCACTCAACCACCAACCCGTTCAGCTCACCTCACGGTCGACCTGAACTTCAGCACTGCTTTGAATAGCTTCGGCTCCAGTTCTCTCACAACCGCCAACATTTCAGGCCAAGACTTCCCAGTCTTCACCACGGATCCCCAGTCACCATGGCTTCCCTCCACCAATTCCAGCCTGCCGGCCCATCCCGCGCAACAGTTACAGAGTCCCGAAACACCACAACAGGACTTTGTCTTGTTCGATCAGCCCCCTAATCGGTCTACAACAACATCGCTGCCAAACCAGCGTCGTCACTCGTCTCATCTGCAAAACCGTCATCAACAGCCCGTTTCCCCCGCTGTTCAGAATCAACGAGTAGCCCAGTTGCTCCAGACTTTTGGTCGTTCTCCGTCTACTGTAAACAACCGTCCTACGAACCAGTTCTACGCCTCTTCGGCCCCTTCGTCATCAACCGCATTGAACAAGCAGAACCGTGCTGCTCGACCCCCAGTACCTCTCTTTTCCCAGAGTACAGGTAGCGTCCCGCAACAAACCGCCAAGATGATGAACGCTGCAGGTTTGTACCCCATTGAAACATTTGATAGCCCCACAAGCTCACCATCATCAGACGTCGAACTCGAAGAGTTCACTGCCTTCGAGGGCGGGGCCCACACGGCCTTCTCTTCGCCTGCCGTCGCCTCTGTCTTTGATTTCAGCGGCAGTGCGTCTAGCTCCATTGCCAACATGGCGACAATCTCGCCACAGGATCTTCTGTTCCAAGAACCTTTCATGTCTGCTCCCAACTCGTCAGCCCTCACGGCTTTGACTTCTCCATCTATCTACAATGAGTCTCCGGACTTCACTGATATGTATGATGTGTCTCCTAACTTTGGCAACGCCGAGTTTGACAACCCTGGTGGAGAGTGGTTCTCTCTCTTCCCCACGGAAGCTTCTGCTGCTCCTGCGCAGCAGAGCGTTGAGACTTCTCCTGAGACCAAGTCTGAGGAGTTGGATTCTGATGCTCAGTCTCCTCCTACGAACCGACGCAAGTCGGGTACATCCCCTTCCACCCGCCACTCCTCTGTGGCCGGTGTTAACGCTCGCAAGCGAGACAAGCCTCTGCCTCCCATCATCATCGACGATCCTAGCGATGTCGTTGCCATGAAGCGTGCTCGCAACACTCTTGCAGCACGAAAGTCTCGAGAGCGCAAGGCTATGAAGCTGGATGAATTGGAAGAGAAGATTGCTAAGTTGGAAGCAGAGCGTGATCACTGGAAGGAAATCGCTCTCCGGCAATCGGGTATGCAATAATGGATTAAAAGTGGAATTACTTTCTTTCGCCAAACCGGGATATCGTCGGTATCGTTATGATTTTTAATCAGGTTTCATTGATTCCTATCAGTCAATTGTCAATCAAATTGTTTTTATTTCTATGAATGCTCTGGTCCATCACATGTGGAACGTATAAATTCTGTATCCGTAATCTTGGGAGATCTCTCCGTCGTCCTGTTAGACATGTGAAGATCTCGTCTTAGATGTTGTCCACGTCTTGTGGAGATATGATGTCCCATGGTCAAGCTTCGACATGTAGTTTTGTAACAGTAGATCAGCTATCTTAACACATCCTCATCCTATTCTGTTCTACGTATTCTCCAGTCAATAAGATCAAAATAGAAAACGAGATGAATAATGTCTTCGATATGTTTGATACTGGTGGTTGAGATATGCTCGTCCAGTGGGTCAGAAGTACACAGCCCAGTAGGGCTGACCAATGCCATGTGCAACTGTCAACACCCTTCAATCGGATTGACCAAATCAACCGCTCTGAAATCATCAAGCATAACGCTAATAGCTTAGTAAAGTAACACCTAAAGTTCAGTCAGCTGCAACTCCATACATCTGCATCGCCATCTATCGCCGCCATCGGTCAAGCCGAGATAGACTTCATCCTTGTACTGTACCCCAACCCAAACCTGACCTGGACAAATAAGCAATGTTTCTCCCGGAGCGCCGCTAGCTTATTCGAGGAACGCACTTGGCAAGGCGTTTCTCACTGCTGATAACGAAATTGAGCGGCCGATCAGTACTCCACAAGATGGTTGTTAGTTTTAGGTTTGATCGGATATATAGCTAGCTATAGCTGGCACATTCCTGGTTATTATATCCTTTGCTATACGAAGTTGCACAGTTGTTGTCACATATCCTGAAGCTTTGATGATTATCAATATCTCGTCGCGATGACAAAGGAGGCACAGACATTGGAGACTCCAGCGAGTACTCCCGATGTTGAGTTAACAGAGAGAGTCAGTACCTACTGTTCGTATATGCATTTTGTACTAATCAGATACAATCATAGTCTCGCGATAATTCGCTTCCTAGTTCACAAGAGGCATATGAGCTTGGGGGCGGATTCGAGAAAGACCTTGACGTCACCCAGGATGACTTGCTTGAAGCAAGAGAGACTGCAGCAACATTATCAATTGAAGATGTTCACAAAGTGAGATTATAGCATCTTCTAAAAATGACAAGAACTAATAAGATTAGACGATGAAGAAGGTGTATAAACTTCATAAGAGAGATCCGAATTTCCCTCTCTCAGTAATACAAAAGATCGAATGCTTCCTGGGTATGTTGACTGAACATTGAGTTATACAATTTCATACTGATTAAAAACAGAGCAAGATGACGTCTTGAAACATCCAGAGAAGCATGCCACACTTATTCAAGAAATAAAGATCGAGGCAGCGTTGATAACACACAACTCACCATACGCCGAAGTCCGCGCCGTAGTCGACAACCATGATGACCCAGACATGCCCTGCTCCACGGTCCGTGCCTGGTTCATAGGTCTCATATTCTCGTGCGCCGTGTCCTTCATCAATGGCTTCTTTGAGATCCGTCAACCCATGATCAGCGTCGGTCTAGCAGTACCTCAACTCCTCGCCTACCCATTTGGGAAGTTCCTCGAGAAGACACTACCTGATGTTGGTCCCACGCTGTTTGGTGTGAGGCATAGTCTTAACCCTGGTCGGTTTAATAAGAAGGAACATATGTTGGTTACTATCATGTCGAGTATCTCCATGGGGACTCCTTATACGAACTACATCATCTGGATCCAGTACTTGCCCCAGTATTTCAATCAGCCTTATGCAATTAACATTGGTTATCAGATCTTGCTTGGTCTATCTTCCAAGTTAATCGGCTATGGTCTCGCTGGGATCTGCAGACGGTTCCTCGTCTATCCTTCCTACTGCCTCTGGCCCACGACTTTGGTCTGCATCGCTCTTAATACAGCATTACACGACGAGGGCGATATCCCAGTGTTGGGACCCTTCAAGAAGATATGGAATACATCCCGTTTTAGGTTCTTCAATATTTCCTTTGCTGCGATGTTCGCTTACTTCTGGCTACCGAATTATCTTTTCGCTGGCATGAGTTACTTTAGCTGGATAGCCTGGATAGCACCTAACAACCGCGACTTGGCCAATATCACGGGTGGACATACTGGCCTGGGTATCAATCCTTTTCCCACGATGGACTGGAACATCATCACTTTGGGCTGCGATCCTCTCATGGTGCCGTTCTTCACCACTTTCAACTTATTCTGTGGTGTACTGATGACTTGCGTTGTCATCTTGGGCGTTTACTACGGAAATGCATACTCTACAGCTTACCTCCCTATTAACTCGAACCGGGTGTTTGATCACTTTAGAGGGCTATATAACGTCTCTGCTATTCTTGACGAAAGGGGCGTCTTTGACGCTGAGAAATATGAAGCGTACTCGCCTGCTTTCCTGTCAGCTGCTAGTGTCGGCTCGTACATTTTCTTCTTCGCGCTATATACAGCTGCTATCACTTATGGAGCGCTATACCACCATCGTGAAATAGCTATGGGCTTTAAGGGACTCATCAACAGCTTTCGCTCTTCGAGGAAGAATGACCTTATGGATGATCAGGTGCCTGATGCGCATAATCGTCTCACGAAGAACTATCGCGAAGTTCCTGAGTGGTGGTATCTGGTAGTTCTCGCGATAGCCTTCATTGTAGGTATCGTTGGTGTCTCTCAGTGGCCTACGCATACGCCGCCAGCAGTTGTACCTTTCGGTATCATTCTGAGTCTGATATTCGTTGTACCGGTCGGTATCATCTCAGCTACAACAGGAATCCCTGTGTCGTTGAACGTATTGTCTGAGTTTCTTGGTGGAGCTTTCGTCGAAGGTAATGCTATCGCGATGTGCTTCTTCAAAAGCTACGGATTCAGCACTTGTGCTCAAGCTGTTTACTTCAGCGCCGACATGAAACTGGCACATTATCTCAAGATACCCCCTCGTTTCACGTTCTGGGCACAGATAATCCCGACGCTTGTATCAACACTTGTCTCTGTGGGTGTTCTTCAATACCAGATTCGCCTAGAAGGCGTGTGTACACCGAATGCTCCGTACCGTTTCACATGTCCTGGCTTAAACAACTTCTTTACCGCGGCTGTGCTCTGGGGAACTATCGGACCGAAGAAGTTGTTTGGCACTGGAGGTCAATACGTCGAGGCCCTAGTAGGCTTTCCCGCCGGCGTGGCTATCGTTCTACTCTTTTGGTGGCTAGGGAAAAAATATCCGAAAGTTAAGTTTATACGGAGTATTCATCCTGTTGTTTTGCTTGCGGGAGGTATGCTATGGGCGCCATATAACCTCGCTTACATCTGGCCTGCTGTGCCGATTGGATGGTTGTCGTGGATTTATATCAAGAAGCGATATCTCTCTTTCTGGGCAAAGGTACGTCTCATAAATAAGCTTATTATTCAGTTACTAACCCTTCTGACAGTATAACTATATTCTATCTGCTGCTTTCTCGGTTGGTATTGCTCTGTCAGCACTGGTCATGTTCTTTGCTTTGCAATACCATGATATCAACCTTGACTGGTGGGGTAACAGAGTACCCTTCGAAGGATGTGATGGAACTCAGTCTTGTTTTCTCAAGACTCTTGGTCCAGGCGAGTACTTTGGACCTCGGATAGGAGAGTTCAGCTAGAGAGATGTTCACAAAGACATTGCGTTGACCGCAATATCAGACTGGGACTGATAAATCATGTAAGAACAGATATAGTAATAAGATGGTATATACGATATAGAAAACGCTCTGGCTAGCTAAAACAAATACAATCAAATGTCAAACCGTCTAGTATCCGCAATCATATCCAGGCGTTATGCAATCCGGGTTAAAGCAAGACATTTCATACCAGCTCCAATCGTTATCATCGTAACTACCACGACCCTGTGGTCCGTCGATCAAATCACAATAAGGCTTGTTCATGTCGTACTCCTTGTTTCCGTAGACAATAGCCTTACACCCCGGCTTCTTACCGCAGCTCTCTGCGCATGTTTCCAGGCTGTCAGCGTCACCTTGGCCGAGAATCTTGGCCTGGTTGCCGCCGCGGATACCTGGGTTGTTACACTTTTCAGGCTTGGGGGGCTTGTCGATGAGAGTGTAGCGGTAGCAAGTTGGCTTTGGTGGAGGATAGTTTTGTGTTGTGCATGAGGATGCGGAGGTGGTCTTGGTGCTTATGGTGGTCATTGATGAAGGGGCGGATGTGATTCCTGTTGTTGAGGTAATCTTTGTGCTTGAAGGTTGAAAAGTGGTGGATGATGGCTTGGTAGTGGTGCTTGAAGGAGCAGAGTTGGTAGTGGAGGAGATAGCTGTGGTTGTTGATCCGGTTGAAGCACTGGAAGCTTTTGTTGTGCTTGATACAGTGGTGGGGACTGAGTATGGGTTTGTTGTGGATGAACTGGCTCCTGATGTTGTTCCAGTTGTTTGCGTGGTAGAACCGCTGGTCTGGCTTGAAGAAATGCCAGTTGCTGAGCTGCCACCAGAAGTAGTTCCGCTGGTTTGAATAGTAGAGCTTCCAGTTTGGGTCGTAGATCCGCCGGTAGATGTTGAGGCTCCAGTTGTAGAGGAACCGGTCATAGAAGTATCTGTTGAACCAGTGGCTGACGTACCAGTGGTGGCAGTACCAGTAGTTAATGAACCAGTCGTGGAAGTACCGGTGATAGAAGAGCCGGTCGTCGAAGAGCCAGTCATGGAAGTATCAGTTGAGCCAGTTGTAGAAGATCCACCAGTCGAAGTTCCAGTCGTGGAGTAACCAGTTGCGGACGAGCCACTGTTGGTAGTACCAGTCATAGAGGTGTCAGTTGTCGAGACGCCTGTTGTAGAGGAACCAGTTGTTGAAGGACCGGCAGTGGAGGAGTCAGTCTTAGTCGTCACAGTTCCAGTGGTAGAACCTGAAGAACCACCAGTTGTAGTCGAAGAACTAGAACCATAAGGAATGGATGTGATCTGCGAAGACTCTGTGGTCTTTGAAGTCTCACTGCCGGTAGTACTCTTCTGAGTAGTAGAGCTTCCCTCACTTGTAGCTGAGGTAACTGTAGTGCTTAGACCCGAGGTCTGAGAAGTACCAGTGCCGGTGCCAGTAGTCTGGCTCTGGGTGTTTGTAGATGTGAAGGTGTCGGGATATCCTGTGGTGCTTGAAGAAGCTGTAGTGCTCAATGTAGTTGAGCTGCTTTGAGTGGTGGTGGAAGCTGATCCAGTGGTATCAGTCTTTGCAGTAAGTGTGGTTCCAGTATTTGTAGAGATCGTGGTAGTCTCTGTGGTATCAGATGTGGCGCCAGTAGAGGTCTGTTGGGTTGTGCTGGAAGAACCGGTTTGTATTGAAACGGTGCCTGTTGTGGTAGAGCTGCCCTTGTTATCTGTGTTGGTTGTAGATTGGCTGTTTGTCACAGCTGTTTGTGAACCAGAGGTAGACATAGAAGATGTAGTAGAGCCAGAGGGTACGGTCGTGGTGCCTGAAGAAGCTGTATTTGAGGTCTTTTCTGTTCCGGTAGAGACAGTGGTGGTTTGTGAAAGAGTGGTGCTGCAGTCCGGTCCATAGCAGGGTATGCAGTTGGGACCGTTGCAAGGTACAGAAGTGGTCTTGCTGTTTGTAGAAGTGAGAGCGGTAGAGCCAGTATTGCACTCTGGTCCGTAACAAGTAATATAAGTGACCTTGGTGCCTGTAGCGATTGTAGTAGACGTAGAGCCAGTGTTACAGTCTGGGCCGTAGCATGGTATGCAGCTGGGGCTGTTGCAAGATGTAGAGGTAGTTATGGTGTTTGCGGAAACGAGAGTGGTAGAGCTACAGTCTGGTCCATAACATGGCAGGGTAGCAGTCTTTGTGTTTGTTAAAGTGAGGGTGGTAGAACCAGTTCCGGTGCTGCAGTCTGGTCCGTTGCAGGCAATAGAGGTAGTCTTGGTACCTGTAGCGAGTGTGGTAGACGAACAGTCAGGGCCATAGCATGGAATACAGTTGGGACCATTGCATGGTACTGATGTAGTCTTTGTGTTGACAGAAACGAGTGTGGTAGAGCTGCAGTCTGGTCCGTAACATGGCATAGACGTGGTTCTAGTGCTTGCAGAAAGTAAAGTAGTAGAAGGACAGCCTAGACCGCGGCATGGAATACAGTTGATGCCATTGCACGGTACAGAGATAGTCATAGTGTTGGCAGAAACACGAGCCGTAGAACTACATCCAGGGCCATAGCACTCTATGCAGTTCGGACCATAGCATGGTATAGTAGCTGAAGAAACGAGAGTGGTGCTGCAATCCGGTCCGTAGCAAGGAACAGAAGTAGCTTTGGTGTTTGCAGAAAGGAATGTGGTAGAGCTACAGTCTGGACCATAGCAAGGAATACAGTTGGGTCCATAACAAGGCAGTGAAGAAGCGACAGTGGTGGTTTTGGAAGAGAGTGACTGAGGTACTGGATAGGTAGAGCGAGGCTTGCAAGGACCTGCCTGAACACCAGTGACGGCGATCAAAAGAACGAAAGACCTTGGCCAGGCCATTTTGGAATGAGTGAATGAATGAATGAATGAATGAATGGTCTGAACAAGATTGATTGATACAGACCTAAACAACTGGTCTCGTGGGCTCTATATACTATTCTTTCTTCCTCTCTCTCTATCAAGCAAGTCGATGGCTTTCTTTCACTTACACAGACAGAATGACTTACATCACACACTCAACTCTTCTAGAACAAAAGACAAGTCGAGCGTTTAACCAAATCCGGCGTCTTCTCAGCCCCAGACGTTTAAGCCAAACGGTCCCTCCCAATAGAAAAACGTCACGACCCCTGACACTAGAGCCCTGCCCAACGGTTCCTGACGCCACGATCTTCCATTTTGGTGGCGTCAACACCATTTAACCGTCATAGCAGAAAGAGAAGATGCAAAACAGTGGCTGTAAGCTTTTTCAACAGGGTGGCACTATGACGCGGTCTAGATTACTTGATTGCTGTTTCGCCTTGCAAGTTACGGTGTGATCAAAGAGTTGTGCCTGGTTCCTGGGACTGCCGTTACAACCGCGGCGTACGCCACTGGGACGATAACTTTGTTTCCACTTGGGGCAGTTTTCTTTTGGTCTTATGATGTTTAGTATTGTCACTGCCGATCACACGATGATGGTGGGCTGAAGAGGGGAGTGATGCGTAGCCGAACAGTATCGAAAGTCATGAATCGTGTTGTGCAGCTGTCACTTAGATCTTGTGATTGTCGACAGACCGGGGTGTCCGTTCCGTCCCGCTGGGTTCGCTACTGACAAGGACAGGGGAACTTGATACTGACGACATTTTCTTCTCGTATCGATCTTGTGTTCCTGGCGATCGATCAGGTTGAAGAAGTGGTTGCACACTGTTTGCTTACATCCAAGTTCAACAAAGAACCGCCCCTCCAACTTCCACTGACATCAAATCAACAGCAAACTATACCAGATTCTATACACACATTCATATAACACGCACTTCAAAGAACTGCCATTGAGTTTTCTCATGGTGCTGATGCAGGTCTAACTAGCGTAAGTTAAGCAGCACCTCTTTCTTCTTCTCCGTCTTACCCACAGACATCTTCCCCTCCCGCACTCAAGGCTACCTTAGTTTATGCAAGGCACAAGCCATAAACTGAAGGCTGTAGCCTGTAAGTCATCAATAGTCTTCTCTAGTGCTGAGTCTGGCCGGGACTTGTGTAGCCGTGATCGAAGCTAAGTTCCGTCCCGACGATCCTGGGGTTTGATAGATGAGTCACTGAGGCTCAGCTGACTGGAAATAGATCTGCTAGTCAACCTGACAGGAATTTTGCAGATGTCTGTGAGTTATCACTTAATGCCTAAGTCTTGTTTTTGAGTCTTTAAATGGGCAGTTGGTGTGTTACTGACAGAGTGGTGGTGTGGTGCGGCAAGCTGGGTGAATGGGTTTTATCATGACACTCACCAATAACATCACCACTATCATGCCTTAGTAGTTTGATGTACCACAAAGAATCATTTCTTAGCCTCATAATAACAGAATAGGGATACTCTGTTTCCTAATCTGGTCGAGAAGTTGGTTGCTACCACCAGCAAGCCCTCTGAACAAGACAAAGCCTGCTTTTCACGCTACCTCCCCCACAACACTGATAGTCAACAAATTCACCAGTATCTAATTTCCTGAGGAGGTTTTCTGATCATCAAATTTGGCGGTATTTCAGATTCGTGTGTCTTATCTTACAGCTCCGGAGTCAGGTTCTCGGCAATAATTCAGTGTCTAGATATCACGCTTGGGGACTTGAACAGTGTTGCATAGACCCCTTGAAGAGATTTGAAACACACAAACTTCAATAAGACTTTTAGCCTATGTGTTAAAGACAGACGTTTTCGGCGTACAAGAATCTTCTTAAGGCAGATACATGGCGAAGCTGTGTCATATAGTACTTGCATAGTGTAATTCGCAGGCAAGGCTTGAATGTATGTGTATAAGATTCTAAGGACTTATATGTCCCATGAAACATTATTATCGTCTCATTCAGTCTAACACGGTATCTAAAGTCCGAGCTCTTGTTACATGTTGCAACGTTGATCATTGACATGGTTTGGATAACTCGAGACTTGTAGTCTTGCGGAGATATCGTTGTGTAGATTTCCACATGAATAAAAAATGTTTAATGCCGCCTTGGGAATAATTAGTGGACTCATAGGAATAAAAAGAGACATCTGTAATGGATCTACGTCTCCCACGATAATATCATGTGTGAGTCTAGGGTAGCCACGGTGCAATAGGGACATCAAGTACGCTGATCTGAGATCATTTCATCATACTGAGTCGCCGTGATTGTCCTTCTCCAATGGGCTGCCTCTGGTACCTCTATTTGTTTGAACTGCTGACTCGACAAGACGAGCTTGTCCTGTTTGGAAACAGAACAAAGTCGTTAAACCATGTCACGTCCTTCATCATCTGATCATATCATGCCTGTGTATCTATGCTATTCCCTTGTAAAGTCTGATAGACTCCTTCCTTAATTGTAAGGAGGTCATTTAATGTGCAGACTGGGGTAATCGATCTGGTGCCCAAGATTCACATGTCCGGTTTCAGATAAGGGGGAACCCGTATGATATGACACCCTTGAAGGAGCAATGATACGCGGATGTTTCGTCTCGGGTTACGAATGCATGAAGTTGAAGTGTGGGATCTGAAACTCGTCTTTTATTGGCAGCTTGTAAACTACACGAGAGCTGAGAGGAGAACATTCGATGTTTAATCATTATTGACGAATTCAAAGGATGCCATCATGCCTTTGAGAAATTTAGAACGTTAAAGATTTGGGTGTTAAGATCGACGTGCAGGGTTCATGATTTGGCACATGTCAGTCGTATAGTTATGCAAGGTACCGTTGCCGGATGGGATTTTCGGGATGTCGGTGCTGAGGGGAGATGACCGACCGAATAGCTAGCTATACAAGCCGTTTAACGTTAACATTAACGTTTGCATTTGACTGGGAATATAACTACAGACGGAGCAGAAGTAAACGTAACGTGAATACAGTTGAGAAAAGTATAAGCCGCAAACGTCAAAGCCCAAATGGTGAATCGTGATAGGCCGATCCCCTCTAAACAGACGGCGATTCACAACCAACGCATCGACATTTGAATACAAATCTCTCACATCGAAGGGAAAAAAAGAACAAAACCGCGCGTCAACTTCTTTTTCTTAAGGGATCATCATGACTATGCCCTTCAACGAGATGATTCGTTGAGATCTCCAGATTCTGAAACTCAGGGTTAGTTTTAGATCAAGGGGTGGAGACTTGGCATATGCAAAGAGGGATACTCGAGTAGTCAGCAGGGACTTATATGATGATTTACAGACAAGCACTCAAAATGGTATTTTCTGTGAAGATTGTTTCTGTTGGTAAAGATCCAAATCCTTATAATTGACGCAGTTTCAGTGTTCAGCTTGTGTTTAATGCAAACATATGTCTTTTCTTATTGGAATGGAAGCGTCACAGTTTGAAACAGAGGATGAGCTAATAGAAACAAATAGAGTGATGCACTTACAGTTCAACTAATATATAAATCCTTAATCATGCATCTCACCAATTAGACAAACCAATTATTCAGGGACCATCCTTCAAGCGCGTTCCCCCAGATCATGTTACATTAAAGAGACGGCAGTGCTCTTGATTCGCCACAAGAACTCAACTTTGGGATAGATCTCGGGATGACCTAGACTAAAATGCTGTAAATATCTACAGCTGATCCATGTGACTTTGACATGCGGCGGCAATTGATCTTCTGATAGAAGCATCGGATGGTGAAGATCGTTAGGTAGCATTCCTAAAGAATTGGCCGACGGGATTGCCCAGAGCTAAGCCCAGAGTGGCCAAGCCAATGGACAAAATTAGAAGTTTTGAGTGTGGCTGCGCTGGAACCAGATCGTTCTGAAGGGTTCTCGTGATGCGGCTCGTGTTTTTTTCTTCGGCCTTTCCTATCTTTGACTAACAACTCGAATGACGTCGAGAACGGTCAATTCTTTTCGTTTCTAACCGTTGGCGAAAAAGAACAGACGAAAAAGGAAATGCCATATCAACATGCGGCGGGCTGGAAGAGGATCCAATGAAATGAGCAGGGGACGGCTCGTTAATTGCTCGAAGCTTGACTAACAGTTTGTCACTCAGATAGTATGAGGGCTTGCTAGTACAGAACATGCCAAGAGTATACGCAAATTTGATGGATATGGACCCGATAGACTGGTGACATGCGCCAAGCGTTGTTCGTCTAGCAAACCTCGTGTTTGCTTTTTGTCTCTATGGAGATGATTCACATCCAAGAGTCCAAGAGTCACTAACAATGTCAAGGGTTAATTTAATCATGATCATCAAAACAAAAGAAAGAAAGAGAGTCAAAGCTGAGATTGAATTGATAGTGGCTAGTCGTTAGTCAAGGGTTCCCTGTGGTGATACAAAAAGGATGACTTTGTTAGTTAAACCAAAACTCTGGGATCGAAGGGAAGAGATGAGATTGTCTTGCATGAACGAACATGAACCAACCCAGACCAGGCGGCGGCACTCACTGACAGAGAGACAGCTTTCAGGGGTCCAGCTTCTACCTTAGTCTCCGATAGTGTCTGCGCCTCTGCGCCTCTGACCCTCTATAGCCCCCTGCTCTTCCCCATTCATTTTCCCTTATCATCGGCAAGTGTGCCGAGGGACTTTTCTCTCCGTTTACGAGAAAGAAAGAGAATTGTTGATTTTGATTAGGCTAGTCCAACATTGCGATGAAAGGTTGGGTAACTGGCTCGTATTTTTGGCCACGTTCTGGAATTCTCTCAGCCTCCTGACTTTTTGACTTTGGTCGAAACCAGTTGACGAATTCAAGACGGTGCGTGTCAGAAGAGGGTGATCGCCAGGAACTGCTCGACTCTGACTGGTTGGCTTCTGCATGAGGTAGGGAGTTTCACAATTCGCTTCGTCATCCAACGGATATCGTTAAGTTCCTTAACAAAAGAGTTTTCTGAACATCTAGAGATTATACGAAGGCGAGTGAAAAAGAAAGACATCAAACGTCATAGTTCATCTGTTATCCTAGCAACTCTCCACCGATCATCATCACAGAATCAAAGTCCGTGAGCCTGACCATGGGGAAACAAGGCCAAGAGAATATACGAATTCGTATAATGCCCAGTGACTACCTACCCAAAAACCGTAAAGTGCTCAGGCGACTGATAGCCAAGTAGATACTCATCTCGCCAATAGGGTTGAGCGATCACTTGTAGGCAGGGCAGACGTTTAGGGGACAACGTCGTGTAACTGTACCGTTTAGCCACTGACAGATAGTGGCTGAATGTCAGATTTCCAGAAGGGGACCTCCTTCAGCTGTCAGATTGTATGGTTAACAGTAACGCTGGCTCAACTGAGCTATTAGGTACTTTTCCAATGTATTGTCTTGTCTGTCTCAGTCTGATGCTTTTTCTATTCTGTGTCTCGTTCGAAACCGGAATGTCTCTCAACGACTCAAAATATCATGACAGGGGGTTTTACTGGCCTTGGACAGTAACCTCTAGTGTACCATCTTGGCGGGAGCTCGGGCGTCCCTTCTGGCTTGGCCTTGTCTTTAGACGAGGAAGGAGGAGCCAAGAGCGAGGCAAGGGTCAGGGGCTGACAGGGAAGGTGGGATCCACCCGCGAAGCGCCAACGCCGCTTCAGAGTCTAGTCTGGGTCTGGTCCAGTCCCTTGTTCCTTCCCAGTCTCCAGTCTCCAGTCTCCAGTCTCCAGTCTCCAGTCTCCAGACTCGAGACGCCCGAGGCCGAGGACATTAAATAAAACAGTCAATGTTTCCCTCTTTTTTCCTCAGATCCTCATATTGTATCAGTCACTCATATTTTAATACTTGTTTCCTTTTACTCTCACTAGAATATCACAACACTCGCTCAAGGTATATACGCCTACAACAAGAACAACTTACAAGTCGTCGCCTCGCTTAGACACTTGATCACCACCGGATATACGCATTAGACATATACACACATACACAATCGCAGCAATGCTTTCAAAAGCTTTCACTACAGCCGCTATGGCTCTGGCCTATGCTGGCATGGCCTCTGCCCAAACATTCACAGAATGCAACCCCCTCGAGAAGAGTAAGTCATCTCTTACCACTTACACATGTCACATACTAACAACTCTCAGCTTGCCCTCCCAACCCTGCTTTCGGAGACCAAAAGATTGACTGTGACTTCGCCAAGGGAGAGTGCAGTGCTTTCCACAACATGATTGCCACAGATATCAAGTACAACGAGCAAGGTGCTCTCTTCCAGATCAACTCGGAGACTGAGGCTCCTACAATCCGATCAGACAACTACCTCATGTTCGGCCGACTTGATGTCGTCGTTCAAGCTGCCAAGGGTGCTGGTATCGTCACCAGTGTTGTTCTTCAGTCTGACGATCTCGACGAGATTGACTGGGAATGGACTGGTGGTGATGATGCTCGTGTCCAGTCCAACTACTTCGCCAAGGGTGACACTACCTCCTACGACCGAGCTATCTACCACCCCGTCAGCACCCCTCTTGACACCACCCACAAGTACTCTGTTGAGTGGACATCCAAGAAGATCGACTGGCTCATTGACGATGTCGTTGTCCGAACCTTGAACGCTGCTGAGGTAGCTAACCGTAAGGGTTATGAGATGCCCCAGACTCCTATGCAAGTCAAGCTTGGAACTTGGGTTGCTGGTGGAAAGAACAGCAACGAGGGAACCCGAGAGTGGGCTGGTGGCTACACCGATTTCAAGCAGGCTCCTTTTGATGCTTACTACCGCAGTGTCACCATCATCGACTACGCTGGTAAGGACGCCCCAGGCAAGAGTGGTGCTAAGGAGTACGTCTGGACCGACAAGACCGGTTCTTGGGAGAGCATCGAGGTCAAGAAGACTCTGTCTGAGGGCAACGACGAGGAGACCAGCGCCAGCACCACTGTTTCTAAGCCTACCCAGACTGCTCAACCTACCAAGACCAAGACTGAGGCTCACACCACTATTGTTGAGGAGACCACCAGTGTTGTTCTGACCAAGACTGAGACTGCCCAGCATGAGTCTAAGACCCACGAGTCCAAGATCCTTGAGACCAAGGTTGTTGAGACTAAGACTGAGTCTGCTAAGGAGACCAAGATCACCGAGGTTGCTACTACCTTCTCCACTGCTAAGGCCACTGCCACCGCTGTTGCCAGCACCGTGACCACTGAGGAGGCTGCTGCCACACCTACTGAGGGCTCCAACTCTGGTTCTGGCTCCGACAAGTCCGAGTCTGACTCTAGTGCCGACTCTGGATCCAAGCCTGAGGTCAACCCTGGTACCAACTCCGGTGCCGCTGTCGATCCCGCCACTCCCAGCGGCACTGCCACTGAAGCTGCCCCCAGCGATACCACCCCCATCGCCGTCAACTCTGGCTCTCGCATGACTGGCAGCGTCGTTACCGCCTTTGCCGGTCTCATGATTGCCCAGATCCTCATCTAAGCAACTTCAATTCTTGCTTTTGTATCACTTCACACTTTGGGGTCCCTGTGAGCAACATAGAGTTATGCCTCTGTCCATATTGCTCGAGAGCAGATCATTCTAATCACACCTTACTTCGAGTCGATCCTTACAATGCTTGCCAAAGCAAAACATACGAAGCCTCTTTATCACTCGGACTGGTTCATTTGGAAGGACCTTTATGAAAAGAAAGAGACAGGAAAAAAGAAAAACGCTGGAAAAAACACAGGGTACATGGGAGAGGGCTTGGCAAGCAAACATTACGCATGTTTTTCGAACCTAACGTTTTTAATGAGGACCTGCTCTCTTGAGTCCCCGGACTCCTATCTAAGCCAAGGCGACTACTTGGCGCAAAGCATTTGCTTTTGAGCCACGGACGCCGCCAAGGTCTTGATTGGTTGTTCGCGGGCGGATGACGGGATGAGTTTTCTGTACGAGAAAGAACTAGCGATGGACATGATTGAAGTGGAAGATTTATGTATGGCTTGGATGAATTGCAACTTTTGGATTACGGGATTTGGGATTTGGGTGCATCACATTGGATGCCAACTTTTTACAGCGAGATACCTTTTTAGAATTTTTGAATGGAAGCAATTGATTTGCTGCATGCAGTTTCAGTTTTGTCTTTTCTTGGTGAACCTTGCTAAGCACTTGGCTTCATTTCCTATGAGGCTGGATGGCTGTTTGCGGCCAAAAGCCAAGATGCAAGGGCGGTGCAACAACTGCCAACAAGGAAGGATGGTCGTCAGGATGAATATTGGTAGCTTAACTCAATACTTGTTGTGATAGTTGTGATAGTTTAGTTGTTAGAAGTATATGACGCTACGACTCGTGTATGCCAAGACTATTGATCTATACTATTGAGATTAGGTTACAGGGAAATTGAGCCAAGTACAGCACAGAGGATCAAGTTTGTTAGAGTCTCTGATGGTTTCCCATGGTGCGGCTGGCTAACCGCCAACATAGGTGATGGTGAGACGTGGCTTTTATTGTTGTTAAATCGAGCCGCGGCGTTAAGACATGATTGAGGTTAATTGCGAGATAGGGCTTGTTAGTGCAATGCAGGCCTGATGGTTGGATTGGTAGATACCCAAGACATAATGATAGGTAAGGGTTCATAACAAGACGATAGAGGTTCAAGGATCATGATTGTACATATACATGTAAGTCGTTTAATTAGGCTTGCTTGCTTCTTTTCTCCGTGTGGGTGGGGATATGCAGGTACAAAAGGTTATCGCCCTCCAATACAAGCTTCTCCCTGGTAATGAGGCCTTGTTTACTTTTCAACATCAAAGCTTTGAGTCAGCATATGGTTTGTATGTGAGAGACATGACTAGTTGGAGGAGATTATTGTGTCTGAGTTGAGGTAGAGTGTTGTTTGCTTTTTATGTATGGGGAGTTTCTTCCGAAATTGGGAGTTGATGGCTTTGCTTTTGAGCTTTTGATAGAGGTGAAGTTCTGAGTCATGAGTATTGTCAATCAATCGTTAGTGACGGAGGAGGGAAGAATGGATACGACTGGATGGTGAGTTTGTGAATTGCTCTGTTGGTTCGGTAAGGGGTTAGGCAGTGTCTTCATGTACTCGCTGGAGATGCAAGTCTGTTGGGAAACAAACTTCTTGCACTAATTGGCAGATGGCAGGACGGTCCTGCGACTATTCTGATATTTCTATTAGTCAATACTGACATGTGATAATACGGAAAGACTTATTCAATCCAGTTGAACTTCTGAGAACTAGGTGAACAATGACAATATTGTTCCGTTTAGATGACTCTTGCTATAACATGATTCATATCAAACGAGTGTTAGTTAGTAGTTGCAGTGTTGGAACTGGTCGCAGACTCAATTAGCATATCACGAAAGTCTCTAGCTGTATTGAGTAAACATTGAGTCCATTCGAACATGCCGTATCATCAAAACGTACAAGAGGAGAAAGTGTTCTCTGGCTTTCAGTTACTAACTGCTCCAAGAACCTTGAAACCCCGCTATGAAGCCATGGAGATTTGTGCTTGGGCGAACATGCTACTATAATTGATAAAGCGAACTTAGGGTGATTTTTAACCTTGTTGCTATAACAATTGTTATCTTTACCTGCTTCTCAAGTTAGTAAAGAACGAGTAGTATACTGCGACTCCAGTGCCAGATTCCCAGAAGCAATCAGAATCTATGAAGCATCTTGTCTATAGAGACAGAAACCTGAACAATGCAATAATGAAGATCGGAAATAATCGTCGTATTGATTCCCCGAGTTGACCTCTGTTCAGCTGAAATAGAAAGTGGGGTCAATCACCGGTAAAGAGTCATCTGCTGCAATATGAAATGATCAAAAGTAAACACCATTCTTTGATGTTATAAGCAGCCGAATTGCTTCTAGAATACTGTTGAGTAAAGAGATTAACCGTCAAAATGTCATCACGACCACCCTCATTCCTCCTCCCCAACTCCCCATCCTGTCGAGTAATCGACCGCTTCAGCGACTTACCCGACAACTCACCCATCAATGAAGACTCAGAAGGCAAAATCCCATTCTGGCCTCTTCTTCATCACTTGATCAGTAAGCCGGTCTTAAGTATCTCGTTACTTATAGACCGGCTCCAAACGATTGCCGCCAACGCAGAAACGTACCCAGACGGCGACTTCGGTTTCTTGGAGCAGTTCTTGAAAGAGCAAGACGAAGATAAGATTATTTATACTATATGGCCTAAGATTCGACAAATTGCTCTTGATATTGCGGTGTATTTTCCGAGTGGAGAGCTTGAGCTGCTTCGGCCTGGGTGTCCGTTGAGGTTGAGTCGTGGGCAAGCAGCTTGTCTTGTGGTTCATCAGTTTCTTTGTTCGTTTGTGCCCCAACGGAATGATGATGGGTATCAGGATCTAGGCATTTGGCATTCAGAGGAACAGAGACATCCCGCTGCGGCGAGAATGTACTTGGAAGCTCTGTTTGCGTACTTTGAGAGTCTACCTTCTGCGAAAGAATTGATAGATGATCATCTAGCTGGCCACAATACTGTCGCTTACGAACTTCATCAGAACAGTCAAGCACAGTTGGCCGATCCCAAGTTGGGACCAGTCCATGTTAAGTACCTGGACGTCCACACATCAGATACACATCACTCTTACACTCAGGGAAAAGGAGGAGCAGTCGTCGTCTCTTCCAACAAAGTCATTGGCTTCGGGCAGTCAGCTACCCAGGAGGAGGTATTCGTTGGAATTGCACCTGAAGCATACTCCGTTGTTCTGGTAGCGCCGCATTTAACGGACGACACTGTCATCACTGTTTCAGGTGCGAGAGCGATGGTGGATGTTAGAGGTCAGAGACGCAATATCGAATGGAACATCCGTACCGTAGCCAATGACTCGGAAGGAGGACGTCTCGTTTTCATGGATGCGCTGGAGATGGACATGGTAGAACGCTCATCAGATAATGACCTGCCAGATCTATACCCCGAGAACATTGACCGCGAACTTAACAAGGCAATCAACGGGTTTACTTCCTACAATGGTGATTCAATCTTCACCGGACTTTGGGGCTGCGGTGCTTTCGGTGGCGATCCAGGAGTTAAGCTTATGATTCTTTGGCTGGCGGCAGGGGCAGCTAATGTTGAATTGCATCTAATACTGGGACCGGGAGAACATGATCTCGGCAAGAGGCTTGAGGAGGCAGCCAAGGCTTGCGATGGTATGACTTTGAATGATGTGCGAGAGCTATTATTTGCTGTTCCGATGGGGTTACGAAAGGAAGAAATCTTGAAGTGGATTGCGGAAGCGGCTTCAGGGGCTTCTCGACAGATTGAAGGATAGCAGATTATTGACGAAGTTGAGGAGATAGAGACTCCGAGGCTCGGTAGGTGGGTAACGGAAGAATTGTCTCTTAAGGCCTAGAGTACTGAAATAGAGTAGCCTGAGTGCTCGTCTAAGACGATATAAAGCGACTAAACTATTTCGTCTCGTATGCTCTTGACGGCCAATCTTTCCAATACCCTGACGCCCGGGAACTAGGATTAGATGGGATTCCTTGATGTGGTCTTTCCGTGTTGCGGACCCCATTGTACGCGAGTATCCGACGTGACTGCACTTTCAGTTCGGGTTGTGGGAATTGTCCGTAGTGTACTTGGCGCTGATGTTTTGTTGATGGAAGAATGTCCTCAGAAGTAGCGGGCCAGTGTGGTCTCGTAACACCGAGATGTCCTTTATACGAGCCAGTTGAGATTGTACAATTCTCTTTCTAGGACAATCTCATCTGGACACTAATGTCATGCTTTCCTCTATTCGCTTGCTAGAGTTGAAGATCAAAGCATGACATGAAGCCTTTGGAACAGTTTCTGAACCAGATCTTTCTTACGAAAGAAACACTAAAATCTGATCAGATATCTGAAACTGTCAACTCCAACCTGAAGACTCCTTCGCATTTCCTCACCTGAAGAATAACCTGTTGACGTAGACCATCGAGTGGAATCGTAACATGTTGAAGTTATCTGATTGATCAGATTACGGGGCTGAAGATGAATACGCGGGTTCGTGCATTGATCAATATCGGAGGCCATGTCACTGAGTGGAGTCGAGTCAACGAGGAAAGGCTTAAACATGGACTTGTGTTTCATATCTCCAAGGCGTGCTACCTCGTATGTATGGTTACATAGTTAACAATTAGTTGGTATTGAATGAAACATGAAGAAATTATACTTTCAATAACATGATAGATCTCATTTTAGATCTTCTGGTAGAGAGATAGACAATCTAATGTGTCACTATCCGCATACTATCCAATTAAGCTTATTTCCCCATTCTTCTCCAAATGCCAATTCCTGTCAAGCTTTCTCAAGAGAAATAAAGTCTTGGCTATGACATTCAGTCCCCATGCTGACAGTTTCCTATTCAGGTATCTCCAGACCATAGCCCCGGCGCATGGTCCGGCAATTACACTCCACAACTGCCCGTTTCACTCACGGAGAATTCTGTGATTCGTGTAAACGTGTTTCGGACCCTGCAAATGTTTGCACATCACCATCTATCACTTCAGGGGACATACGGTAGTTGTCATGACTTTGTATATAAGTGAGGTCTTGACCACCTCTAACTATGTTTCTGTATCCTTCATCCTTTACATCTATCTCTTTTTAACTATTATACATTCGTTCCGTTGGACTGGTTCCGACTTTCACTCTTTACATACTATCTAAACTCTATCAACCGCCAAAATGAAGTTCCTCGGCCTCCTTAACCTCGCTGCTCTGGCCAGCGCCGTCCCTACTCCCACCGTCCAGGAACTCGGCAAGACTATCAACAAGCGAGCTGCCATCACCGATGCTGCCGACATTGGTTACGCTACCGAGAACGGAGGCACCACTGGTGGTGCCGGAGGAGCTACCGTGACCGTCTCTTCCCTCGCCGAGTTCAGCAAGGCTGCCGAGTCCGACGAGAAGCAGGTCATCTACGTCAAGGGTCAGATCACCGGAAACAACAAGATCCGCGTCAAGTCCGACAAGACCATCGTCGGAGCTTCTGGTGCTTCTCTCGAGAACATTGGTCTTTACATCAACAAGCAGAAGAACGTTATCGTTCGTAACCTCGCTATCAAGAACGTCGTTGCTGACAACGGTGATGCCATTGGTATCCAGAAGTCCACCAACGTCTGGGTCGACCACTGCGAGCTGTCCTCCGACTTCTCCAAGGACAAGGACTACTTTGATGGTCTCCTTGATGTTACCCACGCTTCTGACTGGGTGACCATCTCCAACACCTACTTCCACGACCACCACAAGGCTTCTCTGGTTGGTCACTCTGACAGCAACGCTGATGAGGACACTGGTACTCTCCACGTCACCTACGCCAACAACCACTGGTCCAACATTGGATCGCGTGCTCCTTCCGTCCGCTTCGGTTTCGTCCACGTCTTCAACAACTACTACGAGGATATCAGCGTCACTGGTGTCAACTCTCGCATGGGTGCTCAGGTCCTTGTCGAGTCTACTGCTTTCACCAGCGCCAAGAAGGCTCTCATCTCCAAGGACTCCAAGGAGACTGGATCCATCTCTGTCAACGATGTCGACCTTGGTGGTTCTACTAACGATGCTCCCAAGGGTTCTATCTCCAAGTCTGACATTCCTTACAAGTACTCTCTTGTCGGTTCTTCCAAGGTCAAGGGTGCTGTTGTTGGTGTTGCTGGAAACACCCTAAAGCTGTAAATGGGGTTTGCCCATGATTTCATTGAACATATTTAAACTCCAGCTCTGCTGCTTCATGAAGATCTGGTAACATTGGGTGTCTAGATATTCTTCTGGATAATAGAATAATTAAAGATTGAAGGAGACTCCTACCTGCTTCCTCTCAGCGATGTGATATACCGCCAAAGCTGCCTGCCTAGATGATACTATGACCACAATATTCCCAAGTCTGGGAAGCCTCTAGGTAGGTAAGTATCAGAAGAATTGTTCTCTAAGTTTAGGCTATAGAGATAAAATCGCCTAAATGCTACCAAATTATTTCGTCTCTTATGCTTTCAGCGGCTAGTTCTTCTGACACCCTGACGGCCTCCTTATACTAGGTAGGCTGGTGTCATGATCATCGGTTTTGGTCACCGGTGCAGCTCCTTGTGCGGCGAGCCATGCACATGAAGAAGCAGGACGAGCTTCAAGGTATCGAGTTGCTGTGGAATCACGACAGGCGCCTGCCGGTAACTACCTACCTACTTTCCAAAGTCCGGGCGCGTTGCCTGCCGAATGTATGTAAGTGTGATCTAAGTGTGAGGTAGGATGGGAAGGTGCATCAGTATCTACCTGGCCCTACCAACTGCTGAGAAATTTCTTCCCACCATCCGAGGAAGGCACGTCTCTGACCCTCCAGGCAAGAGACGGTCGTGCAAAAAGTCTTCACTTCAAACCTGCAAACTGTACCTCTCATCCCTTAACATGTGAATGAAGACGGGACAGATCCCAGCCATACAAGATGCCGTCCGCTGTGGCAGAACCTCAGAAGGCCGCCTCGAACTCACAAAGTTCGACTTCACAGCCCTCGCACGAGCTTCAACGACGATATGAATTGGCTGCGTCGACTTTCAAAACCCTTTGCGAGATCAAAAGCAACCCAGATAACTTCGCTGTTCTCAAGATGGCCTGCTCAGCAACCGAGTTCAATACCTTCCCCATCCGAAAAGAAGAAACCACCTTCTTCAGGGCGATCAACGACAGTACAGGCATTCCGTACCAAGTCCCTGAGTTCATATCCAAACCATGGCACAAAGCATTTCTTCTCGTGCAAATTGACCTCTTGAAGACCGGTTGGCCCAACAAGTTGAAAGGCGCAGCTCGGAAAGAACTTTACCACGAACTCTCTCGGATGTACAAGCTACTCGACCGCGTGCTGAGATGCTTGGTGGATATTCTTGGAGAGAGGGGCGATGGGAGGGGAGTACAGACAGCTCTTGAAGTACTGAGAAGTGTCAAATCTGGGGTTTGGGAGGAAAGTAACAATCATCTTTTGCAAGTCGAGGGTATTGGTCCAGCGAAAAGAGACAAGCTTGTCAAGGCCAACATCAAGACCATCAAGGACTTATCTACAATGGAGTTTTACCACATTGAACGAATCCTCAGTCGAAACCCGCCTTTCGGCCAGACACTTCTGCACAAAGTGGCTGGGTTTCCTATTCTCAAGCTTGACTTTGAGATTATTGGACAATACACTCCTGAGGCTGAGGCACCCTTGCTCGTCTCCCCGGCCGCCTCTGAAAACAACCAAGCAGGAACGGGCGTTGTGTCCGCCAGTGAGTCACTCTGGATTGCTCGAGCTGTACTCGGATTTGCCAATGAGAGGACTCCAACCTGGAAGGGTCGCACACCCTGGCTCACATTAGTAGTTGAGGGGGGCGGCGGACGACTTGTCTGGTTCTGGCGAGGAAGCGCAAAGAGGTTGGTTGACGAGAAGGAGATGATCATTGGTCTTAGCGCGAAGAGTGGCGAGCAACTGAAGGTTGCTTTTTCTTGTGAGGAGATCGTTGGAACTATGGTGAAGATGGATGTTCGTGTATTAGTGTAAGTGGGTGGAAAGATGGCCCTACTGAGGCATCATGTCAATCATTTGCGAGATAAGGGAAAGCTCTTTCCAAGATAAGATAGATATTATACTTTCACTTCGCCGTTTTAATTGAAATTTGGTCTTACTGTGCTTTGCATGTTACCATATTCTAGAGATGCCCTCACATCGCATGGTCAAGCACCGGCTCCAGTACACAACAAGCATATGAACCAGTTGCCAGCAGCGCCTCCTCCACCGCTCAACGCATAAGGCATCTAGACCCTGCTGTCGATTTTAGCTGCATCTCAGAAAGACCCTGTGACGCGAAAAGACCTTCAGCTTCTGAGGGAATTTTCGCTCAAGACCTTGAGCAGACCGAGCATTTTCACCGATGTCAAGGCACAAGGCAGAGATCAGCCCTACAACTTCATATTTCCTTCCTCTTTCTACCTAGAACTGAACTCTATTTTGAGGCCCAGAGGAATTAGATTGAGCATGTCACTGACGAGAAGCTGTATTGGGAAGCGGCCGACGTAGGGCAGAGTTAGTGCAAGAATGATTCATTCTCGTTGGACGGTAGATTTGGAACCCCAGACCCTGAAATAAGAAGACTAATTAATTAAGAGTGGCGGTTTCATCTTTCAGCCTTTTCTACCGTCTCTTATCACATTTAATAGCCAGCTTTGCAGTAATATGGTTGCACTGCAGAAGCCCAACTATGCATGCTACTGTGAGTCAAGGTACAGAGAGATTGTCGAGGCCTTGTGACTGATCTTCACTGAACTTGGAGGATCATCTTTAGACCAGGGCAGGCTATCTAGGATCGATGCAGGGATTAGCAAGAGCTGAACTTGAGTCCCCACCAAGTTGAGTAGCCAGGTAACATCGACATTTTAGTTCGTGATGATCTGGGACTCTGTTGGGTTTTCACGGATTGTGGTTGTGCCGTCTGACACTCGCAGTCGTGTCCTATTTTGGGAGAAGTTTTAAGTGGTTATAGTAGGTATGAAGAGCTTTTTAAAGTAAGTCGTAAAATTGTGTAGTTGATAATCGGAGGCTTCATATCAAACATTAGTGCGGTTGCCTACATACATCACCAAGCAGGCACGCTATTGTGGCTACAAAAAGCAGTCTGTATTGGTGGATGATCCCAAGCGGATATAGTACCCGCACGAAGTCATCGCGAAATGGAGTTTGCATCTCCGAACCCCAGTGACATGTTAAATTAGCACGAGCTAGTCGAGCAAACCCGGTCTGTGCCTCGACGGAAGGCTTTTCGGCCCATTTGTAGTAGCTTGTGGTCTTATAAGACGACAGGATGTCCGTACTGTTTGCGTGAAGTCTCTCAACCACTCGTTTCTTGGTGATCACACTCTTTCGACATGTTGCGATCAACTCTTCTCCTCGCCCTTGCGGGCCTGACCGTCGCTACAGACAGTGTCTACTTCAGCGCCCAAAAAGCAAGCCAAAAGGGTCTCCCCTTACTTTCCGGCTTCAGTCCCCGTCCTCAATTCCTCAGTATGGCAGCGACATGCGAAGCAGGCATGAAACAATGCGGCAATACCTGCATTGAATCCAGTGGCCAATGCTGCGACACGACAAAAGGATCGTACTGCGAAGACGGCTACCGCTGTCAGGATGATGGGTGCTGTGAAGATGGAAAGCTTTGCTCTGGTCCACCTACAAGATGCACTGATGGCAAGGAGATGTGTGGAGGTTATTGTATTCCCAAGGGAAAGGTGTGCTGTCTTACGGGTTACTGTGATGAAGGCGAGAAATGCTCTTCGGGCGGATGCTCTTCCGGAAGCTCGTCCAGTGGAAGCGGTGGTTCCTCTGGTGGCTCTTCTGGCGGTACAAATTGCCAGAGCTATGAGGAACCTTGTGGTGATAAGTGTATGCCAGAAGGCATGGTATGCTGCAAGACTGGATACTGTCTGAGCGGACAGACATGCACCTCCGATGGAAAATGTCAATATGGTTCTGGCTCTGGAAGCAGCTCTGGAGGTTCATCTGGAGGTTCCTCCGAAGGCGGCTGTGACAGCTACCAAGAAGAGTGCGGTGAGGGATGCATGCCCAAGGGTATGGTTTGCTGCGACACAGGATACTGCTTGTCCGGTCAGGTCTGCTCCAGCGATGGTACCTGCAGATACGGTTCAAGCAGTGGAGGCAGTGGCGGCTCAAGCGACGACGACGACGATTCAAAGTCTGCCACCCGCACCTTCGACACTCCTTCTTTCACCGCGCCTTCGATCGAGCCTATTCCTACCCTCGACGACGATACTTTCCCTACATTCAGTTCTCGCCCTCTTCCTACTGGGCCCAGATCTGGCGGCGACGACGACGGCACCAGTAACAGCAACAGTGATGGAGGCAGCAGCGGCTCGATTGTCGTGCCTAGTATCTTCATGGGTGTTATCGCCATGATTCCTCTCCTTCTTTAAGTTGCGACTTCTTGGCAGTCAAAGCTGTCGTGGGAATTATGCATCCTTCCAGCACATAGGCAAGGATATGTTGTGCTCGTTTGAAATTATATTCGATGGAAATAATGAATCATGTCATCATGAGTTTGGAGATATCGTTCGTTGGACTTGACCTTATTTTGTACATATTATACCCCTAAATCAGAATCAGCATGTTTTGTCCAATGAAATCTCACATGTGTATCTCATCGTACATCACAGCGAGCTGGTGCTCTAACAGCCCTCGGTCACAGTGACAAAACTTCTTTTGCACTAGATGTGGTAACGTCAAACTAATTCGATTCTTGTATGTCTCCATAGCTCAACAGCAAAGTATGTGCTGAGAGAATTAGGCGGACTGAGTAGGCCGTAATTTTCCCTCCTTTTGCCATGCGCTTACATTCAAAATAAGAAAACTTGTTGGTACATCATGACGTTTCTCTCCGCTTCCCAAGCTCTTCCAAAAGTCTGGTAGTAATGAGCCTCTCCGGGGATCCCTATAATACATCCGCTAAACGCCGATAGTCATGGTAGTGTGGAATATTCATGTGTTGGGTGGTTGAGTGATGAGTTGATTTTGTGGGTGATTCGACCTCATTCTTCCGTGATATGTCATGTAGTTGAATCAATCATGGTCTTGCCCTCCTTATCTCTTGGCAGCTTGGTTGAAGCTCTCAAGAACTGTCTCCTTAACATCAGGCTTCGTCTGACCCTCGAGCTCCGAAGAGCTTTCAGACGAACCCTCCTTCTTGGGCTCAACAATAGCCTTAGCCATAGTCTGCGCTTGAGCTTGGCCAACCTTGCCAAACACGCTCAAACCAGTGGCAATCATGCCGCTGATATCTCCAACATTACCGGGAACGACAACTGCAGTGCTCTCGCGAGCCAGCTTGCCGAAGGCGTCGACATACTTCTCGGCAACTCTCAAGCTGACAGCAGCCTGGGCACCAGTATCTCCCTTGAGGATACTGTCTGAGACAGCATCGATACCTTGAGCAGTGGCAGTCGCCTTGAGACGGATGGCCTCAGCCTCACCATCTGCTTCGTTGATACGCTCGGCGCGCAAAGCTTCAGAAGCCAGAATAACACTCTGCTTCTTACCCTCGGCGATGTTGATGGCACTCTGTCGTTGACCTTCGGACTCAAGAATCTCAGCACGCTTGGATCGCTCGGCAGTGACTTGTCGGTGCATGGCTTCGACAACGGCGCCAGGGGCGTGAATATCTCGGATCTCGTAACGCAGGCAGGTAACACCCCAAGCTTCGGCGGCATCATTGATGGCAGCGGTGATGTTGGTGTTGAGTGCAGCACGTTCCTTGAGGACATGGTCAAGGGTCAGTTGACCAATTTCGGATCGCATAGTCGTCTGGGCGAGCTGAGAGATGGCATATTCGGCATCTTCGACTCCATAGCTGTTCACCATGTCAGTACCATGTTCTTGGTGTGCTTCAATGCCTTTCGTAGCTTCCTCGTAAGCTCGAAAGACCCAATGGCTACTCACCTTGCCTTGTACGCATCAAAAACACGAGTGAACAAAACACCATCAAGTTCCAAAGTAACGTTATCCGCAGTGATAGCGCTCTGGCTAGGAATCTCAATGGCAACTTCCTTGAGACTCTTGACGTATGCGATTCGATCGATAAAGGGCATAAGGACAGCCAGACCAGGTTCGAGAATGCGGTTGAACTTTCCCATACGCTCCACAATCCAAGCTGTCTGCTGGGGAACGAAGCGAACTACCGTATTGGCGGGAAGTCGGGGCTTGGAGAAGTACGAGGGCATAGCCGGGGATCCGAAGCCGGCAGAGACGAGAGCTCGGTTCGTGGTGCTGAAGGCTCGGCCATGAGCGGCAATTGATCGTGCCGTGATGGTGGTGGCGGCAGCGACGAGCCGCGATTGCGACTGCGGTGCCCTGAGGGCCGCCCGCGTAAGGGACATGGCCATTGTTAATCGATCGCGAAGTTTTCTGTGAACAGAGTCGAGAATGACGTGGGTAAAACACTGTGTCTGTTGATCGGATGAGCTTGGGGGAGCTGTCGATATTCCGACATTTGCCCGGTAGAACAGGCAAGCTTGATGTGACGCGGGTGGCTAGTACAGTAAATGCACTTTCCCTACCTCGGTCCTTCTGTGGCTGGTGATGGCGGGGAACCCTTTCCCTTGGACTTGATCGCGGGAGGAAATGGAAGTCACCGCCTTCCTTTCTGTTGCTGTGCCCCGCGCTGTGAGTTTGACTGGATCCCAAAGACCCAGAAGTCACCCAATATCTAACCGCCACTACACCAACGTCATCTATCGCGAAACCACACTGTTTCTTTCTTACTCATCTTCAACTTTTCTGGAAAATTCCAAGTTAAAGAGAACATTTCTGCAATACACGTCCTTTAAGAAATCGACACAATGTCTGCCAAGGTTCCTCGCAACTTCCGCCTACTGGAGGAGCTCGAGAAAGGAGAGAAGGGTCTCGGTGCTGAGGCATGCAGTTACGGTCTTGAGGATCCTGAGGATCTTCTCATGAGCAGTTGGAACGGCACAATTCTTGGTCCCCCTCATGTGAGTGTTTGCGAACAGTACAAGCGCTCCGTCTGGGAGCAACCAAGTCCCAAGTAGCTCTAGCTAACCCTTCTATTTCAGTCCGTCCACGAGAACCGTATCTACAGCGTAAAGATGCACTGCGGTCCTAATTACCCTGATTCACCTCCTACGATCCAGTTCATCAGCCAGGTCAACCTTCCCTGCGTCAACCCCAACAACGGCATGGTCGACCCCAACCAACTGCCCTGCCTTGCTCAATGGAAGCGGGAGAACACCATGGAGACAGTTCTTATTGAGCTCCGAAGGTATGGCGAGCTTCCACCATGAGACCGAAAGCTATACTAATAATATTCAGATACATGGCTTCATCCCAGAACAAGAAGATCCCCCAGCCTCCCGAGGGTTCTACCTACTCTTAGGTCTCAAACGACGAACTACATATCACGCCTTTATGTCAAGATTAAAGAAACAGGAACATCAAGATTAACAAAGTCTTTTGAATGGGTTGAGAAAGATGCCAAATGGCTCTATTCGACCGGTGTTCGAGAAGATGCGACTATCGCGAACTACAATATGATACACAAAGCTGCCTGTCCCAGAGAATGCCTCGCCCTTCCCATCCGTCTTCATCGTATTAGTCCCGTACTCTCTTGTTACTATTCGCTTTTCGTTACGTTCATCAAACAGAACAAACTTGCTGCCCCCTCTTGTCTTGTCATTATTTTAACACCGATTCCAACGACTCGAGACGTAGCCGGTTCGTATAGATAGCGCAAGAATAAACAATCCAAGATATCCAAACAGATAACTGAGCATAATCATCCAGGGCAATTTCTCCGTTCAACTCTCATGACAAAATGGCCATGTATCCCCCGTACGCCGCTTTTACCTCCCCAAAGAATCCTAATTGTAACAGTTCAGGAAATAAGACGAGTATTGTAGATAATCATCGCTGACAAATGAAAATGCGAATGCGCGTGTGATCATCCTCATGATCCAGGTATCCAAGAAAGAAATACTCCAATCCCTAGAATGCTGTTTTGAAATACATATAAATGAAAAAAGAAAGCGTTGGTAGAGTGTATCGTAAATCCCACAGTGGGATGTAAATTAGGTATGTTGTTTAGTCCTCAAAGCCCCATTTGGCGGGAGGACCAACGGCACTCAAGCGAGCCATGGTCTTGTTGACTCGAGGAGCAGATGTCGACATGGCATCGGGAGAGATGGGGCTGTCGGGTCGAGGCACGCCAACCTCAAGGGTATCACGCTGAGCGCTAGGGCTGCGGTGTTGGCTTCGGCTCGTTGATCGGCTCTTGAGAGCTGAGTGACGGTCCTTTCGTCCGCTGTAGCGGCGCTGCTGAGTATACATGACGACCTCAGGGACGGTCTCCTCTTCAGACTCCTCGTCGTCGAAAGCGTAGTCGTAGAAGTCGTCCAGATCAGGGCTGGGCTCGGAATCGTCGATGGAGTGTTCAGCAGCAAGACCCTTGTCGATGTAAAGAAGAATGCGTTCCGAATTGTTGCTGTGGGATCGCTGTCCGTGGTGGGACTTCTTGCCAGGAAGTTGGGTGGGGCTGAGCTCGTCCGAGGTGTCGTTGAAGGTTTCATGGCTGAGATCAATAACGGTGTTGCCGTCAGCGTTGACTGTTGTCTTGTTCTTAAAGGTAGGAGGGGCTGGGAAGTCAAAGTCCATTGTCTCCTCGGTAATGGTGGCTTCAGAGGGCTTGGATTTGTGGCCCTTTGAAGTGACCTTCTCATCCATCTCAGACATAACAGAGCCGCGCATTGTCTGTCGCTTGTGGCGAAGAGCAGACAAGAGCATCTCTTCCTGTCGAGTAACCGCCATGAATCGGTTGTGACCATCCTTTCCATCAATAGAGGAGTGTGCGGAGCGGATGTAAAAGTCGACAGAGCTTGGGCTCAAAGGAGGCGTAGGCGCGTCGGTAGTGGTAGTAGAGATGGATCCATGAGGGATGTAGGTCATGGCAGGGAGGAAGTCAAGCTCGGGCTCGGGCTCATTTTCAGAGTCCTCAGTCTCCTTCTCTTCCTCGTAATCAGAATAATCTTCAGGTGCAGGTTCGGGGTAAAGAGCGACAATCTTTGATTGCGAGTTGTTGGGGATGGCCTTGCTGTGTCCTGTGTTTGAAGTGTTTACTGATGAGTTGGAAAGGCTCGACGTGCGCGAGGGAGCAGTTCCCTCCTGGATAGTGTTGGTGGAGCTTCCAGAGAGAGAGCTGGATCTGGGGGCGATAACAGGGTTTCGTTGGTGTCCGTTGGGAATGGTCAGGTAGTTACCAGAGCCTGAACCTGTTGTCTGCTTGCTCGACCTGCTCAATCGTTTGGAGCTGTTATCAGCGCTCTCGGAAGTTCGAGAGGTGCCTGGACGGAAGTCAATAGAAGACCCAGCATCCGAAGTTGCGTACTCGGGTATCGAGGGATAGCTCTTGGTAGAGGACTGGGTGTATGCATCGTCATCTTCAGAATCCGAAGAGAGCGAAAGAACGCTCTTCTCCTGAAGGTCCGACTCTTGGAAACTCCTGCTCGTGCGCTTTGAAGCCTTGGACGTGCGGGTGTGTCTGCTAGAAACACTAGCAGCGCAGTCTGTAACTGAGGATGAACGGGGCTTGTTGGCCATGATAGGTTGGGGTGGTTGAGGGAGGTTGCGTTTTGCGTATTGTGAGACAATGTGCTCGGCGTGGTGACCTGGCGGTATGTGTTGTTCAAGTTTGCTTTGTCGAGAAATTGGCTTGGGCTGGTGTGAATCCTTGGACTTGGACTTCTCCAAAACCTTCTCATCCTCATCAGGCTCGTCCAACTCGTCATCAATGATTGAGCGGAATGACATTTGCTCGTAGTGTTCGTAGAGATTAGGCAGACCGTTCAGGTGATTTTGTTGTCGGCGGTTACTGTTGCTCTCATCTGTTTTGGGTCGATTTGTTTCCGAGGTTGCTGATCTTAGACTTTCCTTTGTAGGTCGTCTTGACAACTTGCCCCTTAAAGATGGAGTGCTTGTTGGAGATAGGATAGATGGAGATCGGGTAATTTGATCCAGCATTGGACCCTCCCACTGTGCCTCGTTCTTTTTAGACCGTCTTCCCATTAGGTGAGACAAGTCAAGTTTTGTAGGCTTCTTTTTCTTGAGTTTAGCCTCGGCAATTGAGTTCTCCATATCCAACATCCTCTCCGCTTTTGACGGCATGCCCTTGGCCATGGCTGAGGCTGAGGTTTGTTGAGTTACGGAGAGAGGCTGCTTAGTCTTGTCGTACCACGAGTGGAGCGTTGACGATGACTGTCGCTTTCGCACGATGCTCGTCATATCGGAAGCGTCCTCGTCGTACTCATCGGTGGGCGCGCCGTTGACTCTGAACTGCCGCGGGACGATCTCAGACTCATCCCCCCACTCCCGCATTCCACGCTCCTGGTTTGCTGGAGACCCGCGGCCATAGCTTGAAGCCTGCGGTATCCCAGGAGCGGGCGCAGCAAGATTGAGGCTTGAACTGGAGAAATTGTTATCGATATTGATAGCTGAAGCACCCAGGATCTTCTGGGCCTTGTTCATAGGCGGGGCGGTGACCGTCACGGTGGGAGCCTGCTTTTTGCGGCCGGAAAACCCGAACTTGCCCATCATGCTGGCGACGTCGTAATTAATTTTGGCTCTCGCGTCGCCAGAAAGATCGTCTTCCCCCCTTGGGGTTTATTTCGTCAGCACGATATCGACTGCTCTTGAGCCAACATGTGCGGAAACGCGGTGTCGCTGGTATGGTATTCGAACTGGATATCCAATACTTTAATAGGATGTCAAAAGTAAGCAAGTTAATGCCTCCAAATATCGCAGCGAATTAGATATTCGTAAATAGTGTCTCAGTTGTCGATGACAGTTGATTCGTTGGTGAAACGCTGGATGATATCAGAGGTCGTCTCGTTTGTTCTGTCGTTTCGCCCAAGTTGGTGTCTTATTGGCGTATCATCCCGCGGTGCATCTGCCAGTATTAAGTGCCGTTCTGGTGTGTACGAAGTCTTGGTATTCACGGTTTACTGGTCCCCTCGCGAGATTCCGACTGAATGTAACGACCGACGGCGATCAAAATACTACAGTATAAGAAGGAGAAAGGAATTGGAGGGGGATTAGAGGAATAAGAAGAACGACGTCGAGATGAATAGGGACGACCGGTGAATGTTCAGGTCGGGTGGATTTGGCTTGGATCGGGCTTGACATGGGTAGGTAAGTGAAGTGATATGGGGGGTGTAGGCCTGTAAGGGCGTGTGTGATGGGAGGAAGGAGGGTCCGGGGGTGTGACAATGAGAAATTGGGAAGGAGAGGAAGAAGTAAAAAGCTGCGATCACCTTTGAACAAAAGCACTGAGGTGTCCTGTCCCCAGTCGCAATCTGCTAATTACTCCTACCCGAACCAGAACCAGCGATCAGGTTAAAGCACAACCTGGACAGTCATCCACTTGCACGCGACAAGAGGAGAGGGCAAAAAATGGGATCTAACCGACCAGCCGAGTGAACGTGGTCCTGACCCTGACCCTGATCCTGACCTGGAGGTTCTGATGAGCCTCCACAGCATTGAGAATCGACTGAGTAGTGCGGCAACAGGGGGCTTGCAGAAGACAATCGGACTCCCGGATAGAAATACGATCAACATGAAAAAAAAAATTAAATAAAAAAGAAGAAAGAAGAAAAAATAGATTTGCCTTACATTAAAACATAAACTGGGCTTGAAGGTGGCGGCATTGACAGAAGCACACAATGAGATAGACCGACAGCCTAGGCATGACAAGACACTGGAAGCTGAACAGCGGGCAACTCTAGACCAAACCGAACCAATGCAAATCACTCTCACCTTCCCCGAGAAGAGAAGAATATTCCCATCCATTCAGAGCAGTGCAAAGCATAAACACCACCTGTAATAGCGGCGTCTGCTAGGACTAACCCGGCTAAGACAACCCCCCGCCATCATTTACCTACTGTATTGAGGTGCGATCCCCAAAGTCAAAGTCAAATGCTGAAAAAAGAGTCATGGCTGTACGTTGAAGGGGACCCGATGGGATTGGCAGGGATTTTATCCCAAAGAATACCATCTTAGCGACAGAACCTTCCACCACAGTAGAGCTGAGAGAGAGCAGATTGTGCTTGAGGTATAACACTGCTGTCATAAGAGTCAGTGTCAAGTCTCCATACAGACCTAAATTTGTTCCTTGCAGAAGAAGCCTTCCATTCTTGTTCGATCTCTCCGATGGCCTGAACGTAGAGACGTAGTCTGATCCAATCAAGTTCCCCAGTTGGGTCCTGAAATGGTTATTCTCCAGCCACTGTAGCATCCAGCCTCGGCAGTATAGGTAGGGACATGATACAACTGCCGTTTCCGTCATTAATTGGACTCAATGCATCTTTTGTCCCTCTCTTCGTCTCTTTCATCCGAATATCAAACTCACAAAGACAGACTCCCATGCCCGGCTGTACGGATAGCTAACATAAAGATAGTCACAATACAAGGGGCCTCACGTTGAGTTTTGGGGCTAGAGCGTCCCGAATGGTGGTGACGGTGGTGAACCGAACCAAAAACCTAACTTTTTTCCCTGTGAGTCCCTCTTCTCATCCATGTCCAGGGGCCGCAAGACGGGGGAGGTCCAGGGGTACTCAACTTCCCTGGACGGATGCTCCGCTCAGAGCACGCTATAAAGATCCCAAGACCCGGACCCCTGTACCAGAGGATCTGCTGTCCCCTGCTCGCCCGTAATGGGTCTTTGTAACTGAGGGCTGTTGGGACAGCTCAGTCAGGTCAGGGCGCTCTGCTCACCTGTACCGTACAGTAGAGGCCGCTGAAGATGTCTTGAAAGGTTCAAACGGGCAGGGTCTGTGTTGTTCTATTGGGTGAAAACGGTCATTTACGGGATTGATTCAGTGTGCTGCATAGTCAAAGCGCACTTCATTTAACATGTAGGTATGCCTAACGGTTCACGTTCGTATTGTTGTTGTTGTTGTTGTTCTTGTTGTCGTCAAAAGTATGAGGCTTCCAAGCTTCCTTCTAGTGGAAATGGTAGAAGAACAAGAACACTAAGTTGAGCCCTGAGTGATTGGTTCTCAGGTACCAAGATTAAAGTAATCAGGATTTGATCCAATCGTTTTGGTTCTTCAAGATCTGTATGTCGATCTCTTTCCTGCTGCAGCCATTGTCTGTGGTTCATCCTCCTTGTCTAATATTAAGGTACACACGGATAGATGTAGGAACCCTTCCCCGTTTGCTTCCAATACCATCCATCAACTGGGAACAACCCATGAGAAGGCGGATGGAAGCAAACTAGCTTTCGGAGCTATGGTCAGTTAGTCTTGGCAGAGCCTCTTTAGTTGCAGGATAGTGGGAAAGTTGAACGCCGTCGCGCGTGAAGAGGCTTTGAGCTATGGCTAAAGCAATCAATGAATAAGTTACAAGTCCCCTAATAATTACTGGACTGGACTTGAAGGGAATTGTCTGGACACAACCTGAAGCATTCGGTAGGTGCGGAACCTGGTTGAAGGAGTGAACATGGTAAATGGTATGCATATGACGGAAGAATTGATTAAATTGAACAGAACCCTGACAAGCTAGGTAGAACTAGCAAGGGACTGGATTGACCGGTGGATATTCTAGTTGACGCGATCCCATATTGCGCGTGCTATTCAATGCCACGATGGATGTCACGCTGTTGAGAGAGCCTCCCTTTCCCTTGGTCCCCAGATCCGATCTTCAGAGCTGTCAATCTCGTTTGTCTATTAATTAGTCATGAGGTTTGCTTGTGATATTGCACAACTCAACTAACCTAACATAACCATTTATCAGATGATTTCTTCACATCCGCTGTTTGATCAGCACAGAGACATCACGTCTCCGTGCACACCCGACGGTTTCGTTTCACTCTTGTTTCCAAACTTGCCGTAAATAAATTAATTCAACACCTTCGTCTCTGCCGGCACGTCATCCGAAGATAATTCTTCATTATCCGGTGTTTTGAGTAGAATAATTCTTAATATGGAGGTTTGTTTACCGTAGAGGATCTCCATGTAGCGCGTGATCAAAATATCTTTACCAACGAGGCTCTTGTAGATCACTGAGCGATGCGACCTCACTTAGGTCCATGCTCTCCTTTCGCGGTTCCGCGTTAGATGCGGCTATAATGAAAACTCATTGTTCTCAACTCAAACTTGAGCATGATTTAATCGCACGAGTGACAATCAGATCGATATGCTGCCTGAGCCTCTTGATTAATAACATCAGAGCTCCTGCTCCCACATACGGGACATATGTAAACACACAGACTGGCTCTGCATCCTTCATACGAAGTGGACTCTTTGAATGTTGGTCCAGTTTATTGCCCGCGATTACTTCAACACCAACAAACGCTAACAACGGAGGTGTTTCCCTCAAAGAGACACAAGCTCGAATTCCAAGAACGTTGGTGTTCTCCATTGTTTGTTTCTAGCCGTTGTTCTGGTTGAAGTTTCTCTGGTATTGCCCCTGAGCTTACTGTACATTCATCTTCAGCCATGACTCGCATTTTTTGCCTCCCGCAAACAAGAGTTACCTACTCAACTACTTTGCAGCAATTTCCTTAGCGGTGGACGAGACTTGTCCATCGTGATTTATCACAATTGAGATTCATTATAAGAGCTGTTGATTGATCAGTTGAGCTCTTGTTTATCATCTGTCATGTTGTCTTGAACAGGGTCAGGGTATAATACTGGACCCTCTCGTTCGTTCGCGTATGATGATCCTCTGATCCTCTGTCTGGTTCAACACAAGCGAATTCAAGTTCCCATCGTAGCTCACCTACTAGACCTCATCTGGTGAGTAGGTAGTCACTAAGATGCTAGCCACGACTCATGCAAGCCCGGCTACTAACTTAGGTCCCTAACTATTGGAGTCCAAACCTGGGGGCAGTTGACAATTATCATGCCATTTTATATATTGCCAATATATATCCGTATCTCTTAATTAAACGAGTCTGATCCCCCGATTGCCTTAATCTTTCGCTCTTTCGATATCTGTATTTCGTCATTTGTTATGAATCTTTGTCGATATCCATCCATCGGTCCTACCGTCCCTACGTCCGTTCTCAAGACAAATGGTCCCCTGTGAACTGAAACGCGGGATTTGAACAAGGACAGTCCTTGTTCCTTTCCTTTTCTTCTTTGTATAGTCTCGGCCAACTCGATCACGGATCAACAAACGGTGTCCAACCGTGAAGAATAAGCAGATCGTCTGTTTCTATTTCTTGGTGGTTTCAGGTGTTGCTGTCATTCTGTCCTTTGACTTTCTCTTGCACAGCCTTGTTGGTGGGTATAGAAAGAAGCGACTTACAAGGTGAAACACCAACCCAACATCATCCCTACTTGATTTGAGATATTCTGCTCCAGCTCCTTTCTACTGCGAATCTCTTGCCGTGTTTATACTATTGTCTTAGTCGGTCCTATGACAGCCTCAAACTTTAAGTAATTAGAATAATTGCTTCTTTCATTCCCGTGTCTTTTCTTGTTTTGTTTTCTTTTTTCTCTTTACTTTTTCGCGATCTGATTTCCAGTTTGTGTTCATTACTGTAACGTCTCTCCACACATTACGAAGATAGCAATTTCAACATTTCTGAACTGATCCATCGCGTTTCTCAGCCAATTGCAGCTCTTGGATTCTCTTTCGCTTTTTGTGACAACTCCATGTTTCGTTTTGCTACAAGTTTTCGTCCGGTCTTTTGCTGTGCATGTAACTATGACATGCTTTTGTAACAATCCCCAGCTTATCTTCGTTTCCTTGCCGCAAACCTGCATTGCCATCTTCATGCGTAGAGGGTGTTCGATTTAAGACCGAATTAGATGATCGGGCGAGGTCGTCGTTCATCGGCAATACCTTTTCTTTGTTGTCCGGATCCTGAGAGTTCCGTTCTCAGCCCTGTGATGTAGGGTATGTGTGATTGGAGGAATGTTTTGTTCATCACTCTTTGACTGCAACATAACCCCATTTTCGATGTAAATAAGTCTTACAAACCGGAGGGTAAGCAGTTCTTGGTATCTGAGATACGATGTAACATAGTCGATCATTTGTGATTATGTACTGGGCAACTATGCGCATCGGATCGATTTGAACTGTCCATTCTCAGAGCATCAAAGCAATTGGCATTAAAGGCATAAGAGACGAAAGAGACGAGAGAACTTGGTCACTCTATACTAACTCAGGGTAAGCACTTAGGCTGCTTTATTATGGTAGTCTAAGTCTTAGAAGACATTTATATTGTTATCTAGGCTGTCTATCAAGACAAGAACACGAACCATTGAATCAAGAGAAGTTCTCATGAACTTGTCAGCAACCGTGGGCCATTTGTATCCATTGAGAGTTTAATCTAGATTCTACAATGCTAAAACCATGTTTAAAATAGCTATGCTTTTATTCTAGCCATGACATCGTGGGCGCTGATATCCATTCCGATATAGCTACCCTAGATCAGTCGGCGTTTAACAATAGAGCTTTAGTTTTAGTGCATTCGTTAAACCAATCAAATCCAAAAGAATAATCAATTGTATAATGCTTGTTAAGATATTAGGTATAGTGGATGTTTGTATAGAAGCTGCTGCTAGGCATTGGTAACTATAGCGTGAGCATTCTTCATATGGGCGTTGATGCTGGACAACGGTAAACCTGAAGGTATCACACGAGCATTGGACTATGATCTGAAAAGAGACATCAAGTCACAAGGTCGTTACAAAGTTAAGTTGAACATGTAATGTGATAGAATTATTGCTAGCTATACCAAGCATGATATCTTGGATAACTGTATCTTTTTGGTATATATCTCTTTACCAAAGACGCTCCCAGCACCTCTTCCAGAAAGGCATAGCAGCCAACTCCCGCTTGTAGTTCTCCTCGATACCACCCTCCTCCCAATGCTTGCACTCCTCATCAACCTCCTTCTTTCCACTGACAAGATCCGCACTCTCAGGGCTGACGAACTTGGTCTTCTTGATAAGCTTCCAGGCAACAAACAGGAAGACGGCATATCCGTGGCAGAAGTAGCTGGTAACAAAGCCCTGAGTGCTCCAGGGCTCAAACTTGTCGAAACCAATGAAGATGAGGGCAACAGTACCCAAGAACAGACCAATGTAGGCAGCATAGGGGTTGAAAGGCGCAACGTAGTGAAGAGCAGAGTTATCGAGACCCTGAGCCTTACGAGCACGGTACCAGCCGACGAAGACGACGATCATCATGGTGTATGTGGCGATGAGACCGGTGGTGGTCAGGTCGACGAACCAGAAGAAGACAGTGACGGAGGATTCGCCGGCGACAAGGAAGGTGATGCAGCTGAGGAGACTGACAACGAGGACAGCGTACATGGGGACACCCGCTTTGTTGCACTTCATGAGGAAAGCGGGGGCCTGACCATCGCGGGCGAGACCGTAGAGAGTTCGAGAGGACGAGTAAAGGTAGGCGTTACCGCAAGAGAGACCGGAAGTGAGGATGAGGAAGTTGATGAGATCGGGGAGGCCGCGGATACCAAGGTTCTCAATGCCAATAACCCAGGGAGAAGCAGCAGCTCCAGCAGCGCTGTCCTCGATGGCACCAAGAAGACGCTTGTCATCAGAACTGCAGATGATTCCGACAGCCAAAACTCCAAGAACGTAGAAACCGACAAGTCGGTAGAAGATAAGCTTGGCAACTCGGGGGATGGTTCGTCGAGGGTTAGCAATCTCGCCAGAAGACAGAGAGATCATATCAGGACCAGCAATGGTGAAGCCAGCATAGAGGATAACCTTCCACCAGCCACAGAAGCGACCAAGATCTCCCTCTGCATGATAAGGTATCATGGCCTTGCCACCCTTCCAGTAGCGGAATCCGTAAGCATCGTTCTTGGGGTTGCCTCCGCACATGGTGATGAGTGTGATGAAGAGAAGACCGAACAGAAGGATGACTTTGAGAGAGGCCATGATGAACTCGGCTTCACCGTAGTACTTGACAGCAACAACGTTGAGCAGGACACAGATAACCATTGCCATCGCAACCCAAGCCGCAGGATTTATATCGGGTACCCAATACTGCATTAATGTCGCGACAGCACTGTATTCGACACAAACAAGCATTAGACCGGCGTAGAAATATGTCCATCCCATAGCGAAACCTGATCTTGTTAGTTGAAAGTCCAAACATAGCTGACTTGTGTAAACATACCAAGCGCAGGGTCGACGAAACGAGCAGCAAGTTCAAAGATGGAACCACGGATAGGAAGATAAGAGCACATCTCTGCAACACACAAGTTACAGGGCCAGACGAAAAAGACACCCCAGATCAAGTATCCAAGAACGACAGAGAGAGGACCGGCTTTAGACAGAACGCCACCGATACCAACAAAGAGACCGGTACCGATGGAGCCACCGATGGCCATGAGTTGGACATGTCGAGGGGAGAGACCACGGACGGTTCGACCATATTCATTATCGACGGAGTTGTGGTCGATGAGGACTCCTGGGGAAGTGTCGGAGACGTTGGGAGCCTCGACGGCTTTGGACTCGGGGTCTTGTTGATAACCCATGATGAAGGTAATGGGAGTACTCAGCCTTTGGAGATTGAGATGAGGTTGGACACAAGCCTGTATATAAACACTTGGGACGGGGGAGATGGTCCTTTAAGAATAACGTCGCTGCAACATGGTCAAGGATAGGAATCATAGTCACCGGCCCGGTTTTCTAGAAGAGGAACCCATGGTGTAGATTATCATGACAAGGAAGATCTAGCTATTCGCAACTAAGTTCCCCGAGAGAGACAGTGAACATGCGGAGGTGAGCTACACTGCTCAGAGTACTGTAGGTGCCCATTCCCCACCGCGGTAGGTAAAGCAAAGTATGGGGAATGATAAGCTGTGTAGATAGAGGCAAACAGCGAGGAAGAAGACCGGGCCGGCGGTCTTCACTCATTTAGGTAAGTTCGGGCGACAGAGTACCATTATGTGGTGGAGGCATGAACAAGTCGAGTCATGGAGATGCGAATTAGAGTAGCATGATTTGCGGTGGTGGCTAGGAAGTTGGAGAGTCAGTTTGGGGGAGCATTAGAGGTGCCAAGACTGATGGGGACCAGGGCTGAAGACTAGCGAGAGAATGCTGCGGGCAACGGTTATCAGTTGGGTCTCTGTCACTGAGATAGGCAGTTTCACGGCGGATATCTCCACCGCGGCTAAGTTATGAGTGTAAGTCTGGCTGTATAAGTGAGTTTTCACTCAGTTTAAGGAATGTTCCCAATACTGATTATTACACATAAGCATGATCACAACCATTAGAGTTATCTCTACAGTGACATCTTTAAAGAGTATCGAGTCAAGGTCGTCTAGAGTCATGGCATCTCCAACAGCGCGCTCTCTCCCAAACACTACCTTAACCGCGGCTCCAAACCTAGTTCCTACCCCAGACACATCAACTTGATTTCGTACGTAATAAAATAAGACCAAGTCAAGTCATGCGGAGAAGACCAATACCGAGGCGACGGTACATTCAGCACTGAAAGAAATGGAAATGGAAATGCGGGGGAAAGATGAACGAGGTCTTTTTATCCCGCTCTTAATTTTAAGCATGGGTTTAAGCTAAACTGCGCTGATCCTTGCATGACGGATTATGACCGAGTCATTATGAGGGCATGAGCTGATCAATTCTCTTTGTCTCTGGAAAAATGAGTAAATTTTGAGAAGAAGGCTCAAATATATGTTGCAGTCAACTTATAGAGATAGCTTGGCATTGATACTAACCCTGTAAAAAGAAGATACTCTGGGTCTCTGATTCTGACTCTGGGCTGGGCTGGGCTCTTATCAGTGGCTCCCCTCCCCTGACCGCGCTTATTTGGTTTGGAGAAGTCGCCCGCAAGATAAGAACATGCGGGAAAAATATGCTGTAAACAGTCTAGACTGGAAAGTATTGTACCTGCTGTAGCACACTACCCCAACTGTTCATGAGTAAAAATTCTCTTTCTCCAAATCCAAGCCCAAGTATTTTTGCGAATACCTTCACGCTGCTCGCCAAGTTCAACTTCCCCAGATCTCCCCGCCAACTCCAGAAAAAACCAAAAGGCCAAATCTACAGATCGTCAGAAAATGTCTGGGCTCGCGGGGCCCCACGAATCATCACGTAATGAAAAAGACACCAAGTGGTATCACTGACATGCCATATGGACATGGACTGTGGGCACGGAACACCCCGGCCCCTCACTCCAATTCTTGTATCGTATCCTCTTCGTAAACAAGAGGCTGAAAGCTCTGTCGGTTCTCAAGAACCGGTTGACCAGCGCCACAGAACTACAACCACAGCTCTGAATGGACAAAAGGGTCTTCTAGAAGAGAAACAAGGGTGTGTGGAGAACAAGAATCCTTGTCCACGATGAAGGACTTCAACCTGAACAGGTAAAGAAAATAAGCTTAGAAACTAACAATTGAGCGGTCGGCAGTCGCGCATTAACCTACTAACTCAATCGTTGTCTCTTGCCTACTTCATTGAATGAACCGGGCCGGTTGATGAGACTCTTGCTTGACTCTTGGGGATAGTTCAACTGTTCGATCAGGATCCACCCCCGGATATCTATTCCAGCTTGGCGATTTCGCGCCAAGATGATATACACTTTATCTATTTAGCTTACATTAGACTTGATACTGAATCATGTAAGTCGATGTCGTTGATCATATTGACCGGACTGAGGGAAGTCACAGGACGGGAATTACAATGTGCTGCACAGCTAGGAGCAAGGGAATTTCTTCGAGTATCAACGATCCATTACAATCTTGCATCTGTCATGAAACTAATGTAACAATTCAGTTGATAGTGCACAAAACGCCATTGTTCCTCTTATTTTCATAGTGCTTTATACATGCTTGTAAGTTCAAATCCTACGCCCCTTTTCCTAGTTAAAGAAACGCTCCGGATGCTGCAAGTTCATAATATAGACCAGTCTCAACAAAAGACTCCAAACTAATGTCGAATGACGCCTGCGCCCAAAAGAATATGTACCAATGCCAGGAACAGAAAACCTTGATCACCATTACCCGATGCTAGCACGAGCCGGCATCTCCCTTATAACCCTACTCTACCACGCGCCATGCACCCATGCATGTCTCTTAACGGCCACACCCTTTCCGTTCACCCGGATTCAGGGCTGACCTACCGCAGTAGAGTTGTGGCGTAGCCGTGTATGACTATAAGCCTCTCTAGAGATATCGCGTCTTGAGCCACTCTTCGTCTCGCAATCCTAGGTTGAGTCCATTTTGTGTCCACCATCGTCGAACAGCGCTCTGATCTCCTATGCTGTCTTCGAGCGCTTCCTCGATGTTACAAGTTCGGAACTCTACCAGCTGCTTTCGACCTTCCATACCTTCAAGCTCTCCATGGGCAAAGTTGCGCCACCACTCCAGCACTGACAAGTGCTTGAATATGGTAGGTGAAACTAGCACCTCGGCATCGAACACGAGCTTGTCATCTCCCTTCAGCCGTCGCCAGGTCTCAAGAACCTCAACTTGACCCCAACGACTGGCCACTTTGGCAACACTGTCGCCATGTGCTGCGGGAATGCCTGAAGCATCCCACCAGCGCAAAACATCAGCTTGTCCATGCTGTGTCGCCCATAGGAGAGATCGGCCCGGCCGTAGAACAACCTTGTCGTCCTGAGCTGCTGCATCGCGCCACCATTCAAGAACTAAAAGATGGCCATTTCCACTGGCCTGCTCCAGTGCGGACTCAGTATAACGCATTCCCAATCCAGATCGGCGCCACCACCAGTCTAGTACACGAACATGGCCAAATCTTGAGGCACCGTCGACTGCTTCCGCATCATACACGTGTCGGTCCCTGAACCATTCGCTCTGTTTCCAATAATCTAGCACATCAGTGCGTGGATAATAGGCGGATGCTTTAGTGGGAAGCGTTGTGCCATCGAATGCTTTGAAGAGATCCGGTCGATTGGCTTCCATATATGCCAACACATCGATAAGACCAAACTTGATCACCAATTTGATGACCAAAGCGGATATATCGTGGAATTCAGGTGGAGATTGCGATATCTTCTTACATATCGCAGCCGAGTTACCGGTAAGTACCGTCCATTCGAGCTCATGTTCGTACACCTTGAGTGGATCGTTGGGGTCTCTAGGCTGACTTGACCACGCTCTGGGCATCGGTAGGTTGGTGTACATCCCTAGAGCCTTTGATAGTTCCCAATCCCCTGCATAATCGAGAATGATGGTCCAGATCTCTGGTGGCAGCTTGCACTGGACTCTTACGTCGGCATCATCTGTCATGGCCAGCCCAGTCAGAACCTCAATATCACGGCCAAGTCCTAGTAGATCGGCCTGGTTCTTGATTATACCCAAAACCTCGTTGAAACCGTTCCAGTTCGGCACTCGTTTCGGGTTCGGCGATCCTTCGTAGTGCCACAATATCGGCGCCACTACACGTATCCAGTTCCATTTTCGGTGCAATTTGCTCAAATGCTTTTTGGTCATTGGGTTTGACCACATATGCGTGCTCATACCAGGGACCAGGACGATGCTCTTTTGGGTATCCCATCCTCTGAGTACTTCTCCGAGGAAAGTGTCCGTTACGCCGGCCAGCATCTTGGCAATACTATCGGCATCAAGCGGTACGCAAACCATAAGATCTGCCCACTCTACCAATTCAAATGCTTGTTGTCGATAGAATTCAATATCGTCGGCCCGATCGCCCGCGCCGAGCGCTAACCCTCTATTCTGCATGACAATAATGGTCTGTGTTAATCGCGGGACTACATCGTCGACAATCGCTCGCGCTTCGATCTGTGGATTTTTGGAGAGGCGCACAACGAGTGCTTGAGCCCAGGAGGTATCGCGGGGTCCGGTGGCGGCGACTAGGAGACGGAGTTTTCGGTTACGTCCCATATCGTGAAGAGACGAAGTCGAAGTCAAAGCGGGACTCAACCGCGGCGAAAAGGAATGATGGTGTGCCATGCTGGAAGATGAACTGGATCCAACATGATTTGCATGAGACAGGTGAGGCGGGCAAGCGGTGAAGTTTGAAGGCGAAGAGTTGTGACGGGGCATCAAATCACTGGTTCTCGAGTATGCGGGATCACGTGGCGGTTATTTGCTGAAAGCAATGAATAGAGTATAAGAAAATCGTAGTCGTGTTGTTTATGATCAAGAATCGGAATCGCAATCGTGAATCGTAAAATCAGTCGTTGAGTTGGGAGTTGGAGTTGGCTTAGTTAAGATGATTTCAGAAATGCTTCTCAGAAGGGTCTCGGTCTGGGTCTGAGTTTGGGCAACAAAGGAAGGTTCAAGCCAGGTCCATTTTTTATCCTGGTAATCGGTTCCGATCCAAGCCGGCAATGGAAGGAACGAAGGAACTGAATGGAGGGGTAAAGGCAGGGTAATTTTAGTGGCTACAGTGGTTACCCTTCTCTTTTTTATAGGCGATGAAAAATGACGTCGAACTGATTGGAAGGAAATATGTCGTCTTCAATTAAGCGATTGAAGTAAGAGGCGTCTGGTTTTTAGCAGTAGAATCATCGTGAGGTGCGTTCATCATGACCGCTTCAACACGTCTTTACGCCCGAATTAAAGTTAAGCCCCCCGCAAATCCATTTCTAGTTGAAATCAATTGCACTGTATTTTTTAGCCATCACATGACTCAGCCTTGGTATTGACGAAAAGACAATGGAGCATTTTAGGTGGTGTAGTCCAGTACTATTTACCTCCGTACGGATACCGTAGCTCCGACTGCTCCACAACTCAAACCCGGAAAGGAAAACTTTGAACCTCGTTAATGATTAACTTCTGGAATTTGATCGGAGCCTGATAATCCTCTTTCTGATCTTACAGAAAACATCTTGTCTTTTGTGCGTCGCTATACTCACCTATTCTCGGTGTTGCTCTCGACTGTGAATCACATACCTGCAACCTCCGATTCTAACCCGAGGCGCTCGCGGTTATTTATTTCCTCGCCGCCAAAAATTCTTCGCCCCGCTCTTTTTCTTTCCTCTCTTTGACAATGTTGGATCAAATGGCGAACGAAATCAAGCTCATCTCGGGGAGCTCCCACCCCGAAATCAGTACCAAGGTCGCTAGCCGGTATGTGAATTCGAGTTTCCGCCTCTTGTTTTGTATAGAGGCGTGACTCAGCGTCTGTGAGGTGGTGTACAAGTTGCTGATATATCTCAAGACTCGGTATTGATATCGCAAACACCATGAGCCTTAACTACTCCAACCGAGAGACTAGTGTTTCTATCGGAGAGTCTGTTCGTGACGAGGATGTCTTCATTCTTCAGTCTACTGCTCCTGGAGATGTCAACGATGGACTCATGGAGCTACTCATTATGATCCACGCTTGTCGAACTGCTTCGGCTAGACGTATCACTGCTGTTATCCCCAGCTTTCCTTACGCTCGCCAAGACAAGAAGGATAAATCCAGAGCTCCCATCAGTGCTAAGCTGATTGCAAACATGCTGCAGGTTTCAGGATGTGTACGTTTATCACTAATACGATATACGAGAAAGCACTAACACTGATGTAGAACCATGTCATCACCATGGACCTCCATGCTTCTCAAATCCAAGGATTCTTTAACGTCCCCGTGGATAACCTCTACGCTGAGCCCTCTGTTCTTCGTTGGATCAGAGAGAACCTTAACGTTGAGAACTGCGTGATTGTCTCCCCTGACGCTGGTGGCGCCAAGCGTGCTACTTCTCTTGCTGACCGCCTGAACACTGGCTTCGCTCTTATTCACAAGGAGCGACCTCGTCCCAACGTTGTCGGCCGCATGGTCCTGGTCGGTGACGTCCAGGACAAGGTCGCCATCCTGGTTGACGATATGGCTGATACTTGTGGCACTGTAAGTAAGCAAGAATTGTGTAGTGAAACCAACTAACCATATCATAGCTTGCCAAGGCTGCTGAGACTGTTCACAAGCATGGTGCCAGTGAGGTCTATGCTATTGTTACTCACGGTATCTTGAGTGGTAAGGCCATCGATACCATCAACAATTCTTGCCTTTCAGGTTTAGTCGTTACCAACAGTAAGTACTCATTTCTTGATGCCTGTGCTCGTATGCTAACATTTATGCAGCTGTGCCTCGTAAGTTTGACGTTATAGCTCGAGCGCTCATATGCGCTTATTGATATTATGTACTGACTTTGAACAGTGGGTGATAAGATTGAGCGATGCCCTAAGCTCAAGGTCATCGATGTCTCTGGAACTCTTGCCGAGGTATGATATCTCCTCTTGTCCAGAAATGATCTTTCTAACTGATGTGTCAGGCCATTCGACGAACTCATAACGGAGAGTCCGTCTCGTACCTTTTCAACAATGCTCCCGTCTAAGACCATCAATTACTAGAAACAAGGTGCTAAACAAGGTTATGGAGTTGGTAGGTCCAGTCGTATACGTGAAGTCACGATCGCAAACTAACAAACATCAAGCGGCGTATTATTTATTAGAGATTGGGCGTGGGCCAAGTCGATTTACGATCATTTGGGTAAAACTCGCAAAACCCACAAAAGAAATTTAGACATGTGATGCACGAAATTTTGGGATATGCTGTTTAGCATGCGCCGCGATGTGGTTTCATTGAACTCATGTAGTATTGTTCGACAGCTTGGATGGTTTGCAGGGCTTGTTCTGCTTAATCATATACGACAGCACGTATGAACTGAGTTTTGATTCAATTGATGCATCGGCAGAGTCTCCTACTAGGCAACTGGCTATGAGCGATTTCATCAATAAGATGAATCCAAGCTGAATGTGTCTACAAAGCCTTCAACTGAGAATTATCATTGCAGGTTAACCGATCTGGATGATTCATTTCGGTTATTGGCGAGATTTATAACTGAGTATCGCGCTCAGTTCACTAACACGAGGGTAGAGTATCTTGCTCTGTACAAATGCTTCGACTTGGCTGGCATGGTGATGGCAACGAGAAATTCTTGAAAGGGCTCACACATGAAAGAATTTTAAGAGAATGTCATTCCAAAGTAGCTATCTTCAACCTGTAGAAGATTCTGAAATAGTTCAAGAGACATTGAACATCATTACAAGGGTGGTTGACATGAAGGTCCGAAAGTGTTATGTGATTGCATTCTCCTGGCCGAATGAGTTTTGATACAGAAAATTAAAGGAATCGTACGTATTGGCCATTTTACCTCTTTCATTGAACAATTTCATGTCGTTGGAGCAGTCATGATGGGAAGCTTCGAATTACCATGATTGCTTCAATCTATGGCATGAACGCCCCACGTGAATAGCAGGCGGTGAGGAATTCTGCCGCATCATCTACAAGGGACACATCACTGCCTACCAGCATCAACACCCTGTAAAGAGAGATACATCATCAATCGGCAAAAGGAAATTATTTCTTTAGCTGTATGGACATATGAAGAAATCATATGCTCTGTTCTGAGCTAAAAACCTGAGCGGTTTGCCCAAGATGACGACACAACTCCTTTCCACGGAGCTGGCCAATCTTATCCAGGAGAGTAAGAGGAAGCATAATGACCTGCGACAAGTGAGTTTGTCTTGAGCATCATCGCGAGGAATTTGTCTGACAATGAGTACAGGCCGCAGAGAAATCGCTAGAAGAGTTAAGAAATTTGAGAAATCCGTCTGAACAGACTGCCCCTGAAGGTCTAGGAGCTCCCCGCTGTTAGTGGAAGCTATATCTGACTTGCATACAGAGCTATCTCAAAAGCCCAATTTTGTCAACCCTTTCATCATAGCATGTGGAACGAAAAATGCGAAATTCACTGCAATCGCAATTGTCTGTCTTCAGCGCCTCATCGTCTCCCAGGCTTTACCACGTTCAAAGCTGAACCAGGTCTTGGAGGCGTTGATGCAAGCTACATCAGCTGGTCTCGATGTACAGCTCAAGATTTTGCAGGCGCTGCCGTCTCTTGTTCAGAATTACGCGTCAGACCTTAAAGGGAACCTGTTGGTCACAACGCTGAACATTTGCTTTACTCTCCAGAGTAGCAAAAATGCTATCGTGAACCATACTTCGGCCGCGACGCTCCAGCAATTGGTCGTCTCGGTATTTGACAAGGTCGTTGCTGAAGACAAGAAAGCGGGTGAAGGATCTGGAAACAGTGATCCAGAATACTCAGAAAATCATCCTGCAGCAACCGACGCCTATCGGGTATGTGCTACCATGTCTTTAACTACAGTATCTAACCTGATCAGATATTCAACGACCTCTGTCTCATGACGGAAAATCAACGGCCAGAATTCATTCGAGTCTCGGGGCTTCAACAGACATTTGGACTGGAACTTATCGAATCCGTTATAACAAATCATGCCACTGTCTTCAGTAATCATCCCGAGCAAGCTCAGATCCTACGCAGCAGGGTTATGCCACTACTGATAGCGGCACTGAAGGCAAAGCCAAATTTTGCAACCACAGTGCGACTGATGCGAATTCTGTACACAATGCTGCGTAGACACATCAGCATCTTGCCTTCAGAATGTGGCGAGGCACTGGTTGTGCTAACACTGATTCTTGACCACGATGAGACTCTATGGAAAAGAGCATTATGCATGGAGGTCTTTCGAGGAATCTTTGCGGACCACGCTCTTCTCAGGCGAATCTATGCCATGTTCGATGCGACTGAAGGAGAAAAGGACGTCCTTAAACCTTTGATAGCTACATTCGTGCGTTTGAGTACCGAGAAGCCTGCCGTAATCGGTCTTGGCCCTCAATCATCATTGCCTACGGCCAGCTCAAACACCGGAAACTCGTCTGAGCAAGCTATTGCTGAGGCCAGTGGCATGACTGGACTAATGACAGGGCCAGTTGGATCAGAACTCACAACAACGGGTATTAGCACGCAATTTAGTTCGGTTCGTGTTCCGTGTATTGATCAACTTGATAAGACGGAAGCTCCCTCGATCCCCGAATCTTACCTATACAGCCTGATACTGAACTGTATCTCGTCTCTTTCTGACGGTCTTGCCAAGTTCGTCTTGTCCTTGACAGTCCCAAGCGAAGCTAGAAAGAAGAGAGCGTCCAGACAGGAATTTGGACGAGACTCTCCAGTACCAGAGCAAGACAGTGCATCTCCAAAGGGCAAGCTGGAAAGGTCGACGTCGTTCAGAAGGAACCCTATTCCCTTGAACCCACTCTCATTGGAGGATCATCCCCAGCATGCTGAGGTCAAGATTTGTGCCACAATCGTCGAGGAATGCTGGCCAGCCATTCTTGCGACTTGCTCAACGTTCTTATACGCTGCCCTAGATTCTGAGTATTACCACGGACTGGTGCGTGCGTTCCAGCGATTTGCACACGTTGCTGGTTTGTTGCAACTGTCAACACCTCGCGATGCTTTCCTCACAACGTTGGGCAAGGCAGCTGTTCCGCCTAATGTTCTTACTGCGTGTGTCAACTCTGGTCAGGGCCGCCCACAGACACCGAGCACACCAACCGATGGCAGTCTATTTAGCAATGCCCGAGGGCTACTCAGTGTCGATAGCCTCACACCCACCACGCCTACAGCCGACAAGGGACGAAATGCATCCTTTGATGCTTCAGTCGCTTCCTTGAACACTCGCAATCTATTATGTCTACGAGCACTTTTGAACCTGGGCATAGCGTTGGGGCCAACTTTGTCCGGTGCTTGGTATATCATACTGGAGACTTTGCAGCAGGCAGACTTTGTGCTTTACGTTAGTGGAAAAGCTCCTGGTAGGACATCAAGACCCGACCCAGGGGCTGATAATGAGATGGCAACGTTGATGCAAAACTTCAGTTCTGAGGTTCGTGCGGTTGAGACTGCAGCTTCGAGACTCATTGAAAGTACAGCCGACTTCCCCAATGAATCGTTCCTAGAAGTCGTGGCGGCCATTTGCAGTTTGTTAGTGCAAAAGCTACCTGAGAAGTCTGAAGACACGGCTTCGCAAAAACAAGCGCCGTCTGATGAACAGAAGCTCAAGGCTCCCGCTACTCAAGGCCGTAGAGCTTCTGGGCAGATGATGTCCGGATCAACCCAGGAAGAAAAGTTTGCACTTGCTAAACTTGGCGAGCTCGCCAGTATCAATATTGATCGACTATTGGAATACAGTCCTAAAGAGTCTGGCTGGAATGTATTGACAGAGAAGCTGATCGACACCTTGACCTCGTCACAGACGAACTCGTCTGTCCGAACAAGGGCAGCTGAAATTCTTGTCAAGCTGGTCCTGGAAGCTGCCAATGTTACTTCTTCATTACCGGAAGAGGACCGTGGCGAGAAGCAACTGCGGTTCTTTGAGGCTCTTCGTAGGTCGCTAGAGCCTCTGCTCAAGGCAGATCGTGAAGTTTCCCTCGCAAGCCATTCAACGGATATCGACATCCACAAAATCATCCTTGATGGCCTTCAAAGTATCATAGAGGGTAACGGAGAGACCTTGATCAAGGGATGGGATATAGCTTTCGAAATCATCGGTACCATATTTGTTACGAGAGATGTCAACCACGAGTATCGCCGTGGCTCAGTGGCCAACCCAATCCTTCTCGACACCCGATCAGCAAAGCTCATCAGGTCATCTTTTAACTCCCTTCAACTCATCTGCTCAGACTTCCTGGCCTCACTACCAAACTCATGCTTCTTGATTCTTGTCGATAATCTCTACAAGTTCTGCTCACAAGATGACGATCTTAATATTGCTTTGACGGTAAGTTTCTCGTCATATTGTTTAAATAGTGCTAATTTCTCCAGACCGTAACCTTCTTCTGGGTGTTGAGCGACTTCCTATCCTCAAAGAACGAGTCACTCGACATCCCTCCAGAGATGATGCAATTGACGGATGTATCTGATCTTGAAAAGATGGCAGCCGACCAAAGCCACAAGTGCTCTGATGCAGCCTTGTGGATGCTGTTGTTGCTCCGATTGACGAACGTTACTACTGATGATAGACTCGAGCTTCGTAACAGTGCCATTCAGACTTTGCTCAGAATTTTCGATGCATACGGCGACCGACTTAACCCCGAGTCGTGGTCAATATGCGTCAAGTCAGTTATTTTCAAGCTTTTGTCGTCAATCGAGCAGGAGATCAAGGTACTGCAGTCAGGAGAAGAGGAAGAAGCGGACGATGGCGACCGAGCTGAATGGACAGAGACGGCTGTTGTCGTCCTAAACGGTATCTCGAGCCTTCTAGCCAATTACCTCGATATCCTTGTGGTTCATCCCTCGTTCGACGACCTGTGGAAAGAACTGCTTACTCATTTCACTACTTTGCTGGATTTCAGCGTTCTCGATATCAATACTGCGATATTCAAAGCTCTTGCTCATATTCTCTCCGAGACCAACAACGATGGCAAGTCTGATTTCAGCAAGACCGCGATCAACAGTTCATGGGACCTATGGGCAAGAGGAGTCCCGACCTCCAAAGCTATCGACGACAAGGCCGAAGACAACCAAAATTGTCTTGTTGCCTACGTTTCTGTCCTGACCGAAATTTATCGACTCATTAAAGATGATCTCGAGGTAGAGAGAGTAGGCAGGATCCTGAAGTTGCTCCGCGAAACCTTGGACGAAGCCACCGTTGGTAGTTTTGTCTCAGACATCGAATATGTGACGCCTTTACAGGCACACATCCTTGAAGCTGTTCAGATGATCCGAACCGACATCAAAGGAGTTCCATCCGCCATGATCACACAGGTTGCGGACTTTGCGATCTTGCCTTTCGTGCAGCCCAGTCCGTCCAAGCCTGGTTCTAAGCGCACTTACATTGCGCTCTCAAAGATGAGTATGCAGACACTCGAGAAGCTCATCCTTGAGCATGCATCGGACTCGGATATCTATAGCAGCAACTCATTTTACGAGGCTCTGAAGGCTTTATGCAAGCCAATCGCGCTGAAGTACGGCTTTTCTACAATTACTAAATCGACACAACCATGGAGGCTGGCCACCTCTACAGCGCTCACGATCCTTGAAGCGACTCTGACACATATTATTAGTCTTGATCTCTCAAAGGAAGTCACTAAGAACATCTGGACTACTATAGTGGCGATTGCAGATGGAATCATGAGTGCAGATTGCAGTATCGCTCCCTCAGAAACCGACTTCTCTGACGACGAGGCTTTCGATATTGCAGCTTTCCACAAGATACGAGAACTGATTATACCCTCTCTTGGAGCGACAGCTGTTCCTGAAAGGGCCAGAGCGGCTTACGCAGAAAGTCTCTTTAAGACATCAATAATCCACGCACCTTCGCCAGAAGAGGAGTCAATAATCAATGGGACACACGCGAAAGGTCTATCGGCACTGTATAACTCTCGAGCAGGCCGAACGGTGTCTGTTCCTCCAGCGAAGCGCGTCAGGATGGCTTATGACGCTTGTGAGGTCCTGTTTGCCATGGTCTCTGCCAAAGACGAGCCCACAATAGTCATTCAACCTCCGACGCCTCAATTCCCTGATCCCAAGCACAGCCGTTTCGCCGAGTCACCTGTTACTCTCTACGCAAGAATTGCTAGCACAGCTGCACCATTCCTCATACTTCGATGTGCGTTGACATTAAGGGCATACATCGCTGATCAGCCTCTTCGGGGCAGAATGCCTCAGCCTTTGAGTCAGCGAAAAGAGTTGACATGGATTCTACGGAAACTTGTTGATTTGAAGAGCGATAAGGACGCCATTCCTGAGTTGAGAAATGTTGAGAGCGAGGGAAGGAAGCATCTACTAAGACTGTATCCTCTTATTGTCAGAGCTTCTGGTGTAAGTGGGCACGATGCAGTTGGCAGTTTGTTGAGAGAAGCCCTGGAGGTTGTAGGAGAAGAGCTAGGAATTGAAGGTTAGAGTCTGGTTGAAAAGGCTTAGACATGAATTGAATTAGACGATTACAAGAGTTCTTAATAGACAATAGCAACTTGATTGATGCTGAGTTTCCAAGCCAATCCCGTCTCATAGAAGGGTCTTAAAGCTAGAGGGGTAACTTAGACGTAGGTATTTTCTACCCCACCAACCGCGGGGCACCAAATTCAGACTTCAAAAAATTCAACGCCGACATCACCAAACCGTCGATACCATGGGAAAGTCCTCAAAAGATAAGCGCGACGCCTACTACCGGCTTGCCAAGGAGCAAGGATGGCGTGCGCGAAGTGCCTTTAAGCTGTTGCAGCTCGACGAGGGTAAGAATTGCCGAGTAAGGGAGAATTGCTGTGATTAACTTCCATCCTTGTAGAATTCGATCTCTTCGCCGATGTTACTCGAGTCGTCGATCTTTGCGCTGCTCCCGGAAGTTGGTCGCAAGTTCTTTCCCGTGTATTGATCAAGGGCGAGAAGTTTGGCAGGGCCGCTTGGCAGGATAAGGAAGCCAAGTTCCGACAGCAGATGATGGGAATTCTACCCAAGGACGGCGACAGCGAGACACAACCCATTGAGGAGGAACAACAGGAGACCACAAAGCCAAGAGAGGACGTCAAGATTGTTTCGATTGATCTACAGCCTATTTCACCTCTTGCCGGTATCACCACTCTTCGAGCCGATATTACACACCCTGCGACGGTGCCCCTACTACTTTCTGCTCTTGATCCTTCTTACGACTCCAAATCGGCTGGAACGCAGGCGGAGCACCCTGTTGACCTTGTGCTGAGTGATGGTGCTCCTGACGTGACAGGTCTCCATGATCTCGATATTTACGTTCAATCGCAGTTGCTCTTCGCCGCTCTTAATCTGGCCCTCTGTGTCCTGAAGCCTGGTGGTAAATTCGTGGCCAAGATCTTCCGTGGACGAAACGTCGACGTCCTGTACGCCCAACTCAAGATCTTTTTCGAAAAGGTCATCGTCGCCAAGCCCCGCAGTAGTCGCGCAAGCAGTGTTGAAGCTTTCATCGTTTGCATCAACTTCCAGCCCCCCACTGGATTCCGTGCTAGTCTTGAGGAGCCTCTCGGTGTTGGTGGACGACTGGAGGAGATGCTCAAGGAGAAGGGAGATGTCGACATGCAGGACTCGACAACAAAGGACCAGGGTGTTGTGGAAATGGAGGTTTACGATGAAGTGCCAGAAGACATGGAGAGAAGCAGTCGATGGGTCGCACCGTTCATTGCCTGTGGAGATCTATCCGCCTTTGATTCCGACGCTTCATACAAGCTCCCTGAGGATTATGTCTCTCTAGATCCCGTCCAGCCCCCAATTGCTCCTCCTTACAAACGCGCCATTGAGACACGAGCCGCCATGTCCGGATCACAGCGCTAAACCACCTCGAAAAGAAAAAAGTCACCCAGACAGAAAGTCCTGAGCAAATGCATCGCTAGATAATAGAAAAAAAACAAGGACCAAAAGTGCATCAGTGCTTGGGTGCAGGCTTCTCGGCTGGACCGGCCATTTCGAGCATTACTAGGCCGGCCGACGGTCCCTTTTCGAACTCTTGGGCGCCTAGTTCTCTTTGATACAGCCTCGCTGCGGCCTGGTCGTGAGTCATGAGGAGTAGTCCGCGCATGTGTTTCCATTCGTTGACTATCTCCTTGAGACCCTGCATCAGCCATGACGCCAATCCCCGCCGCTGGAATTCCTCGACGACAAAGACGTCTGTGAGATAGGCCAGGGTTACATAGTCGGTCACCACGCGAGCGAAGCCGACCATTTTATGCGGAGAGCCATCTTTTGGCGAAGCGATGCCATTTCCTGGATTATTGTTAATAGAGAGAAGAGCGAGAGGTCAATTGCGACTTACTCTTCATCTCCTCGGCGGTCTGAGGAGTATAGTACACCGCCAGAGTCAGGCAGTTGTCCAACACCTTTTGGAGTTGTCCATTTGGCAAAGGGCTGCTCCACCAGTTGTCGTCGAGGGACTTGTTGAAGGTTCGGGGACATAGATAGGATTTGTCGTTTGTGAGGAAGAAGTTATCGCGGTACCAGAACCGGGGAGCACCCTCGGCTTGGTTCAAAGAGTCGTGGGAGCCCATATTGATGAATATACGAACTGACGATGTTATATCTGCAAGTTTCTTGCTTCGTGGAAGGAAAGGTTGCAGGTTGAGTGTCTGAAGAGGCGGTCACAATACTTGGGATCAAAAGAGTTTCCTTGTTACTCGAGAAGAAAAAGGATCGTGACAATGATGTAGTCGCCAGCACACAGGAGGGTGTACGGCTAGCGGCGGGCTTTGTCTTTGCGGGGGAGGAGCAAAAACAGGGCGTGTGATCGCGAGTTTAGTCGACGGTGTTTGACTCGTAGAAGCAACGGTTCGTTGTAGAATTGGTCATGTGGGAACGGGAACCAAGCAAGCCTTTTGCGGGGGAAGCGAGACAAAGAGGATAGTTTCTGGAGTAAGACAATCGATCATCAAGTTTCGGTCAAGGCAGGTATGAAGCACAAGAAGTATGTTTTCGAATAACTTGGAAATGTGGTCAGATTACGAATTGTCGCTGCATCTTCACGTTTTTGGATCTTTGTTTATCTTATTTATTGATCTTATATGCATCTCATCTCATCTCATAAGCAAGGCACGGCACGGCACAACCTATCTTGAAAGGTTGAATGCAATGTACAACATCAAGGGACTAATACGCCCTCTGGATGCTAGATCTTGTCATTTGATAGCACGCGTTGTTGAACGGACCTATCAGCTTCAACGCCCTATTGCTCGTCGTGGTGGAACCCGGGGATCTACGGCGGAGGGCGGAAGGCGGGGGAGGAGCAACAAAAAAACGGTGACTAGATGAAAAACGGCAGATAAGTAAATACGAGAGGCATGTCAAAAAGGCGGAATGACGGAATGCCATGGTTGCGGTGGTTACATATGGGTAAAGGCGTTTGCTTACGGGTCAAGCGGCTAGGAAATAGACATGTATTATTACGTATATAAAGAATGAAAACTGATATCTTCCCAATACATCCCAGATTCTACAGCATTCCAGCGTAGATGGCAGCTCCCGCGAGAGCGAGGTAAGCACCGGCTGTGGGCATCGCGGCACCGGCGGTGGAAACGGTAGACGCCGGTGTAGAAGCGGAATCGGAGTCGGAGGCAGCGGAGCCAGAATCGGATCCGGAAGATGCGGTACCGGATCCGGCTCCGGTGGAAGCAGAGGCAGAAGCAGTGAGAGTCGCATGGCCGGGTGTAGAGTGTGTGTTGAAAGCACCTGTGTCGTTGGCTCTGCGGATGGTAGAGTAAATAGGCTTGCTGGCGATTTCAGATTCACTCTCGGCCTCAGACTCTGTCTCAGCAGCCTCGGATGTAGCCTCAGTGGCAGCACCAGTCTGAGTAGTAGGCGCCTCAGTGATGGTAGCAGACGCGCTCACATCACTAGCGGCACCAGTCTTGATAGGACCAGAACCAAGAGTCTTGGGGTCGATAAAGAGAGGAGAGTATGTCTCTGTGCCTTCGTAGGCAGCACATCCAGGGACGGTGGTCTTGGGAGGAGCTCGGCCACCGCCGCAGTCGAGGAAATCGCAGATCTCGCCCGAGTCGGGGACGTACCAGATTCTCGTAGCGTACATGCCATCGGCATTGCTGACGACTGTATCGTAGGTTGTGCAGCCTGAGAGATCTGTTTTAGCGAGGACTGTCCCAGCTAGGAGAGCTGTGGTGAGGAATTTGGCAGCCATTATTAATGATTGATGAATTAATTGGTATAATAGTGATTGATTATGATTCCTTTTTCTACTTCTTTACATAGGGATGAGCAATCCTTTTAAACACCATCAACACGGACCTCAGCCCGTAATTTCAGGACTCGATCAACAAAACGGCCCGTTCACGAAACACAGGCCAAACTGATTGACGGGAGTTAACCAACAGCTCCGCGGTCTTTGTAGTGCTTACTCTTGTGTCTCCTTAAGTGGAGGATTCATCGCTTTGACTATCTTTAGGTCATTGCGTTGGTGTAAGTGGGAAGATATTTATTAGTTGGATGGAGTTCTGTTGGCTGTAAGCGGATCTTTGTTGGCGTGCTTCAAATTAAGAGCCGTGCTGAAACCGAAACGACTAACACGAGAATGTTGAATTCTCCGCTAGGGAGGTAAGAGGTTTGTTGGTTAGAGTTTTCTTTTGTGTCAATTTTGCTAGAAATAAACAAATCGTGTTTCGTTTCGGCCGATCTGGATGTTTCTTGAACTATGAAACCCATCGAGTATCAGACAAACCAGTGAGAAAGATATCAACCTATGACCAACTGAGACTGAAGAGTAGAGCGGATTTCTACTATCTTATACATATACGTTAATAAGCATCTAGTCTAGGAATTGTACCAAGATAGACCATATCTACTTCTACCTTGAGTCATTAAGCTGTTGACAGTTCACCCATTTCTCAAAACAGGGAAAATACCCATTCAACGTGACTTCCTCAACCAACACTTCAATAGGATGATCTGATATTGGTAATCCCCTCTGTTGGTCCTGAGCAAAACCCACATATCTGAGTTTGGGCAGCAGCCTCACTGATACTGTTGTCCATACTGATAACCTAGGATGACCTTTACTCTACTGAGCTGGCCAATCGCTATAACTGATGATACTCAAATATCTTCTTTCTTTTCACAGTGGTGTTCATTCTATCATAATTCAACAGTGATTGAGACTTTCTGTTCGTTGCCTGCACAATGATCCAATCACATCTCATGCCGAATGACACAACTCACCTGTAGAGTAGCAGTCCGCTGCAGCCCGCCACTGATCCTTGTAGCTTGTAGCTTGTAGCCTATTTTCAACCCACCCACTCAACCTTATCACTTACACTGACTCTATATATAATGAGAATACTCAAACCATCCATCTTCTCACGATCAACATCTCGTCTCTTCACAACAATGGCTCCTCACAATGATGTAGAAGCCTTCCACGAGGCTCTCCGCTCTAGCAAGCGCATCCTCGCCCTCTGCGGCGCTGGTCTCTCAGCTTCATCCGGCCTTCCAACTTTCCGAGGCGCTGGTGGTCTTTGGAGAAACCATGATGCTACTTCGCTTGCTACTTTACGCTCTTTTCGTGACGACCCGGGTTTTGTCTGGTTGTTTTATGGGTATAGACGTCATATGGCGTTGCGCGTTAAGCCGAATCCTGCGCATTATGCTCTCACGAAGCTCGCGGAGAAGAACAAGGACTTTTTGTGTCTGACGCAGAATGTCGACAGTAAGTGCCATATTGTCATACATGGTGTCTGACTTACTAATTATTATTTAGATCTTTCTCCAAGGGCAAACCACCCACCAGAGCAGCTTCGTACTCTTCATGGATCTCTATTCGACATCAAGTGCAGCAACGAGAACTGTTCATGGATCGAACGAGGCAACTACAAAGACCCCTTCTTCTCAGCTATAGCACAAGCTTCGGAAGACGTTGAACCTGGCAAACCATTCCCTCTTCTCGACGCTAATCATCCTCTGGATCCCATTCCTTGGGAAGAGATTCCGAAATGCCCACAGTGCAAGACGGGCCTTCAGAGACCAGGTGTCGTCTGGTTCGGCGAGGCCCTTGACGAGGTAATGATGATGGATATTCAGAACTGGCTCTACAAGGATAAAGTGGTGAGTTACATGCAGAACAACCATGAGACTTCACCAGCTAATACTTTTTAGGATCTCATGCTTGTCATTGGAACATCTGCCCAGGTCTACCCAGCTGCCGGTTACATTGACAAGGCCAGACGCAAAGGTGCGCGTATCGCAGTTATCAACCCAGAGGCTGAGAATGAGGAGGAGATGTACAAGGTTAAGCCCGGAGATTTTGCCTTTGGTCAGGACGCTGCAGAGTATCTTCCTATGCTTCTGGAACCGGTTATTGGGAAACTTGATAAGGACGAGAACTGAGAGAGGATCTGAGAACAGTTCATAGGGGGTACTTAGCTCCTACTCAACTTCTGGAAGCTGGTTGTTGGTATCCTTCGAAGACGGCATCACTGAGCTCCTATGCTTCGTTGTTCGAAAGGGATATTCCAGCATTGCTGCTTTGGGCCAGTTGGCTTTCCAGGCGTTGTATCAGTTGGCCAGGGTTCGAGGCAGCGAGTTTCTAGCCTCCTAGACTACGCCAAGTTGTCAGAAGAATCAGCTGCCAAAAGCCTAAGAGACGAAATAATTTAGTCACCCTATGCTAGCCTAGATTAGAACTGATGCTAATTTATTTTGGCAACCTGAGCCCTGGAGAAGAAATTATGTTGCCCACCCAGGCTATCATGAGGCGTCGATTGTCGTTGTCATGACTGAGAACTTAAGCTCGCAAATAAACTCGCCGCACGCCATAAGAAGGTCAAACTTTCTACTACGCCGATCAATCACTTACTCATAATATACTACATCTACAAAGACTTCCCATAGATTATCAAATACTTATGAAAAGAAACTCAGATTTCGTATTTCCTCTTCAGACAAGATGTCGACGGGACTTACACCGAACACGGACCCCCACTAAGCAGTGACGTATCTCCACCACAAATATCGCCCTCCCTCCATCTCCAATCTTCCCTTCAACACCATCTCAACACTCACTACCGGCCACGAGCCACAACAACCGCAGCCATGCAGGGCTTCAACATGGGACGTTACGTCCCCCCAGACGTCGAAGGCACAATATCCGGCAACGCCCTCAACAAAAAACACCCCCTCGGATCCCGCGCCTCAAAACCCGGCGCCCTAACCGTCCGCTTCGAGCTCCCATACGCCGTCTGGTGCAGCACCTGTCCGAAATCCACAATCATCGGACAAGGCGTGCGCTTCAACGCCGAGAAGCGTCGCGTGGGAAGTTATTTCTCAACGCCGATATGGAGTTTCAAATTCAAGCACGTTGAGTGCGGTGGCGAGATTGAAATTCGCACGGATCCGAAGAATACGGCGTATGTGGTCGTCGCGGGCGGTACGAAGAGGGATACCGGCGAGGATGTACAGCGCGAGGGCGATGCGGTTATAATGACGGACCAAGAGAGGGAGGCGCTTAGGAAGAATGCCTTCGCGAGTCTCGAGAAGACGATAGCAGATCGGGAACAGCTCAAGAATGCGACGTTACGGATAGACGAACTTACAGAATCATCGGCGAAATACTGGGACGATCCGTATACGCAGAATCAGAAATTACGGAATGCTTTTAGAGCAGGGCGCAAAGAGCGCGAGCGCGATGCAGCGGCCACAGGCGCATTGCAAGATCGCATGAGTCTTGGCCTAGATATTCTTCCTGGCACGGAAGAAGATGCTCGGCGCGCAGCGCTAGTTGACTTTGGATCTGTGGACGATGGACGAGATCGCGCATTGTCGAAGCCATTGTTCAAGACTGGAGAGAGTAAGAAGGATTCGAAGAGTGGGAGTAAACTCAAAGCCGATAAGGAGATCTCGAAGCGCAAAGAAATATTTGTTTCGGAACTTATGGGTAATACTCGCGCTGCTAAGGATCCCTTTTTGAATGATGCGCGGAGCGAGAAAGGACCTGCTAGATTACCTGGTGTGAAGCGTAAGAGGCCAGTACAGGAAGCAGAGTCGCATAATTTAGAACCACCATCGAAAGCGCAGGCGCCGGCTACGGAGACAGCTGCGTCAGGATTGGTTGACTACGATTCAGATTAAGGAAGAATGGCAAGGCGTTTGGTTTGCCTATGTATAATCACTAGATATGATACCCGGGCGTGGCCCAGTTTATAGAGTTAGAATTCAATTATCCTGTACTTATGCTGTAAGACCTCCTGATAGAGTTATTGAGGTAACTGGCGTGTTCAATTGCTCTCACTATGCTGTCCAGCAAGTCACGACATCCAACACAACCATTCCACCCAGCTTTCCTCGACAACATACAAGCAAAGCACTTTGTAGCAAATCGACCCAAAGCCATAAAAGAAAATGCGATCCGAGTCCAAGCCTGCGCAGCGCTGCTACAACTCCGTCCAATGATAGCTCCTAATCCGGCCCTTGATCCTATGACGCCATGTATGAATCGCAACGCTCGTCCAAGTAAATCCTCTCGCGAACCGGTCCTCTATACATCATCCAATCGACCTGCGGGTTCTTCGTCGTCGTCGTCTCCAAAGCTGGCCACTGAAGACAGCTCGTCGTCGTCTTCGCTCTCGGCTCCAGCTTCGTCCGCGGCATCTTTAGAAGCGTACTTCTGGACGTATTCTGCTACAGTCAGTGGTTGTGACTCGTTCAAGAGCCCGTTTCCACGCACCTTTAACCTTAACATCGTAGCTCTTGGGTTCCCTGATAAGAAGCGCAGCTGCTTCGCCATTGAGAGGGTCGGTCGGGTTGGGATATCGCAGGAGCTGGGGAAGAAACACCTCAAAGATGTTGATCATATCGAACATGGGTGACCAGGTTTGGTTGATAACATCCAGACACACCGAGCCAGACCTGGAACTGTCAGCCAAACAGATCTGTAAGAGACCGGGTCGCACGAATAACATACAGCTCATCGATATTGGGGTGAAAGATTCGGTTTACGAAGCCGATGCTCGGGGACTTGTAAGGGTACGTATCGGGAAGCTCAACGTGAACCTTCCATGTTCCACCTTCAAAGGGGGCTTCGTAAAGTCAGCGGCGATGTTTGGTCAGTGTCTGTACTATGTACTTACTCTCGGCTGGTCCCTTGAACCTGACAAAGAACTCTTGCCTACAAGTATCGGTCAGAATATGGCTGACGGAACTGGCGAAGAAAGACATACACTGATGCCTGTTAGTGGGTTTCAATTTGACCAGACAGATTTCCTTACTGTTGTCGTTGACTAAGGTGACCTCATAGTCGCTCATGAGCCTACTCTGGTCAGTAAACAGCCAGGCGATTCAGTCAAGGTTCGTACATCCTGCGAATATGTTAGTATGAGAACGAGACAATAGTTTGCCAAGGTCAACGCACTTCATGACCTATATAAGATTTCATATTAGTTACCATCCCCCGGCGATTGAATATCGTGCAAAACACTCACATCAGTCTCTATTCTACGACGAGGGCTACTCATGATGGCGGTTGACACAGCTTCCGATGTGGGGTTGTAAGGGTACCCAAAATGCTCCGGAACCGGCGCGATAGACGATACTTGGTGAGTAGCTCGTGAAAGTACAGAAGATCGTGTGAATAGTTGTGTTGAGTTTTGCGACGAAACGTTAAAAGCGGTGGCTGAGAAAGAAGGGAAGAAAGATGAAGTTGGGTTTAAAGACAGGACAGTCCAAGTCCAATGGAAGTCACGAGGATATGATGTGGACGACCGTGATAAGCCGCCCGCGTACGGCAGGTGCCGCTAAGTTGTCCATTCACAGTTGATCAGCTCACTGAGTGGCTGTTATCGATAAGGCCGCGGTGTTCCGCAATAAGGGGAGATCGACGACCCTCAAGGTGTCTTATTGGTGGTTTGTTTTGGAGGCATGAAACATTGTCCGGACTGAAACAGATGCCGGATTCTAATTGAGTCATTCCCCTCATGAATGCAAGTTTTGGATCATGTTAAGCTTTGAGCTTGACCAACACAGACTCTTTGGTCTGACGTGAATCTGAAAGGTAAGCACTACGTTGACGGTAGACGGAAGTTACCATTGTGCTACAGTTGATTGAAGTTTGTATAGACCCAAAAAGTTGGATTTGTCAGGGCAACATATGCAAAGTTAACGTTGATGCAGTGGCTGTTGGATAAACGTTTTGGATGGCGGAATATCCAAACTTTTGGATCATCAATGAGCAGATGGCTTTCAATAAGCCAATATTCATAAAGTCACTGGCTTGTGCTATGTAAAGTTGATGTAAGAGACCCTCGGTTCTCGCATGCGTATTCGGCATGGGTGTATCGTGAGACCCCTCCATTTCCAATTCCTCGGGTACAAGCACAAGCAAGTCAAGCACCTGAACTGACCTCAACCACAACCGTTGCACATCCCCACTACAGTGGATGTACACCACCATTTCGGCACAGGACAAAGAACCTCGGCTCATAGATTCCTTATTCTTTCTGTTAAAAACACAGTATTGTAGATAATATTCTAATAGTTAGATGCATTTCCCATCTCTGGATTCAGACCGCCTTCTCCTTTCTCTCAATGCAGGGCTGTTATTGAAGAAATTAAAACTGGCGGCTCAACATTTACTGGATCTTTACCGTCTGGCCCCCCTCCTATTGCCCTGAAAGGTCTAGCCCAAATTAAATTTCGACTTCCATTTGTTGACTAGAACCACCCGAAAAAGCGAAAGCGTGGGGCAAAGCTGCAGTTCCAGGGGTGCTGAGAAAAAACACCAAGATACTCAAATATACAACGTAGGGTTCATCATGGCTCAAACATGAATAAAACCTCTGCTTTCCCCGACTTTTCGAGTTAATTCTCCATCTTTACTGTCAAAGGAAACAAACATCCATTCAAAATATTTTATTCATAAGTTTTCTCCACTCAAAAACGTTGACCATAGACTTTCTGAGCTATACTTTCTGTCGGTCTGAAATTTGCCCTGCAAGGTACCTCAGGTTCTGTCACTCCCCAACTTAAACTTCAAAAGCTGCACGCGACACCTCATTCTTCATCACCAACACGCAACACAACGACCCACTTCCTTCACCTTCCTCATGTCATCCCTTATCAATCCTACCATGAGGTCATGTGCCTCTCTCCTATCCCGGGTGTCCGTGTCCTCCCATCGGCCGGCCATCCGGACGATCGGCAGCTCCGTACGGCCCCTCATCCTCGGAGGTGTGGCGCAGTCCCGGTACAGCTCACATTCTCCCATGGGTGCCGCTCCTGCTACACAGCGCAAGAAGGTCACTGTCGGAACTCTTCGTTCTATGCACCGCAAGGGTGATCCCATTACTGTCATGACAGCTCATGACTTCCCTAGTGGTCATGTTGCTGATCATGCAGGCATGGACATCATCCTTGTAGGTGACAGTCTTGCTATGGTTGCGCTTGGTATGGAAGATACAAGTGAGGTTGTCATGGAGGAAATGCTTCTGCATTGTCGTTCTGTCGCCCGAGCCACCAAGTCGGCTTTCACTGTAAGGAACCCCTGCTCTCACATATGCAAGTCATTAACTAACCCCGCCAGGTCGGTGACCTACCCATGGGAACCTATGAAATCAGCCCTGACCAGGCTCTTGCGACTGCCATCCGTTTTATCAAGGAAGGTCGTGTCCAGGGCGTCAAACTTGAGGGTGGAAAGGAGATGGCTCCCACCATCAAGAAGATCACCACTGCTGGTATTCCTGTTCTTGGCCATATTGGTTTGACCCCTCAGCGACAAAACGCTCTCGGTGGCTTCCGTGTCCAAGGCAAGACAAGTAGTGGTGCCATGAGTATTCTCGAAGATGCTCTTGCCCTCCAAGAAGCTGGCTGCTTTGCCATGGTTGTTGAGGCTGTCCCTGCTGAGGTTGCTGCTCTCATCACCGAGAAGCTGTCCGTTCCTACTATTGGTATTGGCGCTGGCAACGGTACATCTGGTCAAGTCCTTGTGCAAGTCGACATGACTGGAAACTTCCCTCCCGGAAGATTCCTTCCCAAGTTTGTCAAGAAGTACGGCAATGTCTGGGGTGAGAGCTTGAGGGCTATCGAGGCATACCGAGACGACGTCAAGTCCCGTCAGTACCCCGGCCCTGAGCACACATACCCAATTTCAGCGGAGGAGCTCGAGAGTTTTACCAAGGCGGTTAAGGATTCGTAAAGATTATTTGTTGATACCCAGAGATTTGTTTGATGTTTAGAGAGGCTTCCCCTATGATGAATCGGGGCAGGTATAGAGGTTGCATAGCTCGGAGTTTGTGTTAATTAGAAGATGACAATAGCTTTTGGTTTGCTGTTTATCGTCATCAAGATAGAAGAAATCTACCTCATTGGTATCATCCAAAGGCAGGCGTTAGAGAGTAGGCGACAACCAGTTGGCCGTGGGAGTTTTTGAAGCACTGAAAATGTCAGCATCTGTAGCTGTGCCACAATATATAAATGCCCAACACTTACTTGATGTAAATTCCCAACAACCTCATCCAAAGAAGGCGCAAACGCACTATTGACGTACAAAAAGACACTATCCGTCTCTTTGCACCTCAGCTTCTTCCTCAAGTACCTCACAACCTCTTCAAAGCGTCTCGTCGCACTGATCTTGCAAACATCCTGCGCCAAAGACGGCGCAGACCCCACAGGTTTGAATCGCACTACGATCTTGTCCGTCTTGAAGCTTCCCGCAGCGGCGAGTGCAGTGCTAGCATCTCGAGGAAGATCTGCGAGAACAACTGAAGCGGACATGGTGAGTGGTAGGTTTGGAGATGCGGCGCCGCTGCCTGCTGCTTCGTTGTCGGCGAGAGACATTGGTGAGGCCATGCCGGGTGACGGTGAAGGAGAAGGCGATGGACCCTGGTCTTGTGGTGGATTGTCTGACATCTTGACTGTTTGATGTGAAGAGTGAAGTTTTTTCTTTTCTGAGTTGAGTCAAGTTTGTTTGTTGGGGGTGAGGTGCGAAGAATACTCTCATGACTTGATGCTGTGAAACACTGTCGCCTAAGGTTCTATGCTTATGACGGCACAGTGTATGATGCTTGGCACTGTGCGCACTTATAACAAACTCTGTCTCTATCATGACTCCTTCAGCTCTTGGATAGGGACCTTTTGGTTTCACCTTACCTTCCTATACCTCGCATTGTCTGTTCTCTATATCAAGTTATTTCTCGGGAAATATCCAGAACACAGAGGCCACAGGATGCAAAGATGTTGCAGAGGTGAGATGCCTTGTCTACCTAGGTACCTGTTCTACATTCATATACCTGCTAATTCCTATGTTCTTATAAAAAGCTCTCTCTCGAAATAGCCTTTCGACTTCATAAAACGCTTTCCCTTTTTAGGTCATCGCCTCCAGATCCTGGCAAAGCTTCTTATACTCATCTTCGGTCTTCGGGCCCTCTCGACTGTTCGCAATACCCTCCATGACCACATCCATCATGTCGTCCTTTAAGCTCTCATATACCATGCTCACCCAGCTTCCGATAGTCTTCTTGTCCTTGGTGAGTAGTCCCTTCTGAGCATTGTATAGAGGATCGTCGTCAATGCCACACTGCGTCGGAACTCCCAGCTTTGAACGAACCCAGGCGTACAAGGGAACAGTGCCGTCACCCAACTTGGTAGCTACATCGGCAGGTCGGATTGCCATGTTGGGATAAAATGTAGACGAAGCAACTTCGACGACAGATTTGTGAAAGTGGCCGCGGAATACTGCAAGGCTGGAGATGGGACAGTCGACCTCTTCAGAAGTCAGGGACTGCGTAACAGGCGCCATTACAGCGTCGACTGTAGGAAGAACACGGTCTTTCCAGCAACCAGCATTATTCCCATACCATACCTTCTCAACGACCGGAAAGACTGATTCACCCAACTTCTCGATAGCTGCTTCGTCTAAACCAAAAGTATGGAAAGGCCCATTCTTTGTCTTGTTGAGAAGCACTTTATCATGAAGAGTCTCCAAGAACAGCTGATGGCTAGCTCGAAGTTCAACTGCTTGGCAAGAGACATAGATGTGACAGGCACACATATGAGTCACAATATCCGCTGCCTCCGTAGTTCGACGAGCTGAGAGTAAAGCAAGTGAGTTGATACCTTGGTTATGCATCTCAGCAGACATGACATGCGACGAAACCGGATGCGCGAGAGCAGCTAACTCAGACATGTAAGCAGACATATTAACGTCGATGCCTTTCATAGTAAAGTTCTCTTTGTCGCTCACGTTCAAGTTGGCTTCAAGACCATTGTTGGTTGAGGGGTTGATCATTTCGCTGACTTGGGAGAAGAGCATACGGCCTATCATCTGAAGAGCAAGACGTGTTTTGTCCATGGCAGAGGTGATAGCGACGGCTTGGAAATTTCCGCCAGAGTACACTTCACCGACCGCCTTTCCATCCTTTTCTGAGGCATCTACCAGAGGGTTATCTGATGTAGAGTTGAGTTCGATGGATATTTGTCTCTGAGCAAGGAGCAGATCTTCCAGATAGGGTCCGATCCACTGGGGGCTCGTCCGAGTTGAGTAACGATCTTGCCAGAGCCCTTCTCCCGTTCTTTTTCGATCTTCCAAGCCGACGACGAATTTTGAGCCGCGAAGGAAGCTTCTGATATTGGTGGCTGCTTCGATCTGACCTGGGTGCGGTCGTACGGCGTGGATAAAAGGGGCTGTCCATTCAACATTACCGCCCATAGATTCAGACGCAAATGCCGTCAATACCTGGGCCAGTAGAGCCAGTTGCTGCGATTCATGCATGACAATACTTGCAACAGAAGCAGAAGGTGCAGTCCCATTGATAAGACCAAGAGCTTCTTTTGGTCCAAGACCGCTTGGCGATAGGCCACTCTGCTGAAGAGCTTCATGCGAAGGCATTACTTTAGCTGACTTGCCCTTGCCAACCTGCACAAAGATATCTGGGCTCCCCGTAACTGCTCCTGCAATGTAAGACATAGGCATGAGATCGCCAGATGCCGAGATCGTGCCTCGAATAGGAACCAAAGGTGTGATATCATGATGGAGAAGCTTCACCAATCTCTCCAACACTTCTAATCGCACGGAACTTTGTCCGCGCATATTCTGGTTCGCACGAGCAACTATAGCACCACGAACCCACTCACGAGGCATGACATGAGAGGTTTCACTCCCCAATTCCTTGTCGGAGGAAGTGATGATAGCGCTCTGGGTATGCTGAAGAACGCCAATCTGGTTTTCCAACCAGTCATCAGTTCTCACATCTGCACTTCCTCCGAAGCCAGTGTTGACGCCGTAGACCACGTATTTGTGAGATAAGTACTCGGCGAGAGCATCTACGCTTAGAGCGATGCGGCGAGCGAGTTCTTCGTCTTGACTGATCGTGGGCTTGATGCCATATCGAGCGACTGCGACAAGAGAGGCGATATCAAGACTGTTTCCATCGAGTATGATCTCTTCTTTTCCTTTTTTGAAGTTCTGGAGGCGTTTCCAGGTGACGAGTGTGGACTCTGCATGCGCTGAAACTTTAAGATCCATCGTGAAGAACTGTGAAGCTTCAATGCCAGCTCCGAAACTTAAGAAATGTCAATGAGCTTCAAGTAGAAAGCACTTAATTGAGGCTGGCTGATTCTTTGTTAGCTAGGCTGTTGAGATTCTATCAAGCTAGAGCAAGCAATGGGTGTGTGATTCACTCCAATGAGTACAGCCAGTCAGAGGCGGCAGTGAGGAACAATAACTTTGACACACTTACATTTCTACTCCCCTCGCCTCATTCATGAACCGAATAAATCTCGCTACTACCTTGCAAGGTGTAGTAAAAGTTGTTACCCGAGCTCAATATTTCAGGTTCAGCATGTGACAATCGAAGACCCCCGACTCAGACTCCGAGATCAGGACAACAAGCAGCAAGACCAAACTCAAAGGAAAGAAAAGCCACTGACAGCCTTGTCGGAACGGAACACGATGAGAGACAAAGGATGTGCATATTCGATATGTGCGTATCCGTATATTTTCGTGTTGACTCTCCAATCAAACTACTGCAGCTTAAAAACGCCATGCATACAGCAATAAGATGGATGAACTTATTCCGAGACACTTGTCCATGACGGAGAAGTAGTTAGGAACATAGTCGACTGACCTTCCAGTAACAGCCAAGTCATCTTCAGTCGTAGCATAGGGAGACTCAAGGCTTGTTCAAGTACTCATGTTCTCTAACACGTAGGTACATATATGTCCTAACCACATATCTACATCAGACCTTTCTGGTCGTAATCATATAGCAGTCGCTGTTGCTCTCATGCATTCGCGATAAAAATTCTTCCGCTTCCATGCTCGAACTTTGTTTGTACAACCCTCATCACTTCCCATCTCAAACATGTACCCTGACCACCCCATCTCGACGAACGCCCCGGTATTGTAGTTACCATATAATGCAGTCCAATCAGAAGACAAATGAAATGGCCGTACGGACCGTGGGGGGTTTAACGCGCCAAAAAAGAAGAAACCATGCCGCTCTGCGCCGTTGCATGCAGTTCATGCGTATAAGGTATAAGAAAGCGAAAGTAAAGAACATAGAGACATCTCTAACCGAAGGATTGCCCCGCAAATGCCGCCAGGAAGCGCAAAGTTAACCAAATTCAGGGAGTATCTTTTCTTGTTGTTTTTATACAGGGGAATCTGAAGGGAGGTGCGCAAAATGGACTTCATAAAAGGTTGGTTTTCGGAATTTGACTCTATCATGACCCATGAGTTGGGAGGCCATGATATAGCCTGAGATGATGATGATGAGGTGTTGGAGAGGCCGTTTATCGTATTATAATTTGAATAGTCATCACCATCCTTCCTCCTCGTCAGATCCAGGTGCGTACTTTGGCATCCTCTTGATTTGTGATAGGAGAGCATCAAGCTCAGTCCAGTTGTCGTCGTTCTCAGCAAACTTGCGGTGCTTGCGTGATAGAATGTGCTGTAAAAGTCAGTCGTGAACTTCAAGTTTATAGAATTGGTTACATACCTCGTCGAAATCGCGGAACTTATCTTGGCAGTTCTCGCAATAACCAGGCTTGAGGTCCTTCTTGCTCTTAAGCGGTTGGGACTGTGTTCTCCTCTCGGCCTTTTGAACTTCCTCCTCTTGCACCTCAGCGGGACGCGAAGTGTGTCGACCCATAGTTGTTGATCGACTAGATGCAACGTCCATTGACACCTCAGCCAGGCGACGCGAGCTCACATCGAATGAAGCAGGAGCAGCCTTCTGTAGCACCTTCCTTTGAAGGCCGTGAACCTCTTTGCTAGTTCCAGCCTTGGCTCCATTGACACCAGATGTCGATGAGACCATCTGCGATCGAATGGCAGAAGTGATATTTGAAGGCTGAACACCGGATGCCACGGGCTCGCCAGCAAACAGACGGCCAGTAGCAGCACGGCTTGTAAAAGCATTCTGCTGTTGTCGTAAATCCGCTTGCTTTGAGAGAGCTGCCTTGGCAGGGTTGAAGACATCAGTCGGTGTGGCACCGCGCACTCTGTTCTGGCCATCTTCCATCTCTGCGATAGTTCGCTTTCCTGTAACCGGCTTAGGCATTGGAACCTGAGGGGGCTTAAGAGCCTGTGCGGCTTCCTCTCGCTTGGCCTGTCGAGCCTTTTCTTGTTCCCGTTGTTCTCTTTGCCGTCTGTGATCCCTATCAGGAACATCATTGTCTTCCACAAAGGGACATCTACCGTTTCCAACACTTCGGAACTGAGGCCACTCTCCATCTGACTTGTTCGCAACCTTGGGATATTCACGGACCATAATAGGCTTGTTCTTCTCGTCCATATCCCACACATAGATATGAGGACCCTTGAAGTAAGTCAACTCGCGATGAGCAGCAGTCGGGTCGCGATCTGAAGGACCATTCACGCGTTCATTATGCAATAGCTGGAGCAGACTTGGCTCTCTAGGATTGCCATAATGACTTCGAGTGCTTGCAGATCTCGAGTTATAAGAGCTAACGCTGGTCTCGGCTTCGAGCAGAACGGATAGCATGTTCTGGAACTTTTCCAAAGACCATATCTTCTTGCCCATCTCACGAGCCTTGTGCAAGACATCGTTGTTCTTAGTTCCTCTGGTTCGCTTCGTGGGGTCGTCCAATTGTTGCGTCCTCGCGGGAGCGTTGCGGAACTCGGACAGAAGTTTCCTTCGTGCTTCGGTGTTGCGGTTCAATAACGACGGGTTGATGGTTTGGGGTTGCTCTTCGGATTCGTGATGCTCATCATGATGGACCTGTTCCTGCTCTTGATGTCCCTCTGGCTTCTCTGGTGGAATTGATCGAGTAGTGACGACATGGGTGACTGAGATTGAAAAGAAAGGTTCTTGCCGCTAAAGACATGTCAGTACAGCATGGTATAAGCGTTATAGAATGACATACAGCACCGAGGTAGTTGACTCTTTTTGTTAGCCTCGCTCGAACGTCATCGGGTATACTCTCAAAGTAAAAGACCATCTTTGGGAACTTGGCACGATGATGTCTCTTCCATGCTTCCTTCTCATTATCAATATCACGGGCTACGTTTGTCGGGGCAGTCCTTGAGGATCGTTCCTTGGTCGAAGGACGCGTAGAGCCGCGTTGGACAAGAACCTGGGTCCGGGTTGACCTGGTTGGTGATCGAACCGCACGCTGCACGCCATTATCGAGAACCTGTTTCTTTAGAGGCGGCGGCTGGCCGTAGGTTTCTTCACGCTGCACGGTAGCATAAGAACGCTTCTGCTTAGCATATCCAGCGAGAGCAGAGGCTCCACGGAGTGGTGAATTAGCCACATTAGGATTGTTCGTTAACGGGCCCCGTCTCGAAGACATGGCCGATATGGAACCGGGTGTTGGTGATAGAGATATGGTTGCCATATAAAGCCCGTGAACTGCTCTGGGGGTGAGTAGCCAGAGCAGAGGGCGTATAAGCAAGACGACAAAAGTCGATGGTGAACGTCAGAGGTGACGTGACGGAAGTTGGACCGTTATTGGTGGTCGTCGATCGTGGGTGGTGGTAAGTAGTTCTACCTTAGTCGTGGGAGGGGCTGGGGGAGAATGAGACTTGTGACTGCACGCGACGCGGAGCCTGACACGTCCAGAGACAAAGACAATGGGAGGCGAAGGGGGAGGGTAATAGATGATATCAGCACATCAGACAAGATTGGAGGCAGATATTGAAAGAGGAAGAATTGAAAGACAAAAAGCAGATCAAATAATGAACAACAACAAACCCGGTCGTTGTGTTTTTTTGTCGCTTCTCCTGGGCATGGGCTGTCGGGTCCTGGCCTGGGTCTGCGTGCTTTGGATGGAGGGAAACGAGCCAAAGTGAGGGACGGGTCCAAATGACTTTGATTGATGACTTAGCAAAGCAAATGTTGTTGCAGTCGCGCTTGGCACAACAGCGCTATACCTCTCCAGGCCCTTCTGTGAGGGTCTGCCGGGGGGCCTGTCTTCAGTGAGCGCCTTCTATGGCTCGGCACGCTCACTGGGCTGCCCACTGTAAAAAACACCACCAAGCACGGGCCAGTCGCCTACGGCCACTACAGCAACCAGAGGATACTAACGTTACGTCGTGAATCGGGAAATTGGGATCCAGAGACGAGACCAGACAGATAATTTCAGCCTTTTCCCGAAGACGGGTTTTTGGCGCGAGACAAGTTTAGACAGGAAACAATAACAAGACCTAAGACATGGAAGAGGCTTTGTTGTGTGCCCATTACAGCTAACAATTTGAGGACGGAATGCATTAGCAGTGAATCAAAAGGCTTAGACTACACAGACCAACTTTATGCAATCATCCATCTAAGTAGACGTTAACCCTTGTGCGTCACTCTGCCCGCGTGCGTGCATTGAAACATCCACCTATCCAATCTTCCTTTGAGCCTCAAGCCTGCCGCTGTCTCGCGTTTAGCCTCGGCCATCCTGGTCATAATTTTGAGTCTGGCGTCATCATCTAGGTCATCGAGCCATTGACTGCACAATTGCAATTGTTCTAGAGGCTCAATTGATCTGAGAGGCTCCAGTTATCGCCGGAAAGATTTGCGCTTAAGCTCGATTAACTAGAACCTTCATCCCGTCATGATGAAACTTCCTCGAGCTCCATTACGGAGCTTTGGTCCTCGTCTACCCCTCCGAGCTGTCTCTACAAGAAACATATCAACGATAGGACTTACACCGACCAAACCTTACCGAGCGTTGCCTTCAAGTATACCGGTTACCCGCCGAACGTATGCCGTCTCCGCCTCCGATCTCCGATTCGGACAACCCGTCCACGAAACACATCCTCATATCCTAAAAGCCGGCGAGCTTACACCGGGCATTACAGCACAAGAGTACCATGACCGTCGAGCCGCCCTTGCACACTCCATGACAGATGGAAGTGTTGCTGTTCTACATGCCGCATCTTTACAGTACAAGTCCGGTGCTGTCTTCCATGCCTACCGACAAGAGTCCAACTTCCTATATCTTACAGGATGGATGGAAGGAGATGCTATTGCTGTGATCGAAAAGACTGGTCCTAACTATGGCGATTATGTATTCCACATGTTTGCCAAGCCCAAGAATGCGAGGGAAGAACAATGGAACGGATATCGCAATGGAGTCGAGGCAGCAAGAGATATCTTCAATGCTGATGAGGCGCATTCTATTTACGAGGCGGAACTCTTGCTACCCAAGATCCTCGACAAGGCCAAACTCATCTACGCAGACTCACCACCTTCTAAGGGTGGTATTGCTGCCACAGCATCTTGGCTCTGGCGACTAATCTCTGGAAAAGATACTCGACCAACCCGAACACCTCTCTACTCCGTCATGAATAAGCTTCGTGTGGTCAAGAGTGAAGCAGAGGTCGCTAACATGCGAATTGCCGGTCAGATCTCAGGACGGGTCATCACAGACGCAATGCGCCAACCCTGGAAGCGAGAGAAGGATTTACACTGGTTCCTTGACTACAACTTTGCGGTCAATGGCTGCGAGGGCCCGGCTTACATCCCCGTGATAGCTGGCGGTGAAAGAGCAAACTGCATTCACTATACGGTGAACAACAGCACATTCAAAGAGGACGAATTCATCCTCATCGATGCGGGCGGCGAGTACGGGACCTACATCACAGACATATCCCGCACATGGCCAGCTTCCGGCCGCTTCACCCCTGCCCAGCGCGACCTATACCAAGCCGTCCTCAACGTCCAGCGATCCAGTGTCTCGCTCTGCAGGGAAAGTTCTAAGCTCTCACTCGAGGACATTCACAACGTTACGGCGCGGGGTCTTGTTGATCAACTTCGCGCTATTGGATTCGATGTTACAATGGCCAACATCGACCAGCTCTTCCCCCACCATGTAGGCCACTATATCGGTCTTGACGTGCATGACTGCCCTGGCTACAGCCGTCGCGAGACCCTTCGCCGAGGCCACTGCGTCACCATCGAGCCGGGTGTTTACGTCCCCCATGATGACCGATGGCCGGCCGCCTTTCGGGGCATGGGCGTGCGAATCGAAGACAGCGTATGCGTAGACGACGATTCACCTTACATCCTGTCTACGGAAGCGGTGAAAGAGGTTGATGATATTGAAGCGCTACGATCATGACCTGTACTACATTGACATATAAACATACCCATACATAGACATGAGCCTGTATAAAATGTATAGTACAAAAGCTGAGCTGAGCTGAATTCACGATACAACTGTAACGGTAGTTGTGTCACGCTTCATGATCATGACCCACCTGAAATTTTGTTGCTAGGTCTACAATTCTGTTATTGCAGCTCAAGTTGAAAACAAAGGAAAAACGGCGCGTGATAGTTCACGACCGGGATCTCGAATAGGTTAAGCCACAACCGCTGCAGGTGAAATTAAATGCACGTAAGAACTCATACATACATATGATTAATTACTGTTGATCTCCATTCAAATCTGACAGCTTTGTTATGAAAACACCTATTATTTAGGGTAATCAATCGTTCACGAAAACAAAGAAAGGCTCCGCAAACTGTCATGGAGACCCCAGCCTTTGGCGGGTATTGTAAGAATATCACCAAACCGTATCCGGATAATGATTACAACAAACAAGGCACGACGCGCTTACAGAAAGATTGACGGGTGGGTAACAAAAGAATTGTTCTTTAAGGCTTAGAACATCAAAACAAAATAGTCCAAGTTGGTCTAAAGTGCTATAAGGTGACTAGATTATCTCGTCTCTTATGCTCGGCAGCCAACTCTTCTGACACGTTCATGATGGGGTAAAAGCATCACACTATATCAATACAGAAACTAGGTCGTAGTATATACACCACAATTCATCGCTGGGTATATTTATACACTATCCCAAATACGCTTGGAACATAATCATCACGTCTATTCTAACAGAAACCCCTTGGATCAAAGAGCGTCCGGCTGTGGTTCGGCATCAGGAACGGCTGTCGAGCTGATGCACTGAGAAGCTGTTCAAATGCCTGTAGCCGCCGAGCCAACTCTTGATGCTCCTTCATGATAGCCCTATTACGTCTTTCCAAATATTGAATGTACTCTGTTGCCTTTGTTAAAACAGTGCCCTGGGATGTGTTAGCCATTATATCTACGTTGCAGGAGGAAAGCAACTACTAACCTTGCTCACTTTGGGCGCTCGTCCTGAGCTTCCTTCAGCTTCCTCGTTTCCTCCATCTTCTGGTATTGAGTGAAGAGCTGGTACGGCCTCACGCAGTTCCGCAATCTTGTCCTTCAGATTCGTTCGATACTTTCGCTCAATATCGTTATGCGCCGTCCTGTCCCCAGGCTTGAGCTTCTCCTTGCCTTTGATATCAGACGTAGCAGTTGTTGTGCGGGATAGTCCTGGTCTAGAAGAGCTGAGACCAGTCTCGCTCGAAGCCTCTGTCTTGATATCCTGGTTCCGAGATGGCGCCTTCGAGCTGTTGGCAGGCGTAGGTGTCTGCTTCTGGCTGCGGTCGCCGGTTGGTGTCCCAAACAGAGAATCGATGTTGCTGTTAAAGTCGGACATTCCTGTACCAAGACCAGCTCCGAATCCCAGACCAAAGCCGGTGGCAGGCATAAAGCTGGATGACGTCCGACCAGTGTTCATTGCGATAGCAAGAAGTCTCCGTTGCTCGTCGTTGCTAAGAACCTGGTTATTGCCCATACCAGACATTCCCGACATGGTCTGACCGAACCCTGAACTCATGCCTCCTTGAGTACTTCCCATTCCAAAATCGGGCTCCATTCGAAGACCAGGTTCTGGCTTTTCCCAACTGAGCGGTGTCGAGTAAAGACCCTCGCGAGGAGGCACCTCTGGCGGTGGCATGGTCTCAATATTCGATAGATGCTCTTCCAAGCTCATCGAGTCGATTCCTTCTTCATCATCGGATAGGGCATTGTCTAGAGCATTGTCGTCAAAGTACTCGGCACCCTGGAAAGGGGGAGCGGTCGCATAAACACCCGTACCAAGACCCGGTGTTGTTGAGCTCGATCCATATCCCGGGCTTTGTTGCTGATCAGCCTTCTGATTCATCAATACATAGCTTAGACATACCGGTAGTGAGTGTTGGCATTGGTGTTCATGGGGTCATAACGCTTTGAAAAGTCAATTTCGTAACTTCCTGTCCTGTCGGCTTCATCATCATCAAATCGGATCCAGTAGTCCAGGGACTCCAGTGCAGAATCGGTATCGACCTTGGTGCGCTTCCTGTCATGCGCATGTCCTTCTCGCTTCCGTTGTTGTGGGTGATTTCTGGGGTGTCCTCTATTAGGTAGTATCGTACTGTGTGAGCCGGTGTAAGGCGACGGCATAGGGGCCTGGTTGAAGGAGATATCAGACGTTGCTGTCGACTGATAATCGAAAGATGGTCCCCCTTGGTTGCGGGATGCGCCCATGCCACTCTCTAAATCCGCTGGCCTCCATGGTGAAGGCTCATGCTGTTGCTGTTGCTGAGATGATTGGTTGTTCTGATCAACATTATTGAGAGTCTGGTTGTTGGGGACCGCGAAGAAGTTAAGAAGATTAGGGTCCATTGCTAACACGGCATCCCGACCTTAAGGTCGTGTTGGTTGTCGTCCGGGACGAGGGGTCTTGTGTCAGCAACCCGTGCAAGGCTTAAGCCAACTCAATTGGCGATAATGAAGTTGATGCGAAACGATATACCGATCGTAACGGTTAAGAAAGGAACTCTGTTTAATCGAATTGTATATGTAACAAGCGCAATGTTGTCGCGATGATGCTGAGATATGTTGAGGGGCTGGCTGTCAAAGCATATGACAGTGGGTCCGACAACTGGTGGAGGGTAAGACGGGAACGACGAATAATCCTGTACAAGCGATAAAGAAACGCAGAAACTTGAAGAATAAGTCGAAGATGTATCGGTCGTGAGTTTGTGATTCAAAAAGTGAGACAAACTTAGTTGAGGTGGAGTGTCGTCGAGATTGAGGCCAGATCCAGAGAGCTTAAAGGGAGGACACAAAATGGGGTGAGAAGTAGAAGATCGGCAAAAGATGAGTACAGTACAAGATAGCTCCTGTAAGATGGGTCGACAGCGAAGGCGACAAGGCGAACGGGCCAAGAAAGGATGATTTTTGGCGGATTTGCTGTAGATTAATGCGGTAGAGCTTTGACTCTGGCGTGGCGGAAGTATATACTGTATAAGGATGCTGGTATTGGCTTCTGTAAGGTAGCCACAGTGTATTGATTGATGGACTTTACCGCTCAGTTGTCATATAGCGAGATCGAGCGCAAAAACAAATAACGGTCATCGGTTGGTTGCCAAATGAAGGATGAAAGAGTGAAGGGTTTGACGGAGCCCAAAAGGTAAGAGCATCAGTCGATGGATGAACGGACATATGCGGCTCCCAATTCGTTCGTTGGCTGGAAAGAGCCCAGGCCCGGACCGAGAATGAGAACGAGACGAGACGAGAAATGGGAGGGAGTCAATCCTGAGACCGACTGAATAACTACCTAGAGAAACCCGTATTTTTGGTCTTGTGAATCGTCGTATTCGCCGCAGTCAAGAGATCTTGTTTCTTGGGAGGGTCTGATGTCTGATTGATCGATTGAGCCGTTTCTTTGGGACAAGTTGCAACCAACGTTGGGGATAAGAATGGGGGTCTTTCACAAGCCCATACAAATGACTGGTGATATGATGTTTACCAACAAAGTAATCCTCCTCTCCTCTCAACTAATTTTTTTGTTCACTATCCCTTTTTTTCTCCTGCCTGCAAGCGAGCGAGAGAGAGAGTCCGCGGAACTAAGAGCCAGGGGAGGGATGCATGCACAACAAGAGTAGAGCAGAGCAGATTTCTCTCCCACTGCCGGGTCGACGTCGTGATGTTCTTCGGCCGCAATGGCGTGACTTTTACCTCGACAGGACCGTCTTGTGCGGTTCCAGTTCCAGGGGCCCTTGAAGACCCCGGGAGTCCTGGACCGCTGGCGTAGCAAAAATTGGGCGACATCGTATGATGAGCAAGGCTGAGGAGGGGAATTGTACGATGGGCCAAGACCCGTGGCCATTGGCTGACTCGCGCCGACCCGGGCCGCTGTCATTGGCTGTCGGATATTATTGATGGTTGTCATTCGAGAATGTGAAATACAATCAAGGTTTGTTTCTAGTTCCTTAGCAGCTTGTTTTGGGTCTATATCACTCCGTTCATTCCCAGTCAACCCTGAGACTTATCAACCTCGAATGTAGCATCACGTGGCGTGAACATGTACTGTTCCTCTATTAAGCATTGGATGATTTTCGTTTCAGCTGTCACTACGGATACAGTAACAGTAGCGGCTTATTGCCAGCTGGGGGTCTTGGCAACGGTTTCCAACCCACGCGACTCTCAGCCTCGTGCTAGTGACTAGCGATAGCTTCTAGGCTCAGCTGGCAAGCTCTAGCCCTCGTTGAGGCCACTCAAAAAGCCCTGTAAGCTTACTGGTGGTGTGGGGGTTCTCTCATGATCCTTGTTCTGTCTCATATCATGGAACCTTTTCAAGTCAGTGTGCTTATGCTTCTCCTCGCTCTCTCTTGGTGAGGGGCTTTGGAGATCATGATTGTCACTCGACAACAGATTCATACATAATTGTTCTTGAGATGTGCAAACCAGGTTAGGCATGTTCTAATCATGCTCATCTGTATTTGTGTGAATGTTAGCCGACTTCCATGCATGATCGCTTGTTCTTCAGCCGCAGCTTAATATCAAGTTTAATATCCGCACCCGGTCGGATTTAGGTTTAGGGTATTCAGCGGCCAACGGTCCATGCTCCTAGCTCAACTGTCACGACGACCTCAAAAGATGTCTTTTTCGACTTCTCCCATACGTCCAATTGTGATAAAATGATCAAGCCATAGGGATTTTGTACCTTTGGCCTCTTTTTACAGGCCGGGTCTGTATTAGTAACTGCAACTATCTGAACAGAACATGCTGTGTGTCCAGGTCGTTCACTGTCACCGTTTCCAATGGCTGATCCACACATGTTAATTGCAGATACCTTGACGATAAATATATGGCTACCAGACTTCACCTATAAGTTGCCAGATATGGTTCTCAAAGTATCCGCATGGTGTTTTAGAACCGCAGTTATACTTATGCATGCAAAACCCTAAAGATATGCTAAATTTCAATGCTAGGAGAACAACCGAAAGATATAGAAAGCAATGCTCTAGTAATCAATTTTCTGATAATGTTATTCTTTCTCCAACAGGTCGCCAAGTTCGACGTTCTCCAAGCCTCGCGACAAACACCGATGCGTTCTCTAGTCCGGCCATCATCTATGCTATGCTTTCATTATCATTACCCCAGAGGGTGCGTTCTGCGAACTGTTTCCAGTCCGTTTCCTCGACCGAATGCTGTTTCGTTATTTCGGGACCCATGGTTTGGGAAGACTGTCCTTCCTCAAACAGTCTGGGCATTTCTCCTGGTCGTAGACAATATCGTGCTTATGCGAAGGACCCCTGCACCCGTTGAAAACTCTCTGACACCAACGAATGTTAAGAAAACCGATATGCCCGCAAGCAAATTGACGATCCACCTGCATACACATGCTGCTGTATCCGTATGATCTAGGCCCACTGCGCAGTATAGTAGAGCACTGTTGGCTGGGGCAGAGTTCTTCTTCTATCCAAGGTGTTTGATATAATAACCTGCGGCTTGGTGAGTCTCTAGTAACTACACTAGAAAAGCACAAAAGACTCTTCTATAATACGCAGATGACCGATACCTTGCTAGAGTATTCAAAATTTCCGAAGAGTATTTCCTGATTCGAATCCATACGTCTGATATCCTTGCGAACGTCTCGGTCGCAAGAGTCTTCGGCACGGCACTCGGGGGCTGTCTAATAACAGCGCGCACACACGGCCGGCTTGGTGAAAACGAGAGGGCGAAATCGAGTTCGACGAGAAGATGAAGCCGTTGGGTTCAAGATAGATGCCGAGCCGTTTAAAAAACAACCACCAACGGTGGTGGTAGTAGCCGAGCCAGGGGTGTCAACAAAGAGCGGGCAAATCAGATCAGCGATCGTCAAACGAGAGCACCAATGACAAAACAATGACTGCAGCGCGCCCTGGCCATGGGCGCATGTGAGCGCACGCAGCTGCTGGTGCTGGCCTGCATAGAATATCCAGGTCCAGATCCCGACGCAGCTCCAAGGATTATATACCTACGCGCGCGAGGCTGAGGCTTGGGGTATCGTTGGGTCTCGATCGAAGGGGGGTTGTGCCTTTTTTGGGGAAAAAAAGGGCTTGGGGTCACGAAACTGAAGCATTTCACCAGATCGATCGCGATGTGCTTGTGCTTCTAGCCTACTGTACTTAGCCTGTGCCTATCCTGCGTTTGCCTTGGCTGGCACGCACCATGACGTTGGTTCCAATTTCCAGGCGCACGGCTGCTATTTCCTCGATTGATTGGGCTAAATATAATTTTAGCGTCTGCCGAAAGCTATCGTGCTTCCATTCAACCAATGCCCCAATCCCCTAAAAACAAAGCGCCCGGGCCTCCAAGGGCAGCTCTGAATGTCGTCACAGCTGGGACGGAACGGCTCCCTTCCCTTTGATCGGTGGGGGCCGCCCCGTGGAAAAACCTTACGATCGACCTTGCCTTACAGACGAAACTATTGATTCGTAGAATTAGCTCTCGGATCATTTATGGACATTGTTGGCCAATCGGTCAATAGCTCTCATGACTTCCTACCATTTATGGATATCTAAACTTCCAACGTCTTTCCTTCTCCGAGGCGAAGATATGGTGTTGAGATATTCTCAATGAGCCTACCATCGAAGGCATCGTGGTGTCTGAGATCGAGATGAAGAAAAGTTATGTTTCAGATTGTGCACCTTGATTGGATGTTCCAGTAATTCGATCTTGATGTCTTTCAGCTGGAAAGGGGCACTGATTACACTTACGACCGCTTAACTCAACAATATGACATGCATTATGAGTGCGATTCCAATATGAGTCGCAGTGTAAGACATATAAAACGTTGCTTGTTGTACTGCCTGGAATCGCGATTGTACTCAATGTTACACAGGAGTCCCCCGGAAGCATCTCTAATCAACCACTCTCGGGCATCTCTGCCTATTGTTCAAATCCGTAGCTACCACAATCAATAGCGGAGCTAAATTTGACAATAGCTCAGAGCGACCCTGCCATGCTATAGAGAAGTAAAGATGTAATTATTCTTGACCCTTTCTTCAGCAGAACGATGCCCTCCTTTTTTGACAATCTGCACGAAGACAGCCTAGCTGTTCGCCCATGCCCAGGCAGTACAAGTGTCGTATCCTCGGTTGAGGGTCATGAAAAGGAGGCTCGCATCAATATCATAGGTCGTTGTCCGAGTTCAGATGATGGAAGCCAACTTCGACAGCACAATATTCTGTTTAAGCAAAGCTCATCTTATGGCTTTTCAAGGATATAATTCCAGGCAGTAAGAATATCAAGTGCATCATAGAAATAGAAATAAGGTTAAGTTATCGTTCGTTTGCCATTCTGTAGGTGTGTTTGTCAATAAGATGGGATGTATAGAAGGTGATGCAGATAAATTGTTCAATCGACCTGCTCTGTCTAGGCTATTTCCCAAGCTATCATCTAGTTCGGAGCTGTTTGCGCAAAGAGTGCAGAAAAATCCTATGCAAGTGGGTGCTCCTCTTTCAGAAGTTGGAGCATTTCTTTTAGAGAAGGAGCGGGCTGATGCTGCCTTCCACTTACTATCGCACATCGCCTTCCTCGCACACTACCTACCTACCTACCTACCTTCCCACATTACCTTCCTCCCTCCTTCCCTCCCCCACCACTCCGCTTTCATCTTTCCACCAAGTAACCTACCTATCCTCAAAGGCTTCTTCTTTTCTTATTATCTCGAACTTTGATCCAAAGCGGTAACCCTTCAAGACTCCCTATTCAGGTCGCTCATGCTTGATGTCGTCTATCAAGATGCCCTCCAAGCTGACCATCATGCTCTTTTTGGGACTCTCCTTCCTTTCTTTCTTCGCCCGACCGGCCAACTGTTTCTCATGGAGGCCCCATATGCTTTCTAACGGTATAGTGGCATGTTTTGCGTATGCGACCTGAGGTTAACATTATCATAGGAGGGAACCAAGTCACAGTTGAATCATATCGCAAACTTTCAGGCGTCTACAGCACCGCTCTGGAAGAGCTCCAACAGTTGGAGTCGGAGCCTCTTTGTCACCGGATCGCTGCCCGCCAACTCGTGAACAACTGCCATCTTTTGGATGGTCAGAACGAGGCGAAGATACATACTGACAGTGGAAGAGCGGCGCGGGACTTTGTAGACTTCTATGCGGCGAGCCTTGCGATTTGCGACTTGGAACGCGGTAGCTTCACAATTCCAAAATCGTGCTTCAAGTTCCGAGAACCATTCCTGGCTGCGCTTCCTACCCCAACCGTCGCGGAGCTTCACGTCGCGACTAACGAGATTGATGAGTGCCTCGAGGGTCTTGCGCAGTCGGATTCCGCTTGGAACACTTGGGTAAGCTACCGACACAAAGCGCTGAGGTTCTGCGACGCTGCAAGAGTGGACAACCGGAAAGGTCAGTGAAGTTTGAGGACTGTCAAATGAGTCACGCTAACAACTTTGCCAGACGAGGACATCTTCGTTTATCAAAAAATCACCAAGATCCTGGAGAAGCTTACCGACAACATCGAGGCAGATATGGAAGAGCGTTTCCGATCTCTCAACCGAGCTTTCGACGCCACTAGCCAATCTGTTGAGAGTATGGGCCTTCGAGCTAAGCATTTCCAAATGGATATGGAAAAAGCTGGCGCGATCCTGCGAAATGATCTGCGCCATGCGGTTCAGGTATGCAGGTCTTGAACCATATGGAGCAGTGGACTGACGGATACAGGACTCTCGCGATATTGTGAGAAGTGGCCTGGAAGAGGCGCAAACACTTCATGATCTTTTGGAGATTCTCGTACATGCAGTCCAAGAGAGGTCAGACAATATTGCTTCGTCCCAGGAGGTTGCTCTTCGAACAAGTACCCAAAAGCTGAACGATGAGGTTGGACTTCTGATGACAGCACTCGCCGCAGCGGTCACATCCTCACATAGCCAAATAGTAGGTTTCATGCGCCAGCCTTGGGATGAGACTAACGGCTTGACCAGGAACTGGCGGCAGTCAAGAGTGCGGATGTCTTGGAGAAACAGGCCAAGATTGAAGAAGTAAGTTCTTGTCTCCTATATGTTCGAGTGTTGAGCTGATCAGTCATAGGGCATGACCAAACTGGAAGAACTGGCCGACAACCTGGCCCTCAAATATGGCAACCACGAGACTCGATTGGATGAGGCTTTGCAGAAGTCCAACCAGGTACTTGACGTTCTTGAAGAGACCGCCGCTTCAGCTGCCGGGCTTCAGGGATATATGTTCAATGGTCTCGTTTCCTGGCTGTGGCCCTATGTCGTTTGCCCGTTTCTATCACTTGTGATGGGGTCATACAGGCTTGAGCCTTCAGCCGTGCGAAACCTATGGCTCTTCAGTATTGGTAAGTCACCCAGATGCGCTGAGAAATCTGTACCTAACGTCCATTCAGGTGAAGCTGTGGGTATACTTATTTCTAAAGGGACCTATTTCATGGACCTGATCCGCCACAGCACAGTAACTAAAACAACAACGGCTCCAACAACTTCCCAAAGCCTCGCTATTACAGAATGGGAAGTTACCGACAAGCATTTATACTTGTCACGCTGAGTTTCGACATTACTCGTTACATCGAATCAACTCTGTTTCTTTGGAACCTTCTTTTTGCGATTTTCATGGGATGGCGAGCATTGCTGGTAGCACCGGGCTTATGAAAGGGACGGTTCTTCACGAGACCTTGGGCTCATATTTATGACCTATCTTTTGCACACGGAATTTCGGGATGGGTTGCAAATTAAATCGGGCATAGGCATACATGACGGGCGTACCAAACATGCTGAGACTATTGGGTGGCGCTTATAACATATCGAGTTTCTTTGGCATGCCTCAGGAGTTTTCATAGATTTGATACCAATGGGTGCTCTCTTTCATCATATGGCCCGTCTTGCCATTTCCGGCATCGGAGAATTGATTGCCCCTATGAACCAATTTTGATTTACAAGACAGAGCCTTGCCCCACTTGGCAGTTCAGTCTTGTCATGGCAGGGAATGGGGAGAAAAAAAAAGATGCAGGTGCCCGTGTAACCGAACCTATATGCGAATAGGATGCACGTATGAGAAAAGAAGCGACTTTGACGAGAAATTGTGCCGGTACAGACCGTAGTCATGTTTACACAAGTTTCATCATCGAACAACAAGGCTGAGTGGAAAAAGATAAGATAAGGAGACACAGCGAATCAATTCCGCCGCGACGCCCCACTTTGCTATCACCACGTGATCGTGTCAATACAATCGGCGTCACCCTAGCCGCAGGAAGCTCGCAACATTTGTACGCAGCTAGGTTTTACACACGACGAAGCACCCCTCGTCAACAACTATTTCAGCCTTCGTGTCTTTATCATTCTCATTACTGTTCTTGCGCGAACTCGTCTCCATGTAGAGTTCTACCGGCGATAGCCTTATTCTACCTGGTGTAAGTCTTTGCATTGAGGATGTCGCGAATCATCCTTCTGTTCTCCTGATCTCTGGGCGTCGCTTGTCGCCCACGCGCACAACACCCACGATCTATTTGTCTTGCCGTGATACTCTTTACCAAAGCCCTTGGGATTTTGAATTTGAAACAATACGGTGCACATCATCAATTAGAATGTTCTGCTAACGCTTCAGTTGTTTAGAACAGCATGAACAGCCAGAATCTTGGCCCTGCAGGATACGATCGAGACCGCGAAATGGACGACAGACACCGAGCTTTACAACAACGCGAGGAGATGGCCCGTCGGGACCAAGAGCGAGAACGAGAACGTGAGCGCGATCGTGAGCGCGACCGGGACCGAGAGTCCAACGAACGATACCAATCAACACCTCACCATAGCAGCGCTGGTTCCATTCCCATCCACCAGCCTGTCGCGTCGCGGATTTCCGGTGCAATCCACAGCCCTGGGGGACTGCTCGCAAACCATAACGGGAACCCTCAGATGCCCCTCAGTACTTCATCAGGTGGTCCTCTAGCCGCCTTTGGAGGACCCCTACAAAACGAACACAATCGACCGGTCCAACACGGTGGACCGAATAACGGCAACACTCAACCTCAAATGTTTGCTCCGATGCCGCATGCGACTGGACCGCCCTCGACACAGGCTGCTGCCAATAGCGTGGCAGCTGTCTTTGGCGGTCCTCTACAGCAACAGCCTCAGGAGGGCCAACGAGGGGCTCAGCAGGGCGCGCCATTCAACCCAGGAGCTACATCAGCAGCTCATCAACTTCCTGGAGGTATTACCCAAGGCCAGCAGCCTATTCTTAATGTAAGTAAAATTTGTTCGTAATTGGTTGTTGGAGAAAACGGGTTGTCGTCACTGGAGGGGCAGCGGCACTGGCAGCCGTTTGCGCACCCGGCAGCCACCCGCCAGGTTTGCTTTTACGACCTGGTGATACGACAGCGCGGGCCACTGCCAAAGGATGCGCAACCTTTCCATCCTCCACCCTCTTGGCCCCATGCAGCTGAGCTTCAATCATCCCCCATTCGGACCTTTCCAAATGCCCCGCCAGATCTTGTGTATTACACATCACCTTGGGCATTCGGTTTGTGGCGCACCCGCTTCCTTATTGCGATAGGATTCGTTTGCCGAACATGGAGGCTCATGCTCTCCTGGCGAGCCTTCCGGCAAAACCAGGAAACCTCGTTGGCATTTTCAACTACGAGGGGGAGGGCATGGTGCTCCTTCATGGTCAAGAAGCTGGGCTCTCTGCTTCATTTCCATTCGTCAATGTAGCAATTATCTTCGTTAACACCGCTTACTATCTACTGGTCGCTAATTACTTCTCTTTCGCTAGGATGCTCTCACCTATCTCGACCAGGTTAAAGTCCAGTTCCACGATCAACCAGATGTTTACAACCGATTCCTTGATATTATGAAAGACTTCAAGAGCCAGGCGTATGCCTCCCTTTGGATCTAGTGATTGGAAGTCAGCTAACAGGGGCACAGTATTGATACTCCGGGCGTCATAAACCGAGTGTCGGAGCTCTTCGCCGGGCACCCGAATCTTATCCAAGGGTTTAATACTTTTTTGCCTCCTGGCTATCGTATCGAGTGCGGCGCGGGCAACGATCCCAATACAATCCGAGTTACTACACCTATGGGAACCACGGTCCAGTCTATCACTGGACGCGGAAACCAGGATGGCCACGGTCCTGCAGCTAACCAGCCTTTGTTCCCGGAGCGGGGTGGACAATGGCAGCAGCAGCAGCAGAGACCTCAGCATAGTATCGAGAGCCCAGAGGCCCAGTTCAGTACTCCAGTGCAGAATGGTGCGAGTCTCTTTGTACAAGCTGCGGCCCACAATGCTGCGTTCAACGAAAGCAATCAGTCCGGTCAGCGACGGGCTCTGCCTCAAGGTAGCGCGGCTCCTGCTGATGGTCCCAATGCTCGTCAAGCATTAACACCCACCCCAGGACAAGCTGCAGTCAACGGCAATGCGGCGAACCAGGCAAACATGGAACGCCGAGGACCAGTTGAATTCAACCACGCCATTAGCTACGTGAATAAGATCAAGGTAAAACCCACTGCTCGGAATAGTTTCTGTCTAAGCGTCGGATGTACTAATCATGGCAAAGAACCGCTTCCAGGACAAGCCTGAGATTTATAAACAATTTCTTGAGATACTCCAAACATACCAGCGCGAACAAAAGCCCATCCAGGACGTATACGCGCAGGTAACTACTTTATTTAATTCAGCTCCCGACCTTCTCGAAGACTTCAAGCAATTCCTACCAGAATCTGCTGGCCAGGCTAAGCAAACCCCTAACCGAATGGAAGACGGACCTCCGTCCGGTCCCAACCAGACACCTCAGCCTGCCATGAGAGATGGACAGAAGATGCCTCCGCTTGGTAGCTTTGCACCACCTGCTAGTGCCACCAAGGATAATAAAAAGCGCCCACGAGCTGACAAACAGGCTGCCCAGCCTGCAACTGTCCTCGCGGAGGCGACTGCAGCAGCGCGCCTTGCGCCTCCTGCTGTGAACGGTAACAAGAGACCTAAATTCAACCATGCAAGACCACTTGGTGACACCTCAGCAGTCGAACCGACATTGACGCCTGTCATGCCGGAGCCTTACCCTGCCAGGTCCTCTTCAACAACGAACCAAGAGGAAATCGCCTTCTTTGAGCGGGTCAAGAAGTACCTCAGCAACAGGTCGTCAATGAACGAGTTTCTGAAACTCTGCAATCTCTTCAGCCAGAACATCATCGACCGTAACACGTTATTCCATAAGGGTGCACTTTTCATCGGTGCCAACCCTGACCTGATGACCTTCTGGAAGACCTTTGTAGGTGTCGACACTCAAGACGTTATTATTGACAACCGTCCCGCGCCTCCGACAGACAAGGTGTCTCTCAGTAACTGCCGAGGGTATGGGCCTAGTTATCGATTACTTCCTAAGCGGGAACGCCTTAAGCCCTGCAGTGGTCGTGACGAGCTGTGCAACTCTGTGTTGAACGACGAGTGGGCTTCTCACCCTACCTGGGCGTCCGAAGACAGCGGTTTTGTTGCTCATAGAAAGAATCAGTTCGAAGAAGGCCTTCACCGTATTGAGGAGGAGCGCCACGACTACGATTTCAATATTGAAGCTAACCTCAAGTGTATCCAACTCTTGGAGCCTATCGCACAACAGATGCTCGCAATGTCTGCCCCCGAAAGGGAGACCTTCCAAATGCCCGTTGCTCTCGCAGGTCAAAGCACATCCATTTTCAAGCGTATATGCAAGAAAATCTATGGTGATCGAGGTATTGACGTCGTCAACGATATGTTCACTCATCCTTTCGACGTTGTGCCTGTTCTGTTGGCCCGTATGAAGCAGAAGGACGAGGAATGGCGATTCTCTCAACGTGAGTGGGAGAAGGTTTGGCATGCTCAGACCGAGAACATGCACCTCAAGAGTTTGGATCACATGGGTATCCTGGTTAAGCAAAACGACAAGCGACATCTCACCGCAAAGCATCTTGTCGACGTCATCAAGACAAAGCACGAGGAGCAGCGCCGTGAACGATCATTGAAGGGCGGAATCCCTCGCCATCAGTTCAGCTGGGACTTTAGCGACAAGGATACCATCATTGATCTGCTACGCCTAATGATGCTGTACAGCTTGCACAATGGTCAGCACAGCAGCCAGGAGAAGGAGCGCATTCTCGAATTCTTCGAGTCTTTTATCCCTATGTTCTTTGACATCCCTGAGGATAGCATACAGGACAAGCTCCCCAAGATGCAGCCAGACTCTGGCGAAGAAGAAGTCGAGGATCATACACCTGCGGAGCTTACAAACGGTCGTACTCGACGTAACGGTCGCAAGGGTGATCTCCTCCGAGGAGTTCTCGACCCTGGTCGCAACGGCAGCAAACAACCCCGCGGCAACAAGGAGGATAGCACTCCCGGAAGTAAGGAGACTACCCCTGATGTCACCTCCGCGAACGAAGAGGAAATGCCTGACGCCTCAGAGGACGCCGCCAACACAGAGGTTTCTAACGATCGCTGGATGCCCAACGTTCCCAAACCCGTCGTTGTTGGCGAGAGCGACGCTATTCTGAGTTCGGATGGTGAGCTGAAGGCCGATGGCTTCTTCACTCGTCCATGGTACAACTTCTTCTGCAACCAAACTTTGTTTGTTTTCTTCAGCATTTTCCAGACTCTGTATAGACGTCTTCAAGATCTCAAGGAGGCTAAGGATGTGGTCGCCAAGGAGGTTGAACGTCTCAACAAACAGAAACCTGCCCGGGACATTGGTTTCACAGAGAACCACATGAAGTTCTTCGACACCAACGATGACTCTGATAGCTACTGGCCCAAGACCCTTGAGCTAATCGAGGAATACATCTCAGGCGATGTGGACGAGAGTCGTTATCAGGATGTCATGCGACATTACTACCTCAAGACTGGATGGAAGGTGTATACGATCCAGGATCTATTGAAAACTCTTTGCCGTCTCGCTCTCACCTGCAGTAGCACAGACGCCAAGGAGAAGACTCCCGATCTGATTGCTCAGTACCAGGCCAGTCGTGAACGAGAAGAGACAAGTTTCCAGACCGAGATCAGTGCTCGCAAGTTCGCAGAGAAGTGTGTCAAGGACGGAGATATCTTTGTGATATGCTGGGTAAGTCAAAACATCTTGTTTTTCATGTGCATATCAGTAACACGAATTTTAGCTACCTGCCAAGTCTGAGGCTACCGTACGATGGCTTCAACGGGAGGAGACAACATTCTATATGGATGAGATGCAGTTGCGCGAGCGCTGGCAATACTATATCTCGTCCTTCATTCGGGTCGAGCCCACCGAGGGAGTTCCTAGATCGAAGCTCCAGAAGGTGGTGCTCTCCCGCAACCTTCCATCTGCCGATACCGATAATGACGACGATGCTATTCCCAAGCCTGTGTCCTATAAGGAGAACCTGACGATCAGCATTTGCCTTAAGAGTTCAAAGATGGTCTGGGCTCCTGGAACTTCGGAATACGTCGTTTACGACCAGGCTCCCAAGTCGGCTGAGCAACGCCAACAGCGTGAGAAGTTCACCCGGGCTCTGAGCACACACCGAGAGAACAAGCTTCTCGAGAAGTGGGTGCACAACCCAGCATGGACGAAGGATCTCAGCCCAGAGGAGGTTCAGGAACAAAACAAGAACTTCCGCAAGTGGATGGATGATGGCGTCGTTCCGCCCAGCGCTACTGAAGATGTGGAGATGGACTAGCCCTCTAACTCCCAACAGCAGCAGGAGCCGGAACAACAGCGCGACGAAGAGGTCGTGATTACATCAGTTCCACAGCCCATCCTGAAGCTTAACGGTAAGGCACCACGAAAGAGGTCTGCGGACAAGATTCTTAGTCCGCCAGCGAAGAAGTCACGATTCAGTCCCCGTCTTGCCAGGGGCTGAACAGAGAGCATGAGTAAGAGGTCAAAGTAGGGGGGAGCATACTTCCAAGGGAGCAAAGCGAGAAGGGAGTGCTTGTATCACATCAGCGTTTTTACTGCTTTCAGTTATTTGTCCAATTGTTCATTTAGTGCTTTTCTTCTAGTTTTTTGGAATTTCTTAAAAGGCGACGGGGGACGCGGACTCGGAATGTATGCCGTTACATCAGTGTCTTTCTTATAGGGAAAGCTCGTTATGATTATTTTGAGGGAGGTTCGCAACTCCTTTTGGCCTGTACTCTAGACACTAACTATATAACTAAGAACGCCATGATTGATAATACCAAAACGCGCCTGATTTTTTATATGAGAGTTCTGTGTCTGTGATTGTGAGCTGAGTTTAGATAGGGGTTCAACCGTACAGCTGTTTCCATGTCGCACCCAGCCAGGTTGGCAACAGAGGAACTGTCCTCTAAGGCTTGTGATGCTGAAATAAGGTAAATTGAGTGCTGGTCCGAATTAGAGTAAAGTGATTAAATTATTTCGTTTTCTTATGCTTTTAGCGGCTAATTCCTTTTGGCACAGCTAAGCCTCAGCCGCAAACTGTACGAAGCTTTTGAGGGCTGTGGAATCTGCTGAGCTGGAGATGGAGGATTAGCGAACACTGGGAGCATCCATAAGAATCAGTGCTCACTCACCAGCTCTCATGCTGTCCCAGAACGTAGCTCTTTCGCTCTCTCCCATTGCTAAATCGGCCGGATTCTTGTTCAACCAAACTTGTCATGCTTGCTCTTCACTTTAATCTCCAACAACCTCTCATGATAATCACCCTCCCTCCTCGCCCTCTTCAACTTCCTCACCTCATCCTCATCCAACCGTCTCCCCGCCGCCTCCTCCAATTCGCGCCGACTAATCTTAGCATGCGCCTTCTCCTCTTTGGACGCGCGCAGCTTGGGCTTGAAACGCGCCTGCATTCTGATGCGCAGCGTTGTGTCGAACGTGATGGTATCTGCGTCGCCGCGCACGTCGCAGGACTTGGATGATGCTTTGTTCGGGGCTTTGATGGTTAGGAATGTGTCGCGTAGGGTCTGGATTTGGAATGTTCCTGGTGTATCGGCCGTGGGGATTATGTTGAAGGATTCGAGGGGGGATACGGCTTCTGATGTAGCTGACAATAGACCGATTTTGTCGCATGATAAGTATCTATAGTTTGCGCATTAGTTGTGTGCCCATAGAAGTAGGTATAGATATTGTATGTACTTACTTCCCATGATGTCCCTTGAAGCGAAAGTTTTCTGTCCCAGCTACGCGATTCGCAACCCAGACCTGTCGCACATCATGCGGTTCCGCGGTAGAAGGATTCCCATCAACGATATTCTCAATCGGAATAGTAAACACCTTCCCAGCTGCATCGCAAGCCAGAGCTGAAGGTGTATCCGTCGGTAGAACAATCATAATCGGTCCCACGACATCAGTATCCGTCTCAGCGGAAACCCAGCTATCGTCATTCTCTGTCTCTTCGCCCGTCTTTTGGACCTGCGTTTCTTCGTTTACGGCAGCATCGTCGCGGGATGATTTCTCGGCGTCTGTTCTCTTGCGCTTCTTGACTTTCTTGTCGCCTTTGAATGACAATGGTTTAACCATGGTTGTTGGTTGTGATTTAGTTGATGGAAGCTCTGTGTTGAATTTGGACCGACGGTCAACGCCGGGATACGGCGAGCTCCACCGCTGACGACAGGTCAGTTCAAGGAAGGTGATTGGTTATGTAATTCTCCCCCGCAACTCATGGTACTGTAACCTTCTGTAAGAGAGATAGATTAACATGAATGATCTTCTGACTTTTATTTTCATGATAGTCTCATATTCATTTGATTGAGACATTTCTGTTTGTATTTCAAGATGGTCGCTCAAGCACAAGCTGTTTCCGTGTCTCTCAAGGACCTTAAGGATGGTATGTATTCCGCGACTCTTACACTCATGATAGCGCCGCTCTCATGATGAGAAAAAGCTCCCAGTTTTTCTATGTAAGCGAGCCGACACTAATGATCCACAGGTAACATCTCCTTCGAGACCCTTAAGCAAGCCTTTGGTCCAGACTCTCTCGGAATCCTCGTAGTAAAGGATGTTCCTGAAGAATTCCCTGAACTTAGACACCAGGCCCTTTCTTACGCCTCGTATCTTGGTAACCTCCCAAAGGAGGAGCTCGGTATGTAGCCATCAACTCTCAAAACTAATGTCATTCTTCTGACAAGCTTGAAGAGAAACTTGAGAATGCCCGAGCCAAATACCTAACCGGCTGGTCCCTCGGCAAGGAAACTCTCAAGAATGGCCAAGTCGACACCTTCAAGGGCTCATACTACGCCAACTGCGCATTCTACATCGACCCATCCCTCGAATGCGCCAAGCCCACCGAAGAGTTCTCCATCGACACATTCCCAGAGTATCTGGCTCCTAACGTCTGGCCACCAGAGGGTGTCCTCCCTGGCTTCAAGCCCTCTGTGACTTCACTATGCCGTCTCATCATCGACGTAGCCGTTCTAGTCGCTCGCGCATGCGATCGTTTTGCACAAGAGGATATCCCTGGTTATCCTACTGGGTATCTCGAGCATGTCGTCAGTACCTCTAGTACCACTAAAGCTCGTCTTTTGCACTACTACCCTCAAGAGTCCGAGCCTAGTGCGAATGGAGGTGATGAGGATGATTGGTGTGCTACACATCTTGACCACGGATGTTTGACAGGTCTTACATCGGCCATGTTCATCGATGAGCATAAGACTAGCCCTGCTGTACCAGATGTCACAAACCTGAACGGTGCTTCTCTCCCACCTCTTGACGAGCTTCCTTCCTCTCCTGATCCTTCAGCTGGTTTGTATATCAAGTCCCGCACCGGCGAGACTGTGCAAGTCAAGATCCCCCGCGACTGCATTGCCTTCCAGACTGGCGAGGCCCTCGAACGTATTACTGCTGGTCGCTTCAAGGCTGTACCTCACTTTGTCAGGGGTGTAAGACCCAGTGTTAGCGATGGAAAGGTTGCTCGTAATACTTTGGCAGTGTTCACTCAGCCTAACTTGGGTGAAGAGGTTGATATTGAGCAGCACCTCACATTTGGAGAGTTTGCTCGTGGTATCGTTGACAAGAACACTGTATCATAAGAGTTAGTTAGAACATGAAGCACAATAAACGAACCTACCACTCGTCCTCGGATATCGCTCCACGGAAATCGTTGTACAATATGAACCACAGGTGGAATGTTGTCAGTCATGGCGATGTATGATATAATGAATGAGTGTATTTGGAGCTTGTCCAGTCTAGAGTGGGTTTCGAGAAACCATATAATGATAAGGCTATTCTACCCGTACATATAATTCTCCTATATGTACTACAGGATAACGTAGCTACTCAATGCACCTGGAGATTCCCAGCACCCTCTGGACTTTTGTGTTTGTCGCAAAAGGAATGGCTGCAGTAGCACAATTACTGCAAAAGAAATGCAAAAATGAACCACACTGAACAACAATGTTCAAGTCACTGCTCAGGCGCCAAGTCTGAGCATGTGAATGTAAGAAAGAGAATTGCCGTAAACGAAGCATGCCGAAAGCAACGCTTCAAATCACAAGGCGTGAAGTGTAGAAAGAAAGTTGTCGCGAGACTTTGCGCTACTTTAAGTATCAAAGGGCACGGCTTATTTAACGACTCGCGCCGACCGCCCCCTTACATTCTGATATAGTGCTCCAAACGAACCCATAACAGAACTGCGAGCAACTCCATCAAGCCCAAGCGCCCACGAGACTCATGAAGAAAGCCCCGAAGAACACAAGGAGGCAAGCATAAATACGCTTGCGGCCACGGAGGAACTGCCAACTCTCATCGCTAAGGAAATCTTGCGAGAGAAGCTCAACCAGGGAGGCAAAAGTAAGCAATCCAGCTGAGATGGCATTCATGACGCCCACCACGATGAGCCCAGTTTCAGAGTTGGGGCTGTAGAGAGTGTGGGTGGCAAGACCGATGGCTTGTCCCAGAGGGGTACTGGTTTCATTGTCAGTGAAGATACGACGATAGGGGTAAGATGACTACTTACGTGCATCCATAGGCGAGGGCCATGAACCAAGGCTGCAGTTTACCCTGGGGCCACTTGATGGCAGCAATTCGGGAGCCCAACGCCAAACCTTCAAAAGTCTCTGTATCCAGGTCAGCCACCAATGCAACAAGAATACTAGTGGGATGAATCAACTTACGGTGGAAGACAATGGCAATCAGAAGAATGATAAACTCGTTGCCGATCGAAACGCTAAGCGCCATACCAATAAAGATGCTGTGGAAGAGGATACCAAGCTCAAGCAGAACACACTGGAGAAGCTCCTTGCGTTGCTGCTGCTCTGGGGTCAGAACTGGCATCTGTACAGCCTCGAGGCTCGTCTCCTCGAGGTTCTTTCTTCCGGATTGGACATTGTCGTCATCTTCGCAAGCTTCCTCTTCCAGATCCTCCATACGAACGTCCCTGCTGTTAAGGGCAGACAGATTCTGGCCAATGCTTGATGATCGTCCACGGATAGGTCCCATGTCCCGAATTGGGAGCATACCTGTACCCCCCATGCAACCGCCGCTGTTTGAAGAAGCACCTCCTTCCTTAGGTGTGGTAATCTGAGCGGGAGAAACATGTCGGGAGGGGTGGAACACCATTTCAATCACAGTGACAAGAAAGATAGCTGCAAGAGCGATAGCGCCAGGCATAGCCTGGTAATCTGTGTTCCAGAAGCTACTCAAACAAGGGTCACCAAGAGAGATGAAGGCTGTTGGGAGGAGATGGACGAAAGCTGTGGCGATCAGCACACCAGTACCGAAATGACGGACGGCAAAGAAGAAGCGAGTCGGGATCCTCAGCCCTGGGAACTTGGCAGCCATGATGGGGAATGCACAAGCGAGGGTCGAAACACCCAAAATAATAAAGAGTGCGCCGACATGAAGAGGAGTGTTGTAATCAGCCTTGTTGACGCCTCCAGATTCGCAGGTGCTAGCTCGCTTGCGTAGAGGCGAGACTTGGGCGGGAATCGACTCTTGAACCTTGGGTGGCGAAGTCATGACAGCAGGCGCAGGGGAGTTCCAGTAAGAGATGATCGTAGAGACGACAAGGACAGAGAGGACCCAAACAGTCCAACTCCAGATGTGCGAGGCACATGACGAGAGAGTGCCTCGATGAAGACGGAGATGGCCATCACCACCATCAACCGTCTTAAGACACGAGGACGGTCCTGGGGTTGTTAGTACTTATATGTGGGTTTGACAAGGGAGAATCATGAGATTTTGAACTTACCCGAGATACGGGACAGTCGTCCCGCATCCTTAATAGAGCCTTTGAAAGGCTCTGTAAGATGATTCCCTGCTTGATTACTATCGTCGTGCCCATTCAGTAAGCCCCCAGCCGTCCCTCCACTTCCATCATCCTGGGCAGCGTCGACGTGTTCGCGAAGATTGGAGATGCCATTGAGATCCTGGCGCGTAGTATGCTTAGCAGCCAAGGGCGAAGGAGCCTGGTTCCAGGTCAAACGCTGGTAGTAAGATTCGTCTGCCTTAGAGAGACAAATCATTGTGAACTGTTGGATTGATCGCTTGGATCGTGGATTGATGTAGTGGCGATTGAAAAGGGTCGCTAGTACTGTAGACGATGACTAGACGTTAAATTCCTTCACAAGTAAAGAGGCCACGCGACAGCACAAAAGACGAGACAGAATCGGACCGAGTAGTAATCAATAATTTATCAATGATCAAAAGTAAACAATATCGATCTCAAAAAGTTGAAACTAGAGCAATTGAGATTTGACGGGGAGCTTGATAGATAAAGTATTTTACGGTTTGTCCAATCGTTAAAACGGCAGGACAAAAGGGTTAAAATGCATGCAATCCATCCAATGCACCTGCACTTTGGAGACGATACGGCGCTAGTGACGCTGACTGGGGGCTGTCGTATCCACTCGCACCTGCCCTGAGACGGGAACGACATTCAGAAACTGGGGGAGGAGCCCCGCCAAATCAGGAAAAGGAAGTCAAGATCCCCGGTTTCGCCCGCGTGACCAAGACCAGTCCAGATCATAAAATGCAAGAACCGACGACAGCCATGGACATGAGATACACAGTTCTACACGGAGAATTACTACCAATTCAAAGTACCTCCCGCCTTCCCCGCAATCTCTCCTCCGTCAGCTCCCGGACAACGGCCGGGACTGTTAAAGAAATCTGCGGCTCAGAAGCTCGGGAAGCCTCCGTAGTCTTTAAACCAGGATCCATGAATAGAACCCGATCCAAGATCCTGGACATCCAAGTCCAGCCACCAGCGAAAACTATTGATCACTTGACGATAACAAAAACTTCAAGACCGCCGAGACAACAAGCGTTGATTTCTCTTTTTAATTTGTTTCGTAACCTCGCAAGGGAATACGCAATGAATACGCCCTTCCGTCTTAGACATGGGATCACGGTCAAGAAGCCAAGCGTATGGAAAAAAGACTTTATTGGTTTTCCATGACGGCAGAGCCTTTAGTCTCCCCGTCTTGGCGTTCTAATGCCGTGCTAACTTCCATGTCACTTCGGTGAATCGAGGTGAAGCCCGAAAGATCCAAGTGCATTATTTTTGCTTTACCGTATCTGCTTGTCTTGAATCGATGGTAGTCTAGACTCTGCTGTTAAACGCACAACGTGTATACGGTGAAGGTTACGTAGTCCTTGTAAGCTTAAAAATATCCCGAGGCTCACCTGACTTGTTGCACATGGCAGAGAGATTCATAAATTAAGCATAGAATCATCATAGAGCTAGACTAGCGTGGTGAAAGCTCGAGATACCTCCATCATATTCTTGGGCTCCGATGATGCGGTAAACTTCGGAATCAAATGAGGCCCCAGTGACGATATAGATCCGGTCGTTGCATCGATGATGCGTCTGGTCATGAACTCTTCCCCACCAATTGATTATTCCTGGTTTTGTAGTTACCAGCAGGGATCCATCATTGGCAGTCTTTTCTCATCAGCTCTATCAAAGCTGACTTGACTGCGATAAGCAACTGCCGAAAGTCAGAACATAAGAACCTAATAAAATGGAAGGCATGAGCTATGAGTGAGAAATCAGCGGGCATCATGAGATGGGTCTTTCTTACCTTGATGTCTATGATCTTATACGAGATGGAAGAGCTTACATAAGGTAAGGCGTGATGCAGCTGACATCATCATTCACATGTATTCAAAGCTCAGGCTCTCATATCTCAACATCGTAGTCCAAACCTCACCTCACCTATCAACTAACAACATATCGCTTCTACTGCAACCATGGCTCTCCCTCCTAAATTCGCCGGGCAAAAGCTCCAATTCGCCCACCCTCCCGCCTCAGACTCAGGCGTCGCACACACAACTCACGTCCTCGAGTTCTACCTCGACTACTGCTGTCCCTTCTCCGCCAAGATCTTCCGCACCCTCCGTTCCGATGTGATCCCCGCTATCAAAGCCAACGAAGGCTGGGCTTCGAGCCTCACCCTTATCTTCCGCCAGCAGGTCCAGCCATGGCACCCTTCGTCAACCCTCATGCACGAGGCCGCCCTTGCAGTTCTTCGTCTTGCACCCGAGCGCTTCTGGGACTTTAGTGCTGCGCTGTTTGAGGAGCAGAAGAGCTTCTTTGATGTTTCAGTCGTTAACGAGACACGCAATGATACGTACCGCCGTCTGGCCAAGATTGCTGCCAAGACCGGTGTTGATGAGAACAAAGTATATGAGCTGCTTGTGATTCCTGACAAGGCTGGGGAGGATGGTGCTCTCAATGCGGGGAACCAGGTCACCAACGACCTCAAGGTTATCACCAAGATGAACCGTCTGATTGGAGTGCACGTTACGCCTACTGCTGTGTTTGATGGTGTTGTGCAGGATGTTAGCTCAAGCTGGAACAAGGACCAGTGGGTTGAATGGCTGCAGAAGAATGTTGTCTGACTACCATTGGAGGGTAATAGAAATATGAGCCATAAGCTCTAATGATAATGAAGTTCTCTATGTAAGACAATTGAAGCTGTCACCATCAATCCGTATTAGTGGTGTTTATGGTGATAATCTCTGTCAGCCCTGTGCGAAATAGTGCGCTGAACCGCGTGCTTCTCCCCCACTAGAATGGCCTCTTTTTTGACTACATGCTCATGACCTTCTCATTAAGCCAACACTCACACATCAATCACAATGCTTCAACTAAGAATGATAATACCACGGCTACGGCCCGTTCAGTTGTTCTCAATCACCCGTCAAGCAACACCCATACAGACCTCAGCTCTCCCTCGAAGCTTCCAGCGCTCACTTCAAAAATCTCTACAAGCTCAATTGAGATGCTACTCCAAACCCTCACATGCACCCAAAAAGCCAAACAGGATAGAAGATGAGCTTAAGCGACAGGCTAGAGCTGTAGCCAAGGAGGGCAAAGACTTCGGTATGTCCTTCTTCAGAGGCGGTTTTGCAGCATTTACTAACCTGTGCTTTAGAGCTTCCTGAGAGACTCATCATATACCATGGCGGTACAGGCCGCACCACATTCATGGCCATGCTCAAAATCACAACACTCTTCCTCGGTGCTTTCTTCTGTGGTATAGTTGCACCAAGCTATGTAAAAGCTGAAAAGCCCGAATGGGTCACCGCAAGCAGTACGTCCATCTCTCATTCAGGAGGAGACCACAACTGACAACGCCAGTCATCCTCTGCGGCATCGTTCCCATCTTTTTCGTCGGCTACATAACCTCCCCATTCGTAACACATATCTACATCCACCTCCCTCCCTACGCACGCACATCACGCCCCATTCTGGAACGCTTCGTCAAGACCCTCCCGCCCACCACGCCCCTGACCCTAGCCACCATGAGCGCCATCTCCAAGCCTCGCTACAGCAGCGTTCAGGCCGGCGATCTGAGTCCTGTGCGACGCCGCTTCGGGCTCGTCAACTACGTGCGTGACACCACGGAGGAGAACGCTCAGCGCAAGTGGTACATGTTCCGTGCCGTTGGGAAGTTCTACGTTCAGGATACGAAGCCGACGACGAGAGTGAGGTATCAGAAGAAGAAGGACAGGGTAGATGGCTGGATTTGGGATTCTATCAAGGAGCGTATTGACAATCGAGCTCTGAAGGCTGCGTCGCCCTATAAGGGTGATCCTAGGATTTGAGCTATTCGTTGGGTTTTATGGTAGAATTGCTGTGAATTGTAGTAGTACGTAGGAACTGCACTCTAGATGTGTGATGTAGAAACACCATCACTGTATAATAGCCACCGTGTTCGTCAATCTTACAAGCTGATCATGAGTCGCTCTCAGGGTGTCAGAGGAATTGGCCACTGAAAGCATGAGACGAAATAATTTGGTTACCTTATGCTAGCTTGGACCAGCTCTTAGGTTGTTTTACTTTGGCACTCTTAGCCTCAGGAATTCTTCTGTCACTCACCTGGTAGCATCAGATGTGATCTCAACCATCAAGGCAAGGGGTTCCAGAAGACCTTGGCTGTGCCACATGCAAACCCTGCGATAGGCGGAAGCATGAAACATAGCTGACATGCTAAGTTATAAACTCCATACCGCTACTATCAAGTCAGGTACTGCGACATCACAAGCCCTTGGGTTCATCTGGCTTTCTTGGCCGACACGTCACAAAGCAAGGGGTAAGATACCAAGTATGCAAACAAAGCGCCAGACACACGCAATCATGCTATTCCTATGTGGCAGTCGATATATCTAAGAACCATTACTCCGTTCCGTTTTCCTGTGTTCCCAATGCTCCGTCCGAAGCTTTCCAGGTCGTCAATCACGTAGACAAATATTGGTACATGGGTCCTGCCTGTCCAACCAAAAACGCACCTCAAGAACCTCGCCCGGCGCATTTACTGCGTCCGGTTCTGAATGTTCAAAACGCTTCCGTCATAGCTCGTTATATGCCCTTGTTATCCGTCAAACCAATATAATCAACCGAATTCTGTACAATGATGCAAGCCCCTTCCCGTTGTTGGCCGCATCCAAATTCTGTCGTTGTAGACACAAAATTTCCAGGAGTCATCTTATCAACAAGTATTGTGAGACTTGAGAGCCTCGTGGCTTCGGCCCGATATGCCAGAAGTAACCCAATGCTCGTGGTCAAGTCTGGCATAGAGCTCGTCGCCGGATCGCGGTTCGCCTAATAAGAACCAGCCTCAAGAGTATTCAGCCTCACAAGGTGATAGCTCCATCAGCAATAGCCTCTTTTCATCAGTGTCTCTTCATCACTGGAACACCATCGTAGTCCCAGCCTCGCTTCAATCCACCTTCGTAAACGCTTGCAACCGATTCTTGCCACATGGCTGGAGTGACAAAGTTGGGGACGGGAGCAGCTGAATACTGAGGTGGTGATATTTGATGCGATCCAGTTGGCATTGATGCTTGGACTGCCTGGATATCCTGGATAGTGGGAACTTCGGTAGCACCTGAGGACGACGCGTTAAGAGGGCTCGTGTGAGGTGGGGTAGTGGCGGAGTGTTGGGAGGCGGGCGTACCAAATGTGGTGTTCCATTGTCTATCATCAAGTTAGCAGGTTGTAAAGGGAGAAGAAAAAGCAGGAATGCACTGGCGACTTACTCAAATAGACGAGATGGATTCCATCCCGGTTGATCTGCCATCGACATGCTCTGGGGCATACCAGGAGCTTGTGATCCTTGCGACATCATAACGAGCGACTGTACAGCTGGGGAGTCACTTTTGCTGTCCATTGGGCCGGCTGATATAGGAGGTGTAATGGGGTGGTTGGTAAAACTGACTTGTTGGGCACCGTGTGTATCCAAGTGCTGGTCTATGGATCCTGTTCGATGAATCACTGGCCTGAATGAGTCGGTACCTCGAGGAGGGCTGGAATGAGTTGATGGGTGAGGGCTGCCGTAGGGGAAGCTGGGCTTCAGGACGAATGGCTTTCGGACATCTGCCGAGAACGCCTCTCGCAGAGCGTTGATCTGCTTCTCCAACTCGGGCATCGACCAAGACTCCATCACCTTCTCCAAGACCCTCATATGTCTCGTAAAGTATTCACGGGCATCACTGTTGAACTCAGGGTCGGGCGAAACGATGGCAACCTATTAACAACGAGTCAGTACGAGTCCGGAGCATTCGTCTCCGAAGACCTACCAAGTGAATAACAATGCAGGAGAGACCAGCATAGAGGGAAAAGCTGAAGCCTCGCTGCATGCACTGAAGTCCGGTAAGTCCAAAAGTGTTGAGTGTTGCCTCCTGTACACGGCACAGGGCCTTGGCGGAGCTGTAACAGATCATCATATGGCGTTTCCACTGGCCGTCCGCGGCGTTAGGGTCAAGGAATGACAGGATAGGTCGATGGAAAAGAATCAGAGCCAGGTAGTAGTAGCCATGCATGTTTCCGATAAAGTGTGAAGGAATCCAGGGGGGTGATCCGTCCTGTGGGAAGGAAATAGCCAAATCCGGGGGAAGCTCTGTTAGCCAGGTGTTGAAGCTTTGTCCCAGCTGCTGGAACTCAGGGTCGACACCCCAATCTTTGCGTCTTCGGAGTCTCGTGTAGACTTTGCTCATCGCAGCCACGGTTCGCACAACCTGGGAGAAGTAGCTGAAATTGCGTGACGTGTGATATTCCGATTCTTCGCATCCGGGAACTGGTCGCGAGGCAGTGAAATCAACAGTGTTGAGTTTGACAGCATGATCGTGTCGGCCTTGAGGGGCGCCAACCATAACCTCGCAGACAAAGATCAGCTGCCAGATCCGTTTTCGAAGCTGACATTCGGCGGGTGTAAAATCACAGGCCATGCCTGCTTGGTGGTCCTCATAATGTTCATCCAGGCCCAGATCCTTGCCCATCTGAACACACTGCACAACTGTCATCCAAGAACGATAATAGTAGCCTCTCTTAGGGGCAGCTTCGCGAGCCTTCAGAATCATGAGCAAGGCTTGAAGAGTACTCAATCTGGGAACATCCATGAAAGAATCGGCGTGTCCTAAAATCGGTTAGTTTCTCAACTTCATAAATCCAGGCACATTTTAAAGGAGTGCTCACTGGATGCAAGAGCAAGCCATTGCTGGCCCTCGGTCGGTTCCTCAGCCAGTCGTCCTCCCATAGCAAAGATCGCCTCGAGAATCAACGGAGAAATGGCATCTCGATCCGTGTTCCACTGCTGGTAGAAAACTGTTTTACATAGTACCGGCACGTAAGGGTGGACGTGAGTAAAGTAAAGGTCGAAGTAGTTCAGTGCTGTCTCGTCATCGGGCATCAACTCCGGTGGGATGCGAATCTTGTGACCGGGAGCAGGCATCATGGGAGGGAGAGCACCGGGGAAATCATCAGCATCCTCAACAGCGGGTTGCTCTTCATGTCTAAAAGATGCCTTATTTCTAAGATATGGAGCTGCATGAATATTAGTAAAGGCCCAATTCGTGCGGAAGGAACCCGCCAAGCCATACCTGTGCCCGTCTCGTTGACCTTGAGCGTTCCTAGAAGATCAGCGAGATCCTGATGCTGGTAGTCACCGGGGGAAGAATATGCCTCCGGAGAGGGTTGCTGCTGAGCTCCGGGAGGCGGTGGGGGCTGCTGCATCGGAGGAGTGGGAAACACATTCTGGCCCGCATATTGGTGATCCAACATAGAACCGGTAGGCGCAACAGCTCCGTAATGCATACCACCCGGCTGTTGAGAGGTATCATATCCAACATGTTGATATGAAGCGCTCGCATCAGGGTAAACTTGCTGAGGTTGGGTGCCATACATGGCAGCTGGCGAAAGCTTGGCGCCTGGGTTCATAACTTGATGTTGCATAGACATTTGCTGAAATTGTTCGTTAGGCATAGGCGAAGTGTCATAAGTCGTCGTGTCGGTGGCTCCATCGAAACCGTTGGGTCGTACACAGTGAAGCTTAAGCCGTATGCAGGCCGAGCAGGGCCATGTGTTTGTCGTTGCGGCATCACATTTAATCTTCCGTCTTCGGCAGCCTTCGCAAGCTCTCATAACTATATTCAGTTTTAGCAACCAATTGCAAAGCCGATTCCCAGAGACGGGTAAAGTCTACCTTTCAACCGCTTGTGGCGGTTGTGCTCGTCAACGAACACATAGTCTACACCGATATGTTAGTTCCAGGTCCAGAGCACTGCATGCAAGATCGTTTGGAGTAATGACGCACTCTTTTGAGTCTCGCGCTGCGTATATTGCTGCGGCGCAAACGAAAAGGAATTCATTTGGGATTGTTGTGGTAAAATTCGGCGAACAGAAGGGTCTTCGTTGGACATGTTACGGTGCAGAACAGTCCTGAGGTTTTGCGCCTCTAAGAACGTCGAGTGTTGACAGTTGTAGCGGTCAACATGAAATCGTGCGCAAAGAAAGAGTCGACGGTAGTCAATCGTGGTGGTACAGAACTCGAACAAGTAGTGAGTAGGATTGAGTAGGTGAGTAGTAGGTAGTTGTCGCGCAAGACGAGGAGAATCGAATCGCGGGGTGGAGGGAGGCTCGTGGGGACAACCTAAGTCGTGACGGCAGGTGACAAAAGCAACGACAGACGGATGGGATGATGAGCGACAATAGGCTGCAGCTGCACGGGTGGTGCGACGTGTATAATAATGGATGTGAAAGAAAAAAGATCGTGCAGATAAGATCCGAAGGAGGCGAAAAAATACAGCAGCGACAAAGATATGTACGAAAGCTAAGGTGAAGTAGACCAGCTAAAAAGACGTAGGTAGTATTATCGAATTGGCTGGGGGCGTGTCGGGGTACGGCACTGTAAGTACTCTTTTGAGTTGGTTGAAGCTTGGGTCGAGTACGGTACGGTAGGTACGGATAGAGAGTTTAAAGTGAACCGCAGGGTCGGGTGTTTGGGGGCCACTACGAGTGGCTAGGTGCTAAGGTAGTTATGAGTTTTGACTTTGTCTTGTCTTGTTCGACTAGGTGGACTCGGACTGGGACTGGGCTGGCTGGCTCTCACAGGGCAGGGCAGGGCGGCAGCAAGCGTAGGTACTGTAGCGCATTGGGCATGAGCAAGCATACGGGTAGGTGGGCAGGCAGAACAAGGCAAGGCAAGGCAAGGGTGTGTAATGATCAAGTGCTGCAGGTTCTTGGGGGATGTGGCCCTAACGCTTGGTCTTGGTCTTGGTTTTGGTTCTCAGCTTAAGTTAGAGGGGAGAACTAACAAGAGAGGGAGGATGGAGAGTTTGAGTTGAGTGTGTGCAAGGTGCCCTGAAGACTGATCTGGGATAGGATGGGATGGGATGGGACGGGAACGTTCCTGTCCTGCCAGCACTTGTTCAGATTGCCTGACGGGTCAGTCCCCTCCTCACTTCACCAGACTAGTGACGAGTAAATGGTGGAGAGTTTCGGGTTGGCGCTCTTTGGATCACAACAGGGCCACGAGCAGGGCTTAACTAGCAGGCAGGATAGAACAGGACAGGGGCGGGACGGGTCAGGCTAGCCCAGGACAGGTCCAGGGGGTCTGTAGAAAGATGGGAGATGGGCACGATGGGAAATGCAGGTAAGGAAAAGAGGCGGCGTGGTAGCGCGGATGTGGATTGTGGGATGAAGGTCCAGAACCAGTATCCGTACTGAGACTGGGGCGAATCTAGCTTCTTTTCAACCCAGACCAGATCAGAATTAGAAGGGACTCGTCAAGATTGAATACAGTAACTGTATGTAGCCAAAGTTGAGAGTCAACGTCAAGCAGAGATGCTAGGACGTGCTATGGACTGCCGGCCCGAGTGAACGGCGTGTTACAAAGAGACATATAACGACGGCGATGTGGGTTCTGGCGCCTTCGGGGCACTTTGCCAACAATGCAAAGGGAGCTGAGGCCAGATGCTCTGATGCTCAGTGCGGTGCGGTACGGTACGATACTGTAAGTAATATGCAGTGTAGTAGGGGCTGTTATAGCGATAGAAGGGACTCTTAATTGTTAGTGCCGGTGGCTCAGCAATAAGGGTCCGAGGCTCCTCGCGCACGGGATTAGCGGACTTTGATGAGTTCAATGCATCGGTTCGCATGTAAGCAGCACAGAGCTATCCACGACATTCGAGAAGGACGGAAATGAAATGACGAACGGAGCTTTCAACGGGCGGCCACGGCGGCAGCGAGAGTTAATCTGTAAGTGTAACACGGTTCGAACAATTCAGCGATGACAATTGTTTGGTTGTCTCTCCGTAGTCAGCAACAGCAACAGCCACAACCAGAATCTATTTCCCGACGGCAGTTTCGCGTGTCTATCCAATCGAGACAAAGATTTCGAGGAGCTTGGATGAAACGTATGCCGAGACTTGACCCAACAAGGAGGTGTCTGGCTGTGACAGTCAGATGCAGTCGCAAGACGTAGACGCACGCAAATGCACTGCAGACTGCAAAGCTGGCAGGTTGGAGACACCCATCATCCCTCCCCTCTCAGAGCCTGATCCTGTACAAGACTGATCGTACAGAGTCCAGTCCAGTACTCGGCCAAGGACTTGGTCTTGGACGCCTGGGAGGTTGCAGGAGGGGGAGGGGGTCATCCCGTCTCATGGATGTGGATGTGGATGTGTGACAGGCATTTCATTTCATGGGAGAAAGTAGCCCAGTAGCCAGTGCCAGACGAGACCAGGGCCGTTGAATGCAACAGTATTGCAGGATCTTTCGCACTGAGTTGTCGGTGTGCTATCGCCTAATATCCCCATGTCGTCGATGATGAATGATGAAGACAGCGGAAAATCTGAGGAATGCCGATGGTGATGGTGTGTTGATTAAACGATGATGGTGGTAGGCTCTTGTGAGACCTCACCTTCTCTTTCTCCTCCTAGTTTCCTTCCTCTTCTGGTTTCAACGCAACTGCCTCGCTTCTTCCCCTCCGTTCTTTCCAGTTACCGTTCGCCATACGCGGGTTCAGGTACCTTCCGTCACGCACATGCCATGCCGCAGGGCTAGTTGCAGTATGCACATCACCTATTGGAGAAGGAGAGTACTGGAGGGAGGTGACTTCCACTCGACCTTAGGGCTGAAAATGCTTTTTGAGATACCCGGTCTTGTCAAATCGACACTGTCCATGGCACAGTATAGAATACTACAGTACAGCACGTCTCCGTACTAACATCACTAATAGTGCCCGCGGAAACTCTCTTCATCGACCCGCAGCCTTATGATACAATGGATGGATACAGATGCAATTAGTCTAGATGCAGAGGAGATGCTTGCGGGCGTCGAGACTCCTCTTCGCTACGGTAATGTACCTACATACGACGACCCCGTTTTTACATCAATCAGCACTTGACGCGACATGCGGAACGATATGTATCCTGTATCATAGGTGCATTGCAGGTTTGGACAGCTCTAGCGCCATGAATTGTCAAGATTTCGGGCCATCATTTAGACTCGTTACGGTCCTGGCTAAGCCTAGTGTGTCAGGTGTCGCCCCTCGGCTGTGATGAACGGTTATTGAGATTCTCAAGGGCTGTGTATCTTGATTGGCAGTGTGCATGAGTAACGTTATGCCTATTTTCAGTGACTTTCATTTCTACAACAGTGAGAACATGTTCTCGCCAAGACGAGATGTGGACGGTTGATCATTGAAGCTCCACCATGGTCCAAAAAGCAAATACGGATATACGGTTGTAATTTGTTAATTTATGTGACTCGACTTGGTCGACTCTTTCAGTTTGACTAGACATTTGATGTCTCAGAGTACCAGCCTATTCATCATCATGCAATCTAAACATCGCGGAAAGAAAGCGCTTCATCAATATTCAACACGGACAGGCACTATAAACACGCACACCAGTATGATCGCCACAATGAAACCGCCTTGAAAGCTCCCCCTGTCAAGTCAGCTATTGGTAATTACCAGACGAAGCCTATTACAAGTACCAAAGTGGCTGTCGAAGCTACATCCTAGTCAATACAGACTTAAATATGCACCTCTTGTAAGGAGTGCCTCGGCTCTGTCCCAAGTTTAAACCAGGTTTTGGGAAGGGCTGTTTATTCCTCCGTGAAACTTTGCTCTTACATAAACCTTCCGATTCTATTCATGGAAACTTGATATTCATACAGAATCAGATATGATTTTCCATCCTGTTCGTTTCGAGCGAATACAATGCTCATCATTGTTCCTGTCTCAACTACCGACGTCGAGGATATCGAGTCAGAAAGCTTCACGTCACCAACATGTCTTGAATCGACCCTCGCAGTAGCATCCCCTCGTTGGATTGACATTGACTGGGGGTCCCTTGGACCCTTGCGTGCTGCGTGCACTGTTGTCATATTCTCTTGGGTCAGGGTACGTACAACATTTACATACATCAGTCTCCATTGCAGGTAATTTATCTGCCTTCCGTCTTGGGCCGCGTCTATGATCTGGAATGATAGAGCCTTGCTCCATTACCGACACCGCGGCCAACTAGCGTCCTTGGTGGCCCAGATATCAATCTCCTCGACCCACGAAGACGTGGATGCTAAACAATTACTGTCCCCAATATCTGCAATAGACCAATTCGGGAGACACCAAACACGCCCTGCTTCTGAATTGGGCACAAACACAAATGATGTTATCATTCATGTATGGCTCTTTTGCTCAATTGTATCATTATCATTGTAGGGGTGGCTTGGTTTGTCGCATACATTACCTAACCTTGTCAAGCAAGATCAACTGACTCTAGTTCTGCCGTTGTAGAACGCCCTGAACGCCTAGTATAGTATCTTGCCACCACGCCGCAATGACGACTGAACAGCGCACAAAGGAGAGACAGGGAGAAAAGGAGACTCGCCCAGACTTTTAATTGTCAAGAATGTATTGCTTTTCATTTCAAGTGGTCGCATGAAGATCGCCCGTGCAGGACGATGGCGCCGGCTGCAGCTCTGCCACGCGCCGGACGTACCCTAAGCAGTCAGCTATGCCGGAGGATAGAAATTCGGGGGCCAAATTGCTGTGGTTCAAGAATGAACGATAACATTGTTGGTTTGCGACAGACTTGCATGAACGTTGGGCAGTGTCTCGGAGATGAACAACATGCTGTGCAGTTGCTGAAAACATTGTACCACCAACCCACTCGATCTCAGTCTCAGCGTGACATATCATATTCGATTGCGCGGAAAGTCTTGCTTCTTCCTCGCGGATAGTCTAGTTAGCACTGACGGTGGAGCAAGCCCAAGGATCCATGCCATGATTGATGATAGCATCAACGTTAGGTTAGTTGACAGACATTAGCAAATTACCCGTAGTACCTATTTTAGCAGGTACAGTAACGTTATGTACATGACATCAAATGTTGACGTTGAGATAAACCCTCAGACCCTTCTAGCCTTCATCCATTCAACCCCTACCCAGACAGCTAAGAGCAGTGATCTATTCCTCAAAGGGGAAGAGAAGTTGGTATTTCCTAGCGCTATTCTTGAAGATCGGCTGGAGAAACAGGACAACGCAACGACGGTGAAGAGTGATCCATGTTATTGCCTCCTTGGCCTATTTCGCTTTTCGTTCTCGTGCATGAGAGATACGAGAGTGATTCGTCTGCGGCGTTGCTTGCATTGAAGTGCTACTGCCTATGTAATGTAATCCATACTAGCAACGTCCAGACGAGACGAGACGAGACTGCTTCATCACATGCGTTGTTTCTACTACTGAGGCACTGTGAGGTACAGACAGATTACAGGGACTAGGAGGGGAGTGGAGTTGGGGTTTGAACTTTGAGCCGAGGTCCAATTCCCCGACAGAAAAGTTCCTCGTTCCTCGACGGGGATCCCCGTCTCACTGACATGAACTCCTTTGAATGGTTTAAGAAGGAATGGAATGCACGGCCCGACAGTTGGAAGCCATTCGGGAAAATTACTAAACATCTTCATACTATGGCGGTTTCAGTATTTCTGTAGCGAAAGCGAGGTATTATTGCTTTTTTCTACGGAGGCGAACTGGAGTGACTCGCTATGCCTCAAGTCCATGTCACTTGTCGGCGTCTTCCGCTCCAACGACAGACCTTCGTCTCCTTATGTGGACAATTAAAAACCGCGCGTCAATGGGAATGGCTTCTCCAGCTTCTTATTGGCGGACGATAATTGCAGCAATTCCTTCAGCCTTTTCAGAGGGCTCAGACGTGAGCCTTGGAGTGTCTATCCATGCCCTGCTACTGCTAACTAACCCCAGGGTAAATCGTTGCCCCATTATCGTTGCATTACAGAATTGAGCCGGCTATAGTGCAGTGGGCAACGATCCTCAACTGTTAGTAATAGTTGTGTAAAAATATCTTGGCCGTGCGGGCGCTGTGTTGGTTGTTTCTTCAATTATTCAATCTGCCCACTTTGAATCGGCCCGCGGAGCATCTTGCAGACACACTACATGCACTTACACTCGTAAGCTGATGGATGATCAGCGTCTAGAGTTGACGGTAGTTGTGAAAAACGTGGGAGCGGACCGGATGCTGCCCTGCATACGATCCTCCGGTCTGGCACAGTAGCCGTCGCATCTTGCTTGAATCTCATCCCAATAGTCGATTAGGCTACCCTATTCAAGAAAACACCTCCGAAAGGTTGACAGAGATCGTGCGCCACGATCCTTCGATGCGATCAGAGCCACGCGATGGCCCGCCGTCCAATCGCAACTGAAGCAGCGCTTCTGAGCATCTTCCAAGCGCCTTCTTTGCAAGGATACGGCACCCGGATGACTTCCACGGATGTTCCAGAAACACTCGGCCGGCAGCCCGTCCTCCATCTCTATCTCCATGCTATGCCATGACTAGGGGTCATCAAATTGTGTTCAAGACGCCCCTCCGCCTACTATCTCACCCCTAATATGGGACCTGTCAAACGCCATCCGTGCTGGCCGTGCGTTCAAGAACTTTTTAAAGTAGTGGAGAGTAGACATTATTAGTTTCAATGGAAATTAATTATTATCATTTCTCACCGCCAGCTTTCTTTGCCTGTTTGTGACTGGATCTGCTGTAGATGTAGATGGATGCTGGTCTATAACTGTAAGCATACCCAGACTGAACCCTGTAACTTTGTTTAACGTGGATATAATTAGAGGGAAACAGACGATCAAAATCTATCATTGACTAAAAAAAGACCCAATGAAAAATTGATCTCGTTCCTGAACATCTGCCGAATGCTAATCTTTACTGTAAAATCTGACTTAGTAATAGAAAATTACTGATGAGTGATGCTGCGCCACGCCCAAGACTTAAGCGATGTGGCGTAACACCTCTGCAGTCTGCTTTGATGTAATACCCCTCCCCCTCCTTCAACTTCAACTCCTTCCCCATACAACAACAACCCGGTTCATTAACGACTCAATCAAGGTCTCAAAATTAGCATACAGTAGCAGCTATTGCAGCTGTCATCGAATCTCCACCATCTCATCTCCTGCATCTGTTCCGTTTCCTGGCCCCTGATTTCTATTCCTTGCCGCGTCACCTTCGTCTCGATAGCCTCGAAGCCTTGGCCACCTGAGATCCCTGCATATCGAACAACTATCGCAGATTCAGATTCACAATGGCGACATTGGATAATGCCAATCCGACTATCCTGAGTGCTTCGGCTCTCCCTACCCGGCAGACAAAGGCTGAGCCTCGCCGGGGTCCTGAGTCGAAATACGACGACATTATCTTTGCAAAGCCATCATATCTATCAGGTCCTTTTGTCGGTCCGGCTTCTTCAGCATGGCCTCGACTCGATGATCAACCCAATGAGTTTTCCTCAGAAGCCATTGACGAACAGGAAATTTACGGTATGTGCCTTCGAACCGATCTGAGTCATTTGTTAGGCGAATTCGCCACCTCCAAACCTTCTACTCACCTACCCTGAGGATTGAGCCCAAGGAGCATCACGCTATTTAGGCGACTTGAGACATTATTTTCGCTTCACAGTGATAGAATACTAACGTTGAGTAGATCTGATCTCAACAATCTCGGATCCTGAGCACCCGGTTTCACTGGGCCAGCTGTCAGTGATCAACTTATCTGATATTCACATCACTCCCTCTCCTGCATTAGGTGTCCCTAACCCAAACACTATTGTGCAGGTAGTTGTGGAGATTACACCAACCATCACACACTGCTCGTTAGCTACTGTTATCGGGCTTGGAGTTAGGGTTAGGCTCGAGCAAGCGCTGCCGCCCAACTACCGCGTGGATGTGACCTGCAAGAAGGACAGCCACAACCAAGATGATCAAGTGAACAAGCAGTTGGGCGATAAGGAGCGAGTTGCTGCCGCTTTGGAGAACGATACTCTGAAGGGAGTACTGGATAAGATGTTGGAAACATGCGCTTAGTCATGACCTACCATCGTCAATTGCCATTCTTTTAGAAGGTTCGAAAATCACAGGGACCCTGCTTGCTGATCTTCCGTTGCGCAACATCCACTACCGTCATTGCTACTCTGGTGATCAAAACGCGAAATCGTTTTCGTACCGAAGCTGGCTGGCAAGAGCGAGAATGCTACCATCATCCCATGTCTTGAATCTCGGCATTCAAGAAAGAATGGGGTACAAAGTTTCTAGTCTCGAAGACATTAGACTGAACCGTTGAACTGGTAAAGAAGAGACACAGCTGGGGAAAATGCCGAGTTATGATTGGGGAGGAAGAACAAGGACACCAGCCAGGGCCCCTCATTCATCTAAATAAGGTTCAAACTACTACCACGAACATGTCACGCTGCTCAAAGCAGACATTTTTGTGCACAGCAACCACGGGACATTTCGTTCTTTCAGACTATTGTTTCTTGGCTTCTTAGCGGGAGCCTTGCAAGTGTCGTCACTTGTCTGAGCTATTACTAGCCTCAAAGCTGGTGGTGTTGCAGCCACGCACGTCCTATGCTTTAGCGCAATTACTGCTGCAGAATTACCTATACAGACTCGCAGATATTCGCACTCACACGGATTCCTTCAACAATGTCTCTGATCTGAGCCTCTTCTCTTGATGTTATGGTGCATGCAATACGACGTCGACCAGATCCCACGATTAGGTTTCCGTTTTGGGAACCATCGTCGTATCATACAAAGTTCCGCCCTATTATGTTACGCGTGCCAACGTCCCCCACTTTCGCCGCAAGTCCAAACGTCCTGACCTGAGTCTGGGCCCCCATGGTTCATTCTTTCTGGCCTCTTTCCTTTTGACAGGTGCGGAATCTGCCGCTGAAACGTCATGCTTGACTTTGTCGGCCCTTTTCGAAGCCAAGCGACCAGGGCGCCTATAGGGCGCTATCAAGAGCCGTCTCGTCTTGTGTCTTCCACACATTGTATTGCCATCGACTACCGTAGTATGTCCTGCCAAGGCGAGTAGTTCCCGTTTGGCAGGTCGAAAGAGCTGGGGAATTAACCTCGCCGCCAGGCTTGATCATATCATACTAATTTGGATAGAAGCTATGCTATTACCTGCCATGGTGCCTGCACTTTACCTGCAATGGCAACAAATCCTCATGGGCGACAGCCACGCCCCTAGCTTCAGGAGTTCTATCTTCCAGACTATCCGTACATATCATTCACAACCCAGGGGTTGAACCCCCGCTCCCCGTATACTTGGCCTACGGTGTTGTGGACGCCGGGGATCAAAGGTGCATGCCGCTTCGACAGTCTCAAATGATATGTTTGGGGAAAGCAACCATGCCTTGCGCCTGCGTGACGATCCCCCGATCTTGCAACTCCCGCAGTGAGACCCCCGGTCACGTCAGGACTTAGGATTGGTTCGCAATTGAACTCGCAAGATTCGCAGACATGCATCTCTAGGTGCCGATCCGCGAGTAAACATGATCGGATGCATTTGTCCGCACTCCGCACAATCTTGCCATGTACTGTAGTCTACATACATAATTCCAAGACATACTGTAACCTATCGTGCATCTCCTACTCTCTTGTGACAGCCACAGATGTCTTGGTCAAAGCTCCCACAGCCAATGGGGACCTTTACCAGCAAGCGGACGCATCCTTCGTTGCTTCTTTGACTTGTGGTCAGCACTTACACTAACGTCCCACATTCAGGCCTGCTTCTTCATCCTTCCTTCACCGAGATGGGATGTCCCTGGCAGATGTGCTCGTGGCCGCAGTTTCTTCCCGATATCCTAGCAAACCTTACGTCCTGTCAACGAATCCCTGTAACCGAATGCTTATCAACATCTTCGTCATTCACAGAGCTTGATACCGTGGTCCCTGACAAGGCCAGGGTCCGGTGGAAAGAGCCCGGTACGGTTACCGGTGAATCGTCCCGTAGAAACTTCTAAGAGGTGTTGGTTCTTCCTATTACATTGGGCATATATATTAATTAATTGTTGACTGACCCAACGGCGACACTAGACCTAATGCTATAAAATTCTGCTCGGACTTCAATCTGTTGCGTAAACTGTCGTATACATTACCCATGACGCTACAATATGCATAGCAAGGTTGGAGGATAAATTCCCCTCTCATATCATTGGCAATCATTGCCTGTTGACAAGGGAGTAGAAACTAGTCAAAGCGAACTAGATATGCACTTTCGTTATCACGACGAAATGAGGACGAGACAAATATTGAAGAACCTCTAACACCTGGCCTTGATTTTAGATTATCGTTCCCTGTTTATATGGTTCATCTGAAACCTTTCCAATCATCCTAATTAACCTCTAACATTTTGCAGTGTGCCACTGGTGTTTAAACTGATCCTTGTAACGAAACTCATATTGCCGAAGCCCGAGTGTATGGCGATTCTATCATGGTAAACGTTCCAACCTCTTGGGTAGAGCTACAAAAATATCCTTGACGGGGTTCCTTCATGCAGCCTTTGTTTCACAGGCCTACCGAATCAAACCGTCTGGACTTCAGTGTTTAGATCTCCCCTAGCATACCGCTCTCCATTAAGCTCTGGTAGAATTCAGGCTCAAGGAAGGTCTTAACGCTGACGTCTTCGCTGAGACCCTTGCGTCGTCGTGTCTTGAGGACGAAATCACGAGCGGTGGCTTGGGCAGTAGCAGGCTGGAGAGGACGGATGATCTGCTCGCGATCGAGAGGATCACCAGGCACGATACTCCAGCTGTCAAAGACAAGACTCACCATGGAACTACCCTGAGTCTTGATTCGTAGATCTGTTTCGAAACCGAAACTGTCGATGACTGGTAGCAGACCGTTCACGCGATATAACGGGGTACCGGCGACGGGACCGTCTGATAGCACATGGCCACGACGACGTGAGAGCACATTATAGACCTCCATGTATGACTCTTCAGGTCCCGTCACAGAGACTGAATAGACGGGCTCCATAAGTCGAGGCGAAGCCATAAGGAACGAGGAATAACATGCTCGTCGGGAGGTGGGGATGATCTGGCCGCCTCCACGGAAGATGGCCTCGTTGGCCAGAAGGACATCTGTAACCTTGAACTTGGTGTTTCGTATCGCTGTTGCCTCATGTTAGTATCTGTTCTGTATCGATAGTGTTGCATATAATCTGTGTATCTTGTGCAGGGGTTTCAACGGAGTTGTGTTATCTACCGCCAAGGGGGAAAGGATCGCCGGTTACTGTTTTCCGTTTTGTTCCTGATGGCGGTCAAACGGATCTTTCCGTTGTACAGTACCATCGAGAATCAAACGGCCAACATAGCGGAGACGGGTGGCACCATCACGACCTTGCGAACACCAACACCTGGAGACGCCAAGTCTTTTGCCAGCAGTATAATATGTCAGCAAGACATGGCGAATGTCAGATGTGGAGAGTTCGAAACTCCACACAAGGAATTGCCCCCCTGACGCTGTCACGATCCACAACCAGTCAAACTAACTGATAATGGAACTATCACAATATCCACTCTTCAGTTGAAAGAGAGAGCACGGGGGTGCTGTCGGCGCGGCGTGTCGTACAAGATACGGAGATCAACCTGCAGAGTAAACGAAATAGATGACTTACGTTCTTCACACAAGGGTCCCTCGCGGGTGGCCCAGCTAAATCCTTGTCGAATGGATTCCCTGACTGCGTTGAGGGTTTTCTTGTCCACCTGAATCATGGTCAGTCAAGCACATGGAATATGGATCCTGCTGCAGGAAACACTGCAGCGGGGGATGTCCAGAAAACTTACCTCAGTGGGAAGTGTGTCGTCCTGAAGGATGTTGGGACCTGTGTCTTCAGGTCCAAATGCCCAGATACTGCGAGCAGCAAGCTTGTCCCAGCCGTGCTTCTCCTCGAAGAACTTAGCAGTCTTTCGAATGGGATCGCGGATGCGGACTGCTCCGCTCTCAATGTCATTTGAGATACCCTTCTCCAACTGCTCAGCAACCATCGTGATCTTGTTCTTCTTGTTTGGTGTGATGGCGTAACACTTTGTCGCTGATGTCTCGACGACGGTCTCGCAGAATCTTGTGACAGGATCAGAAATCTTGATATCCATATCGGCGTACAGACGACGCAAGTCGTGCAGTACACAGTCCATGTACAGCTCTCCAGTTCCAAGGACGACGTGCTCTCCTGACTCCTCGACCTTGGTCTTGATAAGGGGGTATGATTTTTGAATCCTTCTTAGACCGTCAAGCATCTTGGGAAGTTCTGAAGGGTTGATGGGCTCAGCGGCGACCTTGAGAACTGATTCTGTGAAATGTGTGATGGGTCTAAAGATATAGGCGTCCTCGTCGTCTTCGAGCTTGGGAGGAAGGATGGTAGCTGACTTGACGATGGAATTATCGACACCACTTAGTAGGACGAGATTACCGGCGGGAACACCATCTGTAGGAATGTTATATCTTGTTTCGCCGATAAAGACTTCAGCAATATTCGCCATAGCCATATCTTCCTCATCGTCCAGAGAGTAACCCTCACCAAGCACACGAACTTGCATACCTGGTCGGACGGTACCACTCAGTACACGACCGAAAGAATGGAAGCTCTTGGCGTCTGATGTGTTGAAGAGCTTTGTGATATGCACGACCAATGGTCCGTCCTGATCACAAGCCTTCATCGAGGCAGCGACCTTGGTATCTACAGGACCGGTATAGTATCTCTCCAATAACCGCTCAGCAGTCTCAATGGGAGATGGGATATGCTTGACAATCATATCCACAAAGCCGGTCGAAGGACCGAAGAACTGCTCGCAAACTAGCTTGAGGAGTACCTTGGCATCGGCCTTGTACTGAGAAGGCTTAAGCTCGATACCCAATGAAGCCAAGACCGGCTTCAATTGCTCGGGACTGTCGCTGATGGAGTGGGTGAAGATCTTGTAGATGGGTTCGAGGATAAAGTGAACGAATGAGCGTGCTGAGCGCTCGTCGATAGGCTTTCGTGAGAAGTTTCGCTTTTTCGGGTTGTAGTAGATGTCGCCCCATAATCGCTTCGCGAACTCGTCGACGTTGATATCTCCGAAGGTATCTGTGTACATCTTGGCGAAGCTTGGTAGTGTAAAACACCAGCCCATATCCGTGCAAGCAAAGAGAACATTGCCCTTTTCGGGGCTTATACGCTTTGAAGCAGCCTTGGTGGGCGCTGTGTTTGTGATAATGGTGTTGACCTCCTCAACAACGTGCTTCAGCTTGAAGTATGCGTCCTTGGGCGGTAGCTTCAGCTCAAGGATGAGGCGATCCATCTTGTTAATGATGAGAGTCAGAGGGATGTCCTCAAGAACAGCATGCTTGATGATCTGCTCTGTGTTGATCTGAACTCCCTCGACCACGTCCACCACCAAGCAAACACCGTCGACTAATCGGAAAGAGGCAGCAACTTCATCGACGAAGTTGACGTGTCCAGGGGTATCGATCAGGTTGACAAGATGCGACTTGCCCTTGGTGCTGGGTAGCACAAGACTCATTGGTGCAGCTTTGATAGATAGACCTCGTTCCCTCTCCAAGATGTGGATATCTGTGTATCGCAATTGTTCGTCGCGGTGCTTTCCAACTCTTCGTTCTAATCGATCCGTGATATCGTGTGTCTCAAGAACCAACATATCCATAAACGCCGTCTTTCCATGGTGTAGATGTCCTGCCAACGCTACGTTTCGTGTTTGTTCGGGAAAGTTCATCAAGTCTGTCATGAATTCGCGGTCGAAAAAGACGGGTGGGAGATCGGCTTCCTCGATGTTGAACTTCTTCTGCTCGATGGGCGCGATGATGGGTTGGGTCAGCGGCTGGGCGTCCTCCTCCTCGACACGGGTTTCAACATCGGCACCGTACACCTGTTCGGCGGTCGGATAGTACTGTTTGTCCTCGTGAAGTATGATCGCGTTGGATGGTCCATCTGTAGGTTGCCAAGTTAGCAAATATCCATGAGAGCAAGCTTCGAGAGATCCTTACCGTCAAGCTCCATGAGCTCCTGGCCCGTCACACTGGGGGCCTCTGGCTCATCATCGTAGACGTAGTCGCTCGCCTCAACACCCACCTCGGAGCCCTCCTCTGACTCGGCCTCCTCGCCAATGAAGTTACCAAACCTGTTGCGATAAGTCAGCGCGCCGTCAACATCTCAAGCTTGAAACGCGACTAAAGCAAGGGGATACGTACTCGTCGTAGAGATCATCCATCTTTTCCGGTTATTAATTAGATGCGCAGGTATGGCGTAGTTGATGCGCAAGTGATTGGCGACGAAAGAATGCAATGCAGCCTTGAATCGTCAGTCAATCTTGTCACCTAAAACTCACTTTGGCTCGCCTGGCGTTGCGCGCAGCTAGCTCTCTGTCGCCAACTTTTTCGATATCACGTGCCTTCCATCTAAAACTTCCACTGACGGAGGCAGGTACAAGTGGGGCCGGAATTTAGGACAGGGGACCTGTCCGCTGTCCACTCAATGCCGCCGACCGACAGCGGCCTGCAGCGTATTCGCAATAAGCCGTGCCCCTCCAAAGCCTCCGAGTTTTGGTGTAAAGTTTCCCGAATTCGAGGACAAATGTGATGACAACCACCTAGTGATACGGGAAGAGGGAGGGGCCTAATTTATTCTGCCTTCCCATCCTGCCCAATACGGTAAATGCCAGGCTTGAGCTTAGATAATTCGGAAGATTATGGAATCACAGTCTCGGTTGCAGACTTGCAGCTACTAAGAGGTAAGGTTGCAGCTTCGCTTCTGTTGTCCTACTCAACAAATTTGCCGCCGATTTCCGCTCCACCCACGGTTGTTAGCTCCTTTTATATCAATCTATAAACTAAGAGCTCCCATCTGACGATCTTTTTGTCTCCTGTAACATTCATCCATCCCATCAACCGTCAAAATGGCCAACCTTCCCCCCGTCTACATTGTCTCTACCGCCCGTACTCCCATCGGCTCATTCCTTGGGTAAGTAACAAACTTAACATAAATGCCATTGGTGTCTTCTGTGCGTTGACTAACATGACTATAGCTCTCTGTCCAGCCAGACCGCCGTTCAGCTGGGATCCCACGCCATCAAGGGTACGAACAAACCACACCGCGAGAAAGTGAAAATAAACGACCGATATACTAATTCTACTATATAGGAGCCGTTGAGCGTGCTGGTATCAAGCCTGAAGATGTCGACGAGGTCTTCTTTGGCAATGTTCTCTCTGCTGGGTAGGTGTTTTCCCATACCCCGCCATCATGATGGCCGACCTAGAGGGAACGAAATCACCGAACCCAAGATCTGCAAGTTCGGCGGATTTTGGTGTGGGCGATTTCGCTGCAGTCCTCTAAGTCAATTCGAAGTAGCATTGGACTTTCACTAACACAATTGCTTCCAGTGTCGGCCAGGGCCCTGCCCGTCAATGTGCTATCGGTGCCGGTCTCCCCCAAACCGTTATTGCCACAACCGTGAACAAGGTCTGCGCTTCTTCGCTCAAGGCCATCATCCTTGGTGCCCAGAACATCATGCTCGGTACCTCCGATATTGTCGTTGCCGGTGGAACTGAGTCCATGTCCAACACTCCTCACTACCTCCCCAACCTCCGAAACGGCGCCAAGTACGGCGACCAGACCCTCGTCGACGGTGTCCTCAAGGACGGTCTGACCGACTCTTTCAAGAAGGACCACATGGGTATCTCTGCTGAGCTCTGTGTCGATGACCACGAGCTCACCCGCGAGGCTCAGGACGAGTACGCCATCAACTCCTACAAGAAGGCTCAGGCCGCCACTGAGGCCGGTCTCTTCACCGAGATTGTCCCCATCGAGATCCCCGGTGGCCGTGGCAAGCCCGCCATCAAGGTTGAGCGTGACGACGAGGTCAAGAACCTGAACGTTGACAAGCTCAAGGCCATGCGCCCTGCTTTTAAGCCCGACGGTACCGTCACTGCCCCCAACGCTGCCCCCATCAACGATGGTGCCGCCGCTGTTGTCCTCGTCTCTGAGGCTAAGCTCAAGGAGCTCAACCTCAAGCCCGTCGCCAAGATTCTTGGTTGGGGTGATGCTGAGCGTGAGCCTGAGCGCTTCACCATTGCTCCTGCTCTGGCCATTCCCAAGGCCATCAAGCACGCTGGCTTGACCGCTGAGCAGGTTGAGTACTACGAGATCAACGAGGCTTTCTCCGCTGTTGCTCTTGCCAACATGAAGATCCTCGGTCTCAAGCCCGAGCAGGTCAACGTCTTCGGTGGTTCCGTTGCCATCGGTCACCCTCTTGGCTGCTCTGGTGCTCGTATTGTCACCACTCTTGCTTCCGTTCTCAAGGAGAAGAAGGCCAAGATTGGTGCCGTTGGTATCTGCAACGGTGGCGGTGGTGCTTCTGCTATGGTCATTGAGAGCCTGCAATAAAAGGGGTGACGGATTGATAATTGATGATTTTGGATGACATATATATGAACGGGCGTGCAATGCAACGAATTGCAAAAGTTAGGTCAACCGCCATATCTGGGGTTTCTCGACACGGCTTCTGATTTCTTGCTCCAAGATACCACTTGCACAGCCATTAGAGTAGATATAAATATTTTTAATCAAGAACAAGAGACCAGATGAGTCTCTGATGTTTGAACACACAACATTGACCAAAACCTGAATTAGTGCAAGCTGTATTGACAGTTCGTTGCAATTTGTCATGACTGTAAGAACCTATGACATTTGATCTCATTTTCATCTACCCTTCTGATTTCACACAAGTTTTGGTGCAGTCAGGGACAAGACTAGATGCAACAAAGTGAGACTGCTGTCTGCTCATAGCCAAGATATCTTACTCATTCATAGTATCATGATTTAAACGCCGTGTTTCTAATCTATTTTAAACCTTTCCCGTTGATCAATTAGGCCTCCAGGCCTTGACAAATCCATCTTCACCAGCTGTGTACACAACATGTGCCTCATCAAAGAAGCAGAAGGATCGCACAATCTCATCGCCATGAGCACCTGGCAGAGCAACACTGTTGTCCCGATCCAAAGCCCATCCCTCCCCATTGGGGTTCTTGGCAAGGAAGACAAGCTCAAATGCTTGTTTGCTATGCAATATTAGTACTTGGGTATATGATTCGCGGCGCTTGACTTACTCTTGAGCTCCAGCGCCGAGAACAGCGCCGCTACCATCCAACTTGGGTGTAATATCAGCGACATACTGACATCTAAGCACAGATCTCATATCGCCAAATTCCTGCACAGCGTCGCCGTTTGCGTGCTCTTCGCTCACATCGTACAAAGCGCAGCGTTCGTCATGAGACAGAGCCGCAACTTCTGTCGCAGAGAGCCAAGCAGCGCGGTGAATGGAAGCATCGACATTGCAAGTCTGCACAGTGAGGTCATCCTCATCCTCGACGCGGGTGTCGTAGACGTTTACTAGACCGTCGGTTGAGCCGGAAAGGAGAAGAGCTGGGTTAGAAGGGTTGAAGGAGAGGTCTGTTACATCGTCGCTGTGGACTTCTTGGTAGTGTGCTTTGGCGGTTGGGGTCGAGCGGACGTCCCTGGGTTTGTTAGAGGGATGATTTGAGTAAGAGAGGAGGAATTGTACCAGAGATGGATAGACGCTGAGTGGTTCTGAAGTTCTGTTCCGACGGCAATGGTCTGTGTTTCTAGACTAGCAGCCATAGAAAGAATAGGCGCTTGACTCGCTACAACACAGTCAATATCTCTCCATACAAACATTTCAAATCACATCTTACCTTGGAACTGCATAACACTGGTACCCTGTCTCAAATCCCACACTCCAACAGTCCCATTCTCACCCGCCGTGCAAACAAGAGCAGCATTGCTATCAACCACACGCAACGTCGTCAAGTTACCATGCTGAGTAGCAAGCTGGTGCTGAGGACCTGCTGAGAGACGAGTTGGGTCGAGAACAGAGAGGAATTGGTCTGATGAGATAGCTGCGAGACCGGCGGATGTTCTTTGAATGTCGAGGACGTATACGTCTCTGCCGAGACGGATGCCGTCGTCGCAGGTGAGTGAGTACATGATGGCTATGAAGTGTTAGTGAAAGGTTTTCTGAGAGGAAATATTGAAGGATCTTTGGTTCCGGCAACAAATACTAGATATCCTCCAGAAATATAGAGAACACATGAATCATACCTTCAAGATTTTATGAAGTTGAGATTATCTTCTGATCTTTGTATAAGCCTTGATGTGCCACTTCAAGATCGAAGTCTTCAAAGTCCCACTTTTTGTAGATGGCGGCCTCGATAACTGAATATCGCCGCCCAACTTTTGAACCTCACTCAGCCCAAGTTTTAAGCATGGACAACCTTTTTATTACTTTATTACAGAGAGTTTCTTTGAAATCTTCGAAATTAAGGAATGGCTGTCTCGTAAGGTAAAGGTTAGATACGGGCATGCATTGGCATATGAGAGTCATTGAGTGAACCATTTCTACTCTTACACGTAGTAGTACAATTATTATCTATCTGAGGTATTGAGTACAGTACAGCCATCCCCCTTCTAACCAGATCGCCAGCTAAACAAAAGCACTAATGCAATTCCAAAGAGAAGAGTTCTTATTTCACCTCTTCACCTCCCTCCTTGTAACGCCAAATCATCGTCTAAATGCTTTCCACTCCACCATTTGTTTCGGGGTATTTCCTTTTCTCATCATTCTTTAGTGCCGTTGAGACGCTTCTCGTTCACACCGCGGAACGCTCGCTTGCCGACTTCGTAGCTGCTGATCATGATGGCACATGCCGGTGCAACTTTGAGGGTTCGTGGGATCCATCCCTTCCATAGACCTGAGGCTCCTTCGGTCTTGAAGATGTGCCAGAGGAGACGCACCATACTGCGCTCCTCGGGCGCTGCTTTGGCGGCGCCTTGTTGGGCCTTCTTTGAACCATCCTGGTAAATTTGTGTTCGTGTCTTGCCGACGTCGAAAGGTGTTGTGATGAATGAGGCGAAGGCTCCGGATAGTGCACCGGCTGTGAAAGCGTCCACGAAGGTTTCGGTGTGGTTCTCCTTGACCTGAGCTCTTCTTCTTGATTCTGCCAGATCGTCTTCGAATGGCAGAGTGCTGCCTTGGCGGCTTTCTCGGTAGTCCGTCAATCGTGATCGTATCGATTCGTACCCCCACCAGTACAGACCTGAGAAAGGAACATCTCTCCACAAAGTCAACGTCAACCCTCGCCATAGCGCAGTATATCCGTGTGTTCCAACCATTCCCTTAACACTTTCGAAAGCTTCCACCAGGTGATTCGTTGTCGAAGCTCCAGAAGCGGCCTGCATTCTTGTTTTCACAAGTTCAATAGGGCTCACAGCTGTCGCCGCAAGGACTCGAGCAGCCGATCCAGCCGTCAAGGGAGCCGATGTATCGGAAAATCGTGAAAAGGGACTATTCGAGTTGAATCGCAGGTAATCGTATCCAGTAAAGTAAATAATATTCGAAGGGATAGCCATAACGAGCGTAGGTGACAACCCCCGCCAAAGAGTCGTGACGCCCTCATTGCGGGCAATTTTTCGCAGGCCATCAAAAGTAGAGCTGAAAGTGCGGCGCTGGACTTCTTCGACGGCGCATTCGGCTGGAGGTGGAGGCGCAGAGGTGATGCCGTCTATCCTGGGCGCTGCGAGACAGAATTCCGCGTTGCCGCCGGAGAAGAAGACTTCGCGACAGCATGATGTGATGCCCAGTTCGGCGGTTTGGGCGGGGGAGAGGGAGGAGGTTGTTATGGCGAGTTTGGAGAAGTCGACGACTGATTGAGGAGCTTTTTGCGATTGGAGGCGTACGCGGACGACATCGAGAGGTGTGACTGAACGAGACAGATTAGTATTTGGGGTTCATTAGTGACCAAGAAGGAGAGACATACCGAGCAATGACGTTAATAAACTGCCCGACATGGCCGATACCATCTTTTGCGCCGCAGTAATATCAACGACTCCATTCCCACTTGTATCGCCTGCAGCTGGTATTGAGCTGCTACCGCTGAGGATATCCCTCGCGCTATCGGGACCGTTAGGTTCAGCATCCATCATATGGCGTAAAGAGAATTCGTCGTCGTTCTGTAGAGGGTTTTGGTGGTGGTGGTGGTAGCCACCGGGGCGATTTGTGCCGACAGTGGCCATTTTGGTGGGATGCGAAGTATATACACAGTCTCTTCAGTTCATGGTCGAGGAATTGATGCAAAAGGCGAAGCAATTCAGAAAGACCAGAGGAAACATGTAAAAGAGGAAGGGAGCAGTAGGTATGTATAGGTCTAGGTCGTCGTGAGGTGTCGATGACGATGACTCGATGTGTAGCGGTTTTTGGTGGATAGCTCCTCGATAGTGGCGATCTAACAAAAAGCAAGGGAACAAAAGCTCCTTGTTTCTGATAGATAAAATATATCGACTTGTGCCGTCACGTTTTTGGAGAAAGTGTTCGGAGGTAAAAAGCCGAACAAGATAGAATAGAATGTTGGGGAATTTAAAAAAACCGAAAAAAAGACACTCCTTCTCCCGAGGCCGGCCGGAGGAGGAGTCGAGTCGAGTCGAGATCGGTCTGTCGGCTAGTATCGTCTTGATACTGGGTCCCTCTGTGATTGCGCTTTAATAGTGTGACTCTTAAGGTAGTTTGAATGACAAAGAGTAATTCTACTACTATTTTGTTTGCTTTCTCTACGTTTCTTATCGCAATTGCGTCTTCTTACCAAGCAAATAAACAAAAAATTGTCGCCTCCCCGGGGTCGGAAGCTCGGTGAAACGTGAATGGCTGGACAGGTACAGAAAAAACGTCTTTTGCGCCTTTCACAGGCACAGATTGAAGGGTACGTACCGGAAATATGCGGTCATTTAGCTGTCAGGTGCCTGTGAGAGCCGCAGATTTCCGTGGGCATGATGTCACGACGGACTTTGATTGGTTCGATGTTAAGTCCTCCAAGCCAAAAGGGTGCCCAAGCTTTTTAGTGGAGGGGGATGAAGATGGATAAGATAATCAGTCCGATATCAATATCAACACTCTACGGAGTATCTATCCGAAACAGAAAAGTTATCCTCAGGCTTAGGGCGCCAAAATAAAGTAGCCTAAATAATACTCTAAGCTAGCATAAAATACCCAACCAAAATATCTCGTCTCTTATGCTGTCGGCTGCCATTTCCGATACCTAGACGACTCTAATTACTCCTTTCCAACGAACTCAAGCACTGCGCGTACAAATTCCTCAGGGTTCTCCTCTGCGATCCAATGTCCGCTCTTAGGCACAGAAGCAACACTAAATGTCCCCTTTTCGTGAACTTCTCCCATCATCTGCTCTGCCACTTGACTAAACTGGCACTCTCCGCCGTTGAGACCAAGCGCTCTCACCTTGCACTTGCCATGCTTGGCAACCCACTCACGATTCTCTTCTGAGTCTTGTCCAAATGCTCTGTACATGTTGAAGCCACAGCGCAAGGCTCCTGGCCTACTGAACATCTTAACGTAGTAATCAAGATCCTCTTGACTGATAGCTGAGGAGTTGTATGAGAGCTTATCGTAGAAGTGACCCAGGTAGATCTCTTCTTTGCCTGAAACGAGAGCTTCAGGGAGGTCAAGAACTTGGTGGAACCAGAAGTGAAAGTGGAGGACTCCATGGACTTTCCATGTGTCTTCGTGAGCTTGGGTGCCAGGCAGGGGACATTCTCCCCAGATTACTGAGGCTGTGCGGTCGGCGTATCGTGAGGCAAAGGCATAGGCTATCATGCCACCAATGTCATGGCCAACGATATGAACTGGGTCTTTGATAGAGAGTTGATCCAGAAGTTGTAGAATATCCGATGCCATTTCCGTTTTAGTAAATCCCGTCTGTGTTCTGTGCGAGTACCCGGCTCCACGGTAGTCTGGGGTAATGACCCGGTATCTAAGAGAGTATAAGCGTTTGTTCAAGCAAAGTGATCATTCGGTTCACTCACCCTGCCGAAGCAATTGGTCCAATTACTTTTCGAAACTGATATGAAGTTTGAGGAAAGCCATGTATCAAGACTACAACGCCTTTCTCGTTCCCCTCGGGGGCAGTATCCGTGTAAGCGATACTGATATTGTCAAGAGTAGCAGTGTAGAAAGCACGATCCATGTTGTTTAGCTTGGGTAATTGGTCAAAAAGATATTGATCGAAGTTTGTCGTGAGTCAACTGATTCTGCATTTCCTTTCTGGCCTTCTGAGCCAAGCTCTTATACACCGTGAATCCCAACTGTAACATGACGCTCGATGACGCTGAAGACTTGAGATTACAAAGCGATCATCACCAATGTCACTTTTTATGCAGTCTAGATGCACGAGAATACTGTCTAGCAAGGTTTATATCTTTATAAAAAGTGGTTTTGTACAAGTTGTACCTGGTGATGTTGCAGCCGTTTGTTGAAGACTTTGGCTCGATGGATATGTTGAAGCTCTAGGGTATGGTTGACAAGATAGGGTGCACTGCCGTGTCATTAGAAGAATTGACGGCCGAGAGCATAAGAGACGAAATAATTTAACTAACTTTTGCCAGCTTAGATGAGCATTTGGGTTACTTTATCTTAATATCCTAGATCTTAGATCATTCTTCTGATACCTCTCGATGGCGGGCATTAAGGTTTCACATCACAACCATTGTGATAAGAGCACATCCTGATAGCGTCATCACAGGCAAGGAAGAGTCAATATGATTTTCAACACACATCGATGAGACTTACACAGCAAGCAATTAAAGAACATTTTACAAGAATCTGAGTACGACTAAGAGATGGAATTGAAATATGAGTACCTCACTTATGGTAACGTGAACTGTTATGAGCTACCCACCGTTGAGATTTGTCATCCACTTTCTCCGTATCTCCAGCGCACTAACCCCATTCACCCACCGTAATTGCTTAGACGGTATGACTCTGCCGGCGAACCACAGCTTTCTATTCGCCCTCTTTGCATCATCATCTATCTCAACTCCTCGAATCAACCATTTCCTCTACTCACCCTCAATTTTTCCACTTTGAGATTGACTCAACCGGCAACTTAATACTGATTTTCCTGAATCGTGATAATGAATCCTTTGTAAAAAAGAAAACTCCACCGCTTTTATAAAGATCGGATAACCGGACATAACGGCATACAACCAAACTACACACCTCTCATAATGTCTTCCAACGAAAACGAACTAAATTCGGAACTCGAGTCGTTCCGACAGAAATGGCTTTCTGATCTTAAAACGAGGAATGAGCATCCTGAACCTCCTGCGGCAGGTCCTTCCAGACGGCCTCATCAAGGCCCTATCTCATCGTTGCCACACAAGCCCGCTCCTGCGCCTGCTGATGAACCTGAAGACGAATACGTCCAGAGTCAATCTTTTGATCAGGATAAACCGGCTGTAGCACAACCGGCCCAGGAGGCTCATCATGATCGGAAGGGCAAGAAGCTTGTTTCGGCGCTGGATCATTTTGAGGAGGCGATGCATAAGGAGGGGCAGGGTAATATGGGTGATAGTCTGAAGCTTTATCGCAAGGCCTACCGCGTATGTACAACTCACTACATTGTGATCCTATGAGACTGACTTTTATTATAGCTTGATAATGGCGTCGATCGGAGCTATCGTGAGAAGCACTTCCCAAAGGCAGCTCCACGACCAGTCTCACCGACAGCCACCAAGACACCCGCCCCAGCCCCAGCAAGCACAACAGAGGCAGCACCACAACCACCCAAGCCAGAAGAAGTAGTAGAGTCAAAGCCTCTACCCATAGGTGAGCTCCTCGCCAGTTTCGCCGGCTTGAAGATTGAAGGAGCGCCGCCTCCCGTTGAGGGCATGCCAGAGCCGCCGTGCCCCCTTGCCGATCTCCCCGATGAGATCCTCATTCACATTCTTCACGAGATCGCTATCACAGATGTCGGAGATTTCGGACGTCTATCCCGCGTTTGCAAGCGTTTAGCGTACCTCGTTGCTTCAGAGCAGCGCATTTGGCGCCGTGTAGCTCTTGGATCAGAAGTTGGTTTCGCTTCTCAGCTGTACCGCTTCGAGAAGGGTGTAGAATGGGACGAGCTTCCAGAGGAGGAGCAAGAAGGGCCAGAAATCCAAGACGGCTTCGTGATAAGCCCTTCCGAGCTTGCACAGCGCAGAGAAGAAGCCAATATCGTATACACAGAGTCCTTGATACCATCTGTGTATCCCTCTTGGAAGACCCTCTTCCGCTCACGACCAAGAATCCGCTTTAACGGCTGTTATATCTCTACGGTCAATTACATCCGCCCCGGGCAAGCCTCATCGAACCAACCGACTTGGGGAGCTCCGATCCATATCGTGACTTATTACCGATACCTTCGCTTCTTCCGCGACGGCACACTCATCAGCCTTCTCACCACGAATGAGCCCGCAGATGTCGTGCATCACCTTACAAGGGATGAACTCAGCACCCACCGAGTAGCACAGCCCCACCGAGGTGTAGCACAACCTCACCTACCCTCGCCAGTGATGTCCTACGCTCTCCGCGGTCGCTGGCGCCTATCCTCCGCCGCTGACCGAGATGACCCTTCAACTATAGATCTTCCAGCCTCCGCCGTTGCAGGTGTGCATGATCGAGACCGTGATCCAGAGGGCGACGTGTTCATTGAGACCGAAGGCGTTGGAGCCAAATATATGTACCGCATGGACCTCTCGTTGCGAAGTGCGGGCAAGGGCTCCCGTAACAACAAGCTTATCTGGCGAGGCTTTTACAGCTACAATAAACTTACGGACGACTGGGGAGAGTTCCATTTGAAAAACGACAAACCCTTCTTCTTTAGTCGCGTCAAGAGCTACGGATTTGGGGAGTAGTATACTACATGATAACAAGGGCAGATAGGTCACAGAAGAAATATCCTCTAAGGCTTAGGCTACTAAAATAAAGTAGCCTAAGTGCTGGTCTAAGATAGCATAAAATGACCAAATCATTTTGTCTCTTATGCTCTTAGCGGCTAATTCTTCTGATACCCCGACGATTTATACGTAAATTTGTGTGTGAATATACTTGATGCCATCATGCATGGCAGACTTTAAATTCTTTCTTAGATATTTGTATTTGTAAATTCCTTATTTCCTTTCCATCAATTCATCCCCCAACAAAGTCGTCCCAGTATGCCAAGGTGCAAAACAGATTAACATCTTTACCACCCGATAAACCCAATCAGGAACGCCTTCATCGCTGGCCAAGTTGTGGCATGCCAAGACAAAGAAAAGTTTCATCGGAGTGTAGTAGTGCCTACGATGTATACCAAACATTGAGTTGATAAAATGAAATGAGATGGCCGCTTAGATAGATATATTGTAAAATCAGGCGAGTGTAGTCGCCGGGTATAAATTCGCAAAGATTTGCATGATTAAAGGAAGACGGACCAACCATGACACCGTCTTGGAAATCCCCTTTATTATCGAATTCTCTTTCCATCCAAGAACTTGGGGCTGTGGCCGTCATAGTACTGGTTTTGGTACTGGTTCTGATACTGCATGGCCTTACGTGCCTCGTACTCCGCCTTTTCTTCCTCATCGAGACTGAATGCCTTCTTAAGCCATCCGAATGCACTCTTCTTCTTTTTGACTCGCTTGCCTCCAGCTTGTGTTGTGGCCCGGGAAGTCACTGTGGCAGCATCGTCGTTGGTCGCTGTTGTCACGCTACTGAGGGTACTCATACCTCCCATTCGAGAGGGCTGATTACGCTGGTGACCTTGGAAATATCCCGAATTGTGGTATTGATCAGCTGGACCGGCTGTGTGAGGTCTTTGCTGCAATGGCGAATGAGGCGATGCACGAACGGGATGATATGTCTGCTGGTTATATTCGGAGTGAGGTGAAGGTAAGGTGGGAGGAAATCGTGGAGCGTTAAAGTCGGCGTGGGAGCTAGCACGGGGCAGTCGATGAGGTTGCTGTACCTCTAGCTCAGAACCATGCTGTGATCTACTGGGACGTTGAGTCGTGCTAGCAGGGGATGGGCGGTTTGCTTGTTGTGCCTCTGTGAAGTTTCGTGGGGGAATTTGAATGGATTCGGGAGGACTCCTTTTCAGCGAGACTCTTTGTCGTAGTGAAGTCTTCTTTTGCAATCCCATTGCATCCTGAACAGACTGGGTAAGTGTCCGTCTTTGCGCTGGTGGTTCTTGATACTGCGTCTTAGGCAGTTCTTGATATTGAGTCTTAGGTAGTTCTTGGTATTTAGTTTTAGGCAGTTCTTGGTACTGAGTCTTGGGCAATTCTTCAAGTGAAGGAATATGCATTGAGGGTGTGATCGTTCGTCGTTTGGTCTCATCGTCGGAGGGAGGAGTGTCGGGGCGCATTACTGCAGGCGAGGTGGTTTTGGGGGTATAAACCTTGGGTTGAAGAATGTACAGCGGTCCATCGTCAAACCCACTATTTGCATCACTGTCGTCTGCCTCTTTGACTGCCTGCTTTGTATCCCCCGCAACAGACGCCCTAGGAGTAGTTGCACCAGACGAAGGGCTCAGAGCATTCGTATTGGGCGTAGAAGCTGAAGCTGAAGCGCTCGAGCTGGTATTTGGCCTGGGTGAAGCAGAGGATGCACTTAAATTTGGCGAAGGCTTGAAACTGGCACGGTGATATGTGGTGGGTGGTAGTAGAGGAGTGCCTCCTGGTAGAGGAAAATCGCTTAATGTGTTGATCTCGGCGCGTGAGTCGTAGCTCATGATGCTGGGAGCGATGCTTGGGGCTACGCTCATCATGGACTTGGTGTGGTGAGATCTTAGTTGTGGAGGAGACATATTCGTTTGCTCTTGGGGCTTCGGTTCATCCGTCGGTATAGTAAAGGGAGGAATGGTTGCCTTCCCTCGTTAGTTCAAGGTTCCAGACAAAATGAGATTCAACTTACCCAGGTCTTGCGGCTGACCTCACCAGCTGTCTTCTCCATCTCTGCCACGATAGTCATGAGTTTGATAACCAGTCCATTGAGATCCTGTGCTTGGTTGTTCAGATCGTCAAAGGTGTTTAGCCATCCATCAGCATTGCCCTTCATAGCCCGGTAAATACTCTCGAGATCAGGATCGGCTTCAGACCAATCGATATCTTTGTGTTCGTTGAGCCACTCCATAAACGCCTCACTAGAGCGAAGTCCTGCATCGATATCGTCGTCCCATTGTTTCATGGCAGCGTTTGTTCGAGCAAGAATATGGTCAATCTTCTCATTTCCAGCAAGAATTTGGGCTCGGAATGCTCGATCTTCAAGCATATTCTCGAAAGCTTGTCTGTTGGCCATGGGAAGTTGAAGATGGGCGATACGCTCGGAGAGATCCTTCTGCGCCTGCGAAAAGTCCTCCAACATCACCTCAAGAAACTCGTCTACCTCATCGATATGTCCTTGAAGAATGGTCACGACCTGGGCGTTGTCGGCGGCTAAGCTGTTGAGCAGGAGGTAGACGCCAAAAGTAATTTGCGAGATAAGTTTGTACATTTCATGTTGTTGTTGGCCCGGTCGATAGCGCCATAATGAATCGAATGGCTCGTCTTCGGCATATTGTTCCAGCAATTTCGCTCGACGACCTTGTGCGTCAAGCTCTCTCAGTTTTGGCTTCCCAGGTCCGTCGGATTCACGTGTGACCTCGTCCAAAGATTCGGCGAAAGCATCTTGTAAAGACGGGATAGGATGCGTGGGAATGGATTGGTCTGGTGCTCTGTAAGACCTATAGCTGTCGGATGAGAATCGCCGGTCGACTTCATAATCTTGAACATTATTATCTTCATCATGTCCATCGTCGGAGGTTGGCACTAAGACAATTCGTAGCTCACCACCGTCATATGTCAACGGCTGAAGCTTGCTGGTGGCCATGGTGGCGGTGCCACTGCCCGAAATAGACACTTGTGACGAAGGCCTAACGGCCGAGGTCATCATGGAGGCGGCAGGCGTCGGTGGTTGCAGTCGAAGGACAGTACGCTTCCTAAAGGGGTTTTGAGAAGCACGACGGCGTTAAGAAAGGCACCGGGAATCTTGGTACGACTTCAATCGAGGAATCGGCGAATATGCGTGTGAGACGACGTGGTACAGCGTGAGGAATCGAGCGAACGAGTGGATGTAGTTGGAGTCAAAGGAGGGGGCTGAATCTATCGCATCGTGTAATCGCTGATAAAAGCCAGAATTCAAGCGACGGAGGAAGTCATGGCACAGATAATGAAGCGCAATGTTGGAATTGAGTTGAAAGATGTGTGTCAGTAATTACCGTGGGTGATAGTCGTTGTGGTTGGAGTTGATCGTTGAAACAGTAGCAGTAGAGATCTGCGGATGAGAGTGGGAGCTGGGAAGAGGTCGCAGCTCAATCTGTAGCGTTCTGCAAAGGGGAGAGATCATCAGCTGATCAGATCAGGGACTGCTGGACCCAAGCTATGAAAGGCCACAAATAGGCTGCCCAAGAGGTCAAGCGTAATTGTTGCTGTTGGCTCGGTTTGACAATCCGGGGTTAAGTCCACTAAAAGAGTAATTAAGGATCCGCTATGGCGATGATATTGCTCGTGCGAGAGTTGACAGTTATGACCAATGCATGTCACGATGGGAAAAAAGGAAGAAGAGAAAAAAACAAAGATCAAAAGACTTTAGGCGAGTACCTAGATTATCATAAATGAGTTGATTAATGATACAAGTCCTCTCAATCTCGTCTCTGATGGATCAGATTGGTTCGTGGTTGCCTCCAGTCCAGGGCTTCGCCTCCTTCCTCCTTAACACATACCCAGTTACAAACAAGACCTGGGTCGGTCTTTCCATCTCTTTCACTAGACTGCTGTGCTGTTCCCGTGTCTGCGTGTCTCTCTTTAGGTGCCCCTCCCCTGAAAAACTGCACTAACGTTCGGGTGGCTCTTGGCGTAGCGAGCGACGCGACCACTAAGTCCAGGTACCATCGCGCCGCCCCCTGCGTCTAGCTCGGGAAAGAACCCAGGGGCCCGCTGCAGTAGGGGTTACCTGCTGGACCTTGCTGAGATTGGGCTTTCACTTCTGATTAAAGAGTTTTTTACTCTGCAAGATTTGCCGGCACATAGATTAATGTTTGTTGATTTAATTTATTGCCCGTTGATTGTATCTCCTGTGCCATTGACCAATCATCGACATGACCTCGGTTCAACAGAGTCGTCGCGTCAAATTCAACGGCTAGTTTAGGTTCCAATGGGCGGCTAACATTCTGATCGAACCCGCTAGACGGACTTAACTCTGTACCTGGCTAATGGCGATAGTGGTTGATGTTTATCGCCACACCGACATTCACAGGAATTCGAAGAGCAATGGTTGAGTTTATGATTTTTCTGATCTTGATTACAAAACACTAAGGAGAAGATTAAGAAATGCCTCATGGCTGGCTGTTCTTGCTTAGCAGGCACATCTGTATCAGAGAAGAACAAGACATGCATACGTACAGGTCGGACAACCTGGATCAGTATCCAATCGGCCAGGAAGTCCAATACAGCGTCGATCAATAGTTCTAGACCTAGATTTCTACTCCTCTTTTTTGTCAAGGCTCTGGCTTTCTTGGCGTGCCTTTCAACGGCGGCGGCTCAACAGTCACTAACAAACGAACAAAGACATGGAAGCCAATCAGTCCCACAACTCAAAGACAACAAGACCCAGTGCATTGCATTCTCGATATTCGAAGGTTGGCGCGCTTCGCCCTAACGACCCGACGCATGTCGCCATTCTGCCAAGCCGATCAGAACTACTAGCTTCCTGTCTATCGATGACAAGCGCCCGACGGACCTGTGCGGGTACAGACATTGAAATTACATGCTCGTTAACTTCACGACATTGCAGTACCTATACGGTTGTATCCGTCCGATTCTAGTTCAGGGGCAGACATAGACTTAATCGAAGGCTCCATGTTGTGTGTTACGCTGTCGGCCCCTCAGCATCAGCCAATAACTTGGCGACGCAAAAGCTTTACCACGATGGGCGGGTTAAACACTTGAAGGGGTCTCGCGATCCGATCGCGAGGTCGTTCCTTCATTGGGCACTGCCTGTTGTCTCATCTGCAAGCAGCACTGAGCACAGTTGTCGATTTCTTTGCAGGAATGCCCCAACCATCGTGTCTAAGACAGGCTGAGACACCACGGCTGGGCTGGGCCCATACAAATGGATGAATGGATATGCACGGCTTATTCTAAAATAAGGTGCCCAAAAGTTGACATGGAATTGTGGACTTCGGGAATTACTATCCCGTCCCACTCATCTATGTCAAACTTTCACTTAAAGGAAGTCATTTTATCGTTGACCGACATTCCATTCTATTCAGCCTCTACACCGGCAATATTCATCGATTTGCCCAAGATTCAAGGACAGCCCGGCCATATCACTCATTACTCAGGTTCAGGGATTGACCCTCATGGCCTTGTGTCAAATATGAGGAGCAATCACCCTCGGCAGTGCGATAGAGTTCAGTAGTAAGCGCTAAAGCACTGTCCGTTGTCAGAAGCTGCAGCGACTACGATCCTGGGTACGGATGCTTCCGCTCAGGCAGCGTCGTACGTGGATAGCTTGGCTAAACTCAAAGCTACTATTAGAAGACACTCAGTGAATCGAGTCAGGACACGCAGTTCCGTGGATATGTCGAGTCCTCGGTCTTGCCCTATATCAAGTCCGGAAAGTGGATGTGCCGTACGGATACATCGTCAGGGTTTCTGGAAGTAATGGGTAAGATGAGATGTCCCATGCATCAAGTTAACAAACGCCACAATTGATGGTAATTTAGGATGACTGTACGCTACCTACGTGGAAAGATGACAGCGTTGAACTATTTTAGTCCCTTCACGGGCTGTTCTTTAGCATCGCGTGAGTCAAGCCACAAGACTCTTGGCTGCGCCTTGTATGATGATTCTACTCATCATCATTGAATACAGAAACAGAATGTTGAAAGCAGGTCTTAAAAAGTCAATTGACCAAGAAATATAGCTCAAACTTACTATCATATTGGTGATATCGTAGAAACCTTACCCTTAATTTAATTCGTACAATCAGAAGTCATAGCTTTCCCTGGCAACACTACCCAATCAGGCAAAACGTCCTCCAATCTGAGCCACACCGTTGGGAGAAACTAAGTACGGCTCTATCGCCAGTTCACCGAGAAAAAAGCTGCAGCTCCAGGGTCTCTAAGCAACAGAAACAGGGCCCTGAGATCTTGACAACCAACATACCCTTCTTTTCCCCGTCCTTCATTTCCACGCGCCCGCCCGCGATGGCTCCAAAGAACCTCTTTCGTTTTGGCAGCGACCTTTGGGATCCATCCAGCCGCTTCGCGACCAGTTGGCTCTTGAATCCCTGGCTTCTCTTTGCCGCGCGCGCGCTCATCAGTCTTTACGCCTTCGTTACGCGATTCTTCATCATCGGCTGGCAATGTACGCACGAGGAACTCGGCGGGTGTAGGGACGTGGAGCGGTCGTTTAGCTACTTCACCATCCTCACGTACTGGGGCATCGCCTTCTATTTCGCCGTCGCGGCGCTGCACACCGTCACGTATGCCATCCGAGGCCGATCGCTGCTTGATAGTTTTCCTCGACCGTTGCAGGCGCTTCATTCTTTATTCTACTCGACTGTCGTTACATATCCGTTCCTCGTCACGATTGTATACTGGGTTGTTTTGTATAAGGGGCCTTGGTTTCCCTCGGAGTTCAATGCCTGGAGCAATGTCAGCCAGCACGGCTTGAACAGTCTATTCGCTCTTTTCGAAATCTTTATTCCTCGAACGAACCCTCCACCGTGGATTCATATTGTGTGGTTGATCTTCATCCTCGCTCTCTACCTCGGCCTGGCCTACCTCACGGCTGCGACCCAGGGTTTCTATGTATATAACTTCCTCGACCACAATGATGTTGGCGGACGGGGCATTGTTGCAGGATATATCTTTGGCATATTGGTCGCCATTATCATCATCTTCTGTCTTGTCTGGTGTATCATCTGGGTCCGCCGCTGGCTGACGGAGACTAAGCTCGGTATGGACGGCAAGTTTGCCAGTCAGCCCGCGGATACCAATGATGTTGAGTTGGCTTCTGGCAACAAGTACGCCGCTGGAGAAAGGCACGAGGCCCAGGAGAGGGTCTACTGAGTCTGTCTGTCGTCACGATAGCATTGGATGTGTCAAGTGTGATGCATGGGGATTTCTTGCATACTGAAGCGTTTTTAAGAGATACCCTTTGTTAGAGGAGGATATCAGAATGTCTATACTGGTTAATCACATAATCACTAATGAAAGAAGAGTTGGGGGACACAGACTTCAGGGTATCTATCATAAGAACATTATAAGAGACGAAATAATTTGGTCACTTTATGCTAGCTTAAACTAGCACTTGGAGGATAATTCTTCCGTTACCTGGGCACCTAGGGACACAAGGTTCCAGTAATGCTTTATAATTGAAGCTTTATGTTTCATACTGCATGACTATTCATATGGCCCCCTTCTATAGTTTTATCCTTGTAACAGTATCACAATGTATGTACGGTGTGAAGCAGCTGCCACTGCTATTCCAACTCCTTCTAGCACTTGACCAAAATTCCACGTCGCTTCTCGGACTCACGAATCTCAAACATGACCTGAATACCAACAAATAGACAAGAGCAAGCTGTAACAAGGAAAATGAGTCCTGCTGATGTTAGTGTTATCCTCTCACAAGTGTTCTTCGTGAGCAAGACATACCTGACCAGTCATGCATAATGCTCTGAATGATGCTTTGCAATCCATCTAATCCAACAGCAAACCCAACCAAATTGGCGGAAATCATCATGAGAACGTTACCCACGCTTCCGACGCAGCACAGCATACGGTACGCTGTAGGTCGATGCTCCCACTTGCTCTTGGGGAACAGAGCAGCAGCAGTCCACTCGGGTACCATGAACAGCACAATCAACCAGCCCCAAATCAGCAGACGAAGCTGAATGTCGTGCCATAGTGCCACAAAGGTAAACACCATAAGGAACGTGACAATAGATCGCGCGGTAGTTCGCCAGTTGCGGAACGATGAACCTCCCAGGGGTATGTAAATGTACCTGATCAACCAGCGGTTGTACGAGCGGTGCCACGCTCGCCAGAAGAGCTGTGTGCTGTAGTTGTTGCTCACACATCGTACCATGTTCTCAGGCGGGTCAATTCCATCAACCAATGACCAGAGTCGGAACATTCGCCAGGGAAGCAGGAGCTTGAGCCAGATGATGTGAAGGTTCATGAATGACAACATAGATAGTTGTGCTGCTGTGTAGGAACTCCAATCAGGCTTTCCCTTGCTGATTGCGTTGACCCAGTCGTAGTGCAGAATTACCTCCATGGACAGTAACACCAAAACGAAACGAATACCGTAACGAACGGTACGGTTTGTCTCAATGCTGGCAGCTCGGTACTTGCATTGTGAGATATAGTCGTTGAACGTGATGATAGGTCCTGTCAGGTAAAGAGGCGCATAAATAGCATAGCCCACGTAGTTGCGAAACGTGAAGTCTCGGGGTTCAGCGGATATGCTGACACGATCTCTTTCGGAGAGGTTTGCTGGATCCAGTTGCTTCTTCTTTAAGCATCAGAGCATGATCAGAAATAATTCCCACGCCTAAACAAGAAAATAGCTTACCTCGAGTGCATTTGAGTTACCGCGGTCGATACTCCAGTAGTAGTCCAAGTTAAAGCTAACAAGACGTAGAATGGTAATGTTGAAGAGAACCTCCCACCGTGCCAGAATTCCTTGGAAAGTACCATCCATCCTGGCTCCTAGGTTCATCAGGTTCGAGTTCAGCAACCTCTCCCTGCCCTTATACCAGCCCATGACTGGGGGTGAGATATAGCTAAACATGACCCGGAACCTCCATCCCTCAGTCAACTCATTGGCAAATAGGATTGCGATGTTGAAGATCCAGGTAGCAGCGGGAACATATCGTCGCGGAAGCTTGGTGGCCAGCTGGAAGTTTAACCAAAGGATGAAGAAGATCTTGAACGCTGAGAGGCCGTGCAGAACGAACAGAAATATGAATGCGAACAGGAAATCGAAGGATGCTCGTTGATCGAGTCGGCGGCGTCCTCCTTGGCTTCTTTCGGGGAGTGGGGCGAACTTGTTCCAGGCTTTCCTCAACAGCGGATGGAAAAGAAGAAGGGAGCCCATGTAGGGCAAGTTCTCGCGGAATGAGCCATATTGCGAATCGGAAATGTCGATCTGGCGTCCTGGAATCCAGCCAGGAGATAGCCATTTCTGGAACTTGGGGTATCGGGGGTCGGTTTCTAACAGATGTTAGCTATTGGATCATAAGATGCGACCAAGCCAGCAACGTACCTCGCGAAACATCATATGTGATCCAGAACATATACGGGATGGCAAAAGCAAAGACAATGTAGTAAAGGTAGAACTCGGGAGTATTCCATTTCGACGGTTGCGCTCGGCTCTTCTCTTTTGAGGCAGACTCCTTCTTTATACTAGGATCCAACCGCACTTCGATAACCTTCTGGTAGGGAGTAGAAGAGGACGTGGTAAAGCGGGTGTCGAGAGTGTCATGATCGTAGAGCTTGCTGAGGAAAGCTAGGGGACCCATGATGGCGGCGGTATGAATGCGACGGGCTTCTCAGGTCATGGCGGGGTTGAAGTTTAGATAGACGAATGATTGAAGCCAATTAATACGATCGAATAGGCAGAAAAAAGCGAGTGTAAGAAGGAAGAGAGATGCAAATGTCGCACGTGTAAGAAATTGGAGATGTCGTGGCCTTCGCCTTTCGTGGGGTGGAAAGTGAAGTGGTGTTGAGAAAAAGGGACCAGACCTGGAACATCGATCCGAGGCATGGGGCTTAGCTCCCATGTCTGCAGGGGGTCAAGCTAGGGGAAGCCCCTGAAAAGTTCAATTAGGGAGGCTATCACTCGTTCACTTGTGAAAGTGGGGACATAGTTCTTCAACCACTATCTATGTATTAATTAATATTTATTCTAGACCGCTTCGATACTTGCTCAATTGGCTTTTAATATGTAGTCAGGTTTATGAGCTCATAATTATTTATATGTGTAGGTGAGAGTTTGCAATGACATCTTCACAGAGTCTGAGATGCTGTGTGGTAAGCTTAGGGTAGGCCATTGGATAGCTGCTATACAACATGTAATTGATGATAATTAACGGTGTAGGTTCAATTGTTGTCCTTTTACAATATAAGTTTTTACTTAGTTCGTATTCAATTCAGTATTCTTGATGAAACGTTCCAGCTAGAGTTCCTCTATGGGTAACGGAACCGTTATACCGGCGGGACCCATCAGTTTGTGGCAAATCTCGAATGAGACAAATAAGTTGGGACAACCATGTCCCATATCAAAACCTCAATAACCAGCGAAGCCATCCCAAGTACCCAACAATCGATATTCTCCGACTTTAAAAAACAAACAAATCTCCATAATGCTTGGAAGAGTAGCACTAGGATCGTACAGAAGTCGTAATGCTCATCAAGTATTAACCTATCAGGAATCAAAGCGACAAAACAACATCTTAGTTATATGCAAGGAATGTAAAGAATTATCACTCAAGCTATGATATGTTATAAGTTAAAGAAAATAACATCACGAGGCTCCGATATGGTGAGTTTGCTAAGTTGTCGTGTTCCTGGGCAGTCACAACAATTTTCTAAAAGTTCATGCCCAAGGCCAACCGTGGCAAACATTTGAAAGATAAAGTATAAACAAAAAGATAAGAAACGTTGTACCAAGACTCACGATATCAGAGAGGACCGCGGAGATAAGAGTTTGCCGTCAAAGATATCAAATGTCGACAAACTTCACCCCTTCCACGTGCCCCATTAGCAAACCGCAGTATTGTATTATCTTCGGCGTATGATGAAGTTTACAACAAACAAGCTAATACAGTGAAGCCTCAAGGGTATAAAGACGGCTACTTTAGACGAGATATCCTTTCTGTTCGCTTATACCAACAGTTAAATCCAAATCTCTACCAGACTCGGCTCCAATTCGCATATCCAAACACTTTACCAATCTGTTTCTCACTAACGTATCCAAAACACAACTATCAAAATGTGCCATTGGGAAATCTTCCTCTTCAAGTGCAACTGCTACACCCTAGGTCTCAAAGAACACTGCCATCAGCACCGTCTCAAGCAAACCGCCAACTGCCTCGAGATCCAACAAGTCAAACAAGAATGGGTGCATAATCAAGACAAAGTGTGCGACAGCCATGAAGGACAGGAGGAGATTTATGCCGATGGGCCAACCATTACGTGGGATGACCTTGAGAGGCATGCTTGGAAGTGGGCGACGGAACATGCTGCCAAAGGAGATTTCCCTACCCATTTGAGTTGATAAGATGATAGCTCGGAGAAATCCAAGTTATTAAAAACCTTTACAATCATTACTCAATGTGCTTCGCAATGTATACATATATGTGAAAGCCGAAACTTTCATCCTGGGCCAGCTTCTATAACTTCTTGCGTATTTCCGCCGTAATATTCTGCATTGCCTTCACCAACGGCACAACATCCGCATTCCCTCTACAAAGCTCCGCCGAGACGTCAGTCAATCTCTCAAGCGCTCTGATATCCTCTATATAAACCCGTGGATCTTCAGCACGAAGTATAGTATTAGCCAGATAAGCGAAAGCGACGAAACATCGGTATGCACCAAATAATGCCGTCATTGTAACTCCATAAGGATAAATCTCCAATAAGCGGTTGAGCGCAGTGATGAGTCGTCGAGCTGCATCTTCGACGATGGGAGAATCTGGAATGTCTAGGTCGGTTGTTGGTGGACGTGGGGAATTAGAGTCGAGAAGAGCCATTTTGCGAAACATGTAGATTATGGAGGTGTAGCCTGTTAATATGACGTCGGCTACTACCCAGATATCCTTTTCATTGTCTTGGACTGCTTCCAACCATTCATTCTTGTGCGCGATTAGCAGAAGTACTTAAGAGAAGGTGTATAGACTTACTAGTTGCCATTCAGCAAAGATCTCCTGCATCTCCCGACAGAGATCCTCAGTCTTGCCAACGATATCAGACTTGGTCGCGTTCGTTGGGTCATCCAGCATAGCGAAGAACCTAGCGATGAGAAGAGTGACTCGTGAACTTGCCAAGAAGGTGATCGTCTGCATGCCCTGCGGAACAGTTCCCGAGTCGAGATCTAACCAAGGTAAATTGACCTTCCAGGGATTATTCGTGATGGCAGGAGGAGTGTTGAGGATGAGTCGGTAGAAGAGATCGATCTGGATAACTTCCCAAAATCCTCTTCTTTCATCATCGCATGTGGCGTCGCTGAAAAAGGTGTTGTTTTCGTCTGAGTCTAGTTTGTGTAGATTGAGGACTTGACAGTATTCGCAAGCATATTTGAAGGATCGCCAGGCGAGATCGTAGTCGAAGAACTCAGCAGCCACACGACTCTAGGGCCATGTAAGAAAGTGCCATAGTGGATGTGGAGTTAAGACTTACTGTGTAAAGCGCGGCAATAACATCTGTCATTGTTCCTGATGCTTCTCGCTCCCAACTCGGGACCGCACGGAGACATCCCAAATAACTCGCATTCATGTAAGCATGACTTTCATGCGAAGTAATGTTGCTCGCTCTTAGACTGCACCCGTGATACATAATACTATAGTATATCACCAGCATTACCGGATCAACATGGATGTGCGGTAGATTGGTGATCTCTGGAAGCAGTTCGAGGACACGCCTGTCGACGAAACTAACAAACATGCAGGAAGGCATGTACTCGAAGAAGTCTACAATGGTTAGACGATATCCAATGATTGGAAACGAGGCACTTACTTGCGACCCATCTCTTAGCCAGGTCCGTGGGAATATTGATCGGATTGGTTATGACGCTGGGACCAAAGGACCGTTTCCTCAATTCTTGGACATGATCAACTGCATCCTTCAGCACAGTCATAGCGTCCATAATACGACTGTCATTTTGAGGCGTCAATACACTCGAGCCATTACGGGGTGTCACTGCACTGGGCTCATGACCGTTGGATGTGCTGTATGCAACTGGTGACGAAGAGGCTTCAGAGCCACCAACAGAAGTAGTTGGGATGGCTGCACCAGTAACGGTTTGCGCCTCGAGACGTTGCAGCCGATCAAGAATTGTGTTAAGAGCAGCATTTGGGCTGTCTGAAGAGCTGAAGCGAGTGTTAGTCACTAATTGGTTGAGCTGAATGGTATTACTCACAGGGCTGGATCGATCACTGGACGCGCAGATCTCCTCTTTGCCCGAATAGGATACACACACTCAAGGTCCTGATTCTCGCACCGCGTACATGTTGGCATAACACGGCTGCATCTGACCTTGCGTTCTTTGCATCTTGTACACTTGGATCACGTCAGATGCGTTGTCATTGACAAGACGGTGAAAGCTCACAGAGAGACGGTTGATTTGATCTGAGGCGCTTACGCCAGAGGCTGACATAATGCCAAAAAACCTCAAAGATAAACGAAGCAAAAGTCCGTCAGGAACCGAGTATGAAGTAATAGTAGAAGTTGGATGAGGGAGCGGAGATTCGGTGTTATCTACCCCCGCGCTCAAGATCGATGATGTATGGAGAAAAGGACTTCCGGCACATAAAATTAAGTTTGGGAGGAGAACAATATCAAGATTTCTGTCCTTGCCCAGCCACAGGGGTAACGAGAACGCAGGAACGGACTCTTGATGGCCATTGTCCAGGTTTTGGGGATTTGACTCAAAAGAAGACAGGGGACGCCACTTACCTATTATGGCAGTTATAAGAGAAGAAAAGTCCGAAGGCCCGCTTAGGACATCCGGGGTCCGAAAGTCCGAAGAGCCTCAATCCACTTAATAGACTAAGTAGTTGTGTAAGTGGAAAATGCCAAGGGACTTTAGAGAACGGATGGGGCTGAGAGGGTGCAGGCATGGAGAAGATCTCTTTGTCTTGGGGACTTGGACTTTTAATAAATACTTTGATCGCTGACTTGAGGAGGAGGGTTGAGCCAAACTGTGCTCTCTTTCACAACTGACTTCCCTGAAGACTCTCTTCTGCAGTCTTGTTTATTCATCATAATATACCTATCTTATGATACTACTATAGTCAACTGGAATCACTTGACTTGAGTTTCAACACTTCACAATGGCATCCAGCTCCCAGCCAAGCTCTGGGGCTGGTACACCCAAGCCATTCTACCACAACGACAACGGCTCAACATGCTCAACACACGCCTACACCGAGAAAAACATCGACGGAAACACCGAAGTTCCCTGGAGCGATGGCGAACCAGAGCCTCACACCGACGAGGTAATGCAACTTGCTCGCCAACTCACCAAGCGATCCAGCGCAGCACCAGGAACTCTCTTCCCCCAGGCAGACGGACCTTTGAACCCCAGCAGCCCAACCTTCAACGCCAAGAAGTGGGCAAAGGCATTCTATGGGCTGAGAACTGATACTTCTGAGGGAAAACCTCCGAGGACAACTGGCTTTGCGTTTCAGAACCTGAATGTCTTTGGATTTGGTTCTGATACTGATTTTCAGAAGAGTGTTGGAAATGTATTCCTCGAAGCCGGGAATATGGTCAAGAGATTGTTGAACAATAAGCAACGGCGAGTTGATATCTTGCAGAATCTCGAGGGTGTCGTGCATAGTGGTGAGATGCTGGCTGTGCTTGGTCCACCTGGCTCAGGCTGTTCAACATTCCTCAAGACTATCGCCGGAGATACCCACGGCTTCCACATCGACAATGGCTCCGAACTCAACTACTCCGGTATTCGTCCCGAAGAAATGCGAACGGCGTTTCGAGGCGAAGCGATCTACACAGCTGAAGTTGATCATCACTTTGCGCATCTTACAGTCGGCGACACGCTGTACTTTGCAGCTCGAGCCCGATGCCCCAAAAATATCCCCGAGGGTATATCTCGACGCGAATACGCGGAGCATCTACGAGATGTCACTATGGCGATGTTTGGTATCTCGCATACTAAGAATACTCGCGTGGGAGATGACTTTGTGCGAGGTGTTAGTGGAGGCGAGAGGAAGCGTGTGACCATCGCTGAAGCAGCTTTGAGCTATTCGCCCCTACAATGCTGGGATAATAGCACAAGAGGTCTCGATAGTGCTAATGCGTTGGAGTTCTGTCGGACTTTGAGAACGCAGGCTGATGTAATGGGGTGTACTTCTGCTGTTGCTATCTACCAGGCGTCGCAAGATGCTTACGAGGTTAGTACCATGAATGCTAGCAGAGACTTGACTAACTGTCGCAGGTGTTTGACAAGGTACTAGTGCTGTACCAAGGACGACAGATCTTCTTTGGAAGAACAGGCGAGGCAAAGGCCTACTTCGAAGGACTAGGCTTCGTCTGCCCCGAACAACAAACCACAGCCGATTTCCTCACCTCAATGACAAGCCACCAAGAACGAATCATCCGCGAAGGCTTTGAAGCCAAAGCACCTCGATCACCCGGTGAATTCGCCCAAGCCTGGAAAGACAGTCTACATCGCCAACATCTCCTCTCAGAAATGAACGAGTATCTCACCCGTCACCCCTTTGACGGCGAACACCTCGAGAAATTCGTCGATTCAAGAAAACGAGACCAGGCCAAGTCTCAGCGTATCAAATCCCCATTTACGCTTTCGTACGTTGAGCAGATGAACCTCACTCTGGGAAGAAGCTGGGTCATGCTCAAAGCTGATCCCAGCGTGACCATTACGCTTTTGCTGTGTAATCTTGTCGAGTCTCTTGTTATCAGCAGTATCTTCTACAACCTTCCAGAAGACACTTCCGCACTCAACAAGCGTGGTTTATACATCTTTTTCATCCTTCTCATGAACGCTTACAACAACGTCTTGGAGATCATGACCCTCTACGCCAAACGAAACATTGTCGAAAAACACGCTCGATATGCCCTGTACCACCCGAGCGCTGAGGCTTTATCGTCTATGGTTGTGGATTTACCGTACAAGATATTCAACGCCATCATGATCAATACGACCATGTACTTTATGGGCAATCTTCGTCGAGATGCTGGACACTTCTTATTCTTTCTCTTGGTCTCGTTCATCACGACGCTGAGTTTCTCGATGCTTTTCCGACTTATCGCATCTCTCACCAAGACTATTGCCGCGGCTTTGGCCCGTGCCTCTATTATGCTTCTTGTCATCGCTCTCTACACCGGCTACGCTATCCCACCGCAGTACATGCCCGTCTGGCTCGGTTGGATCCGCTGGATCAACCCGACCTACTACGGTCTCGAAGCTCTCTTCATCAACGAATTTGGAGGAAACCAGTACAACTGCTCCGACTTTGTACCCCGCGGCCCTGAGTACGTCGACATCTCGTCGTCTTCTCAAGCTTGTGCGGTTCAAGGCTCTGTACCTGGAGAGAGCTTTGTTCGAGGCTCTGCATACCTATCTTCGGCCTACGGCTACCTCGATGCGCACAAGTGGCGCAACTTTGCAGCTGTCGTTGGGTTCACGCTTCTGTTCATGGGCTTGCACTTGATCGCCACCGAGACCATCGCTTCTGAGCGGTCCAAGGGCGAGGTTCTTGTGTTTACACGTCAGGAGATGAAGAAGCATGCCAACAAGGGCTTGGGTGACGAGGAATCTGGTGCTGTTGCTGGTACACAGCCCGCAAGTGGCAATGAAGCTACTGAAGAGGTCACGGATGTGGAAGAGCAGACTTCTGTATTCCACTGGAAGAACGTCTGCTATGATGTCAAGATTAAGGGGGAAACGCGTCGCATCTTGGACCATGTTGATGGTTGGGTGAAGCCAGGAACTCTCACTGCGCTAATGGTAAGTCATCTATTGTCCTAAGTTTACAATCACTAACGTTGAAACAGGGATCTTCAGGTGCCGGCAAGACTACTTTGTTGGATGTTCTAGCAAGTCGAGTCACAATGGGTGTCGTAACTGGCGAAATGCTCGTCGACGGTGCCCTTCGCGACGAATCCTTCCAGCGCAAAACCGGCTACGTCCAACAGCAAGACCTTCACGTCCACACTTCCACAGTCCGCGAAGCCCTCAACTTCAGCGCCCTTCTTCGACAGCCAGCCCACTACACACGCCAGGAGAAGCTCGACTATGTGGACACTGTGATCAGTCTTCTTGATATGCAGGAGTACTCTGACGCCATCATCGGTGTGCCAGGCGAAGGCCTCAACGTGGAACAACGGAAGCGCCTTACTATCGGTGTTGAGCTGGCTGCGAGACCGCAGCTGTTGCTGTTCTTAGATGAGCCTACGTCTGGACTTGATAGTCAAACCAGTTGGTCCATTTGCAACTTGATGCAGAAGTTGACCAACAACGGCCAAGCTATTCTTTGCACTATTCATCAACCTTCCGCCATGCTATTCCAGCGCTTCGACCGTCTTCTCTTGCTATCTCGTGGCAAGACCATTTACTTTGGTGACATTGGCAAGAACTCCAAGGTTCTGGTGGACTACTTTGTTCGCAACGGAGCACCTCAGTGTCCCGCTGGTGTCAACCCTGCTGAGTACATGCTTGAGGTCATTGGTGCTGCGCCTGGTGCACATACGGAAGTCGACTGGCCTGAAGTTTGGAGTCATTCGAGGGAGCGTGAACTTGTTCAGCAGGAGCTTGAGAGACTTGCCATCGAAGGAAACGCTCGAGCTAAGGTGGACGATGGTATGATGTACAATGAGTTTGCTGCTACGTCTTCTATCCAGTACTGGCAAGTTACCAAGCGTTTGTTTCAGCAATACTGGAGAAGCCCTGGATACATCTACTCTAAGGTCATCCTATCTGCCGGAGCAGTAAGTCCCCTTCAACCCTTCAATAAGCCCATATATTAACTTGAACAGTCGCTTTTCATCGGTATTTCGTTCCTCAATGGAGAAAACACTGAGCGAGGTCTTCAAAACCAAATGTTCGGCATTCTCATCTTCCTCACAATTTTCACCCAAGTCGTCCAGCAAATGCTCCCTGACTACGTCGCCCAACGGACCATGTACGAAGCACGCGAACGACCATCAAAGACATACTCTTGGAAAGCATTCATGGTATCGACAGTTTTGGTAGAACTTGCATGGAACTCAGTAAGCACATCCTTTACATCGTCTGAGACAAATTACTAACAAGGGGTAGCTCATGGCTGTGCTTTCGTTTATATGCTGGTATTTCCCAACTGGCATGTACCGCAATGGCTACGAAACCGATGCGACGCATTCTCGCAATGTCACTGTGTTTTTGTTCGTGTGGATGTTTTTCATGTTCACAAGTACGTTTGCGCATATGATCATTGCTGGATTTGATACTGCGGAAGTTGCGGGTGGACTTGTCACTTTACTCATGATCATGATGTTTTCCTTCTGCGGGTAAGTTACTATTCTCACAATCCACGATCTATAACTGACTCTTCTATAGTATCCTTGCAACACCAGAGGAACTTCCTGGTTTCTGGATCTTCATGTACCGCGCCTCGCCGTTTACTTATGTAGTAGAAGGTCTGATGGGCACGTCCATGGCCAACGCCAACGCAGGCTGCGAGTCCAATGAATTGATCACCTTCAGCGCCCCCAACGGATCAACCTGCGGGGAGTACATGAAGAGCTACATCTCTGAGATGGACGGATATCTCGCTAATAGTGGTGCGAGCGAGTGTCAGTACTGTCCGATCTCTGATACCAACCGGTTTTTGGAGGACAAGAGTATGAGCTATGGAAACAGATGGAGGGACTTTGGCATCTTGTGGGCGTTTTGTGTGTTTAATGTTTTGGCAGCTTTTGGTATTTACTGGACTTTCAGAGTGCCTAAGAAGGGCAAGGGGAAGAAGGAGTAATTGTAGGTTAAGTGTTTGAAGTTGGAGAAAATGTAATTATATGAAAAAGTTGGTTAGAGGATAAAGGTTTGCTATTAGACTTGGGTATCTAGAACTGCGACATTGATCATTTGGATCTCAATATCATACAATATCTGATTATCACGTTCATCAACACCAGATTCCAACCAGGATGACTTGCTCTCATGCTTCAATTGTCTCTTTCAGCCTTGCGAACTGCGCCACAACTCAATTCCTTCTTGGAGATCGAGTCCATGTAAGTGCGCATCTCGTGAAAATGTGACAATTATGTCAAGAATAAGCTCATGCACGTTGACAGGTTTGTACAACAGCGCCCAGCTCCAATAGCCTCAAAACTTGGCAGGCACTGCTTCTTGCATTATGTTGAACGTAAGATTACCTCACTGCGGTATGCGAGGTTAAAAGTCCTACAATTGAGGTCCAATTGTTGTCTTGTCAATCCTTCCTAGAATTGGTGTTCATGGAGCGACCCTAAGCGAAAATGGTCAGCATTGCGATACCAACATGTCGCTGGATACCTTATGCAACAGGGAAACTGGAACTCGGAGTTTAAAGCGACATGACGCAGAAGCAAACTGCAATCATACGGTCAATACCTAATTGGGTGGTGTTAAACAGGGCAGCCTTGCAGAGATCTGCATTCTTTCCGCATTTCCGCAACCATATTTTTGGCCCCCAAACTTTTATATCATCAGAATCGTCACTATGAACTTTTGAACGGTAGACATTATCATAGTTTCGTTAATGTATCGTGGCACCATACAGACATTGCCAATGCATTGAGCTAGATTAGGTCGTGATGTGGCATGACAATTGTAACGATGTGTTGAATATCATTGGAGGCATTTTATTAGTGCGGCGAAGCACGTCAAATCACAATTACAAAGGTTGATGTGATGGTAAGCTTGAATGTGGAAACATTTTGTTTCTAATCAGCACTCTAACGAGGTGCGTGTAGTAGTGAGACAGTGTATGTTGGTATCCAAATAATAGAATGGGCAACAGTTTTGTAAGCCGCCCTCTAGAAAACACAAAATAACCACCCAATTTCAACGGGTATCGACGCCGGGAGAACGCCGTAGATCCCAAAAATTAACGCATTATCCTCCCAAGAAGTCGTAAACATATAAAGTCGTAAGCATACAAGAAGGTTATACACACAATGTCGTCAGACAATCATTAAGCGACAAAAACAGCTGCCATGACGGCGGCTGCTGCGGGCCAGTAACCCATGGCCTCGATCATTGTTCGAGCTGCAGCGCTATCGGAGGAATCTTCGTCTTCGGGAAGTTGAGTATCCTCGGGGAGAGTACCATTGATGAGAATTGTCGTTGTACCGTTAACTTCTGCAACGTCGACGATAGACTTGTTGAGAGCTTCGTAGCTGCCGTTTCCGATAAGCTGGTCGTAGAGTTCAGTGGCGTTCTTGTTGTCGTCCTCGTCGCATCCGCACGATGCTTCCCTGGAGCATGCGCAAAGAATAGGGCGCTCCTCTTCCTCCTCGCTTGTCTCGTTGTAGTATCGGTAGTTGTGGTTGTAAGGGTACATGTACGCGCCGTACAGCCAAACACCGGGCCAGAAAGCCAGAGCACCACCGACTAGGGCAAAAGGCAAGATGCCGCCGGGAGATCTGCTTCCGGAAGAGTAGGGTCTTGAAGCACCGCCAGGGTATCGACCGCCGGCATAGCTGGGCTGGGGGCCTCGGGCAGGGACACGACCACCGCCGCCAGAGCCGCCGCCGCCTCGGGATCCTGAACCTGAACCTGAATTACGAGATGAGCCTGATCCTGATGAACTACCACGACTACCGCCGCTGCTGCCGCCGCTGCCACTTGAGCCGCCGCGACTGCCGCTGCTGCCTCCACGGGAACTCCCACCTCTGCTTCCACCACCGCCTCCGCGACCACCACCTCCACCGCCGCCACGACGCTTGAACAGCTCGTGCTCGTCGGTGTTGGGGGTTGAATCGACGCGCTTGATGTGACGGGGTCCATCGATGGCCTGAGCGACCGTCGAGGAGAAGAGCGTGAATAACACGACTGCGAGATCGATTCTCATTTTGTGATTATTCGGAGGTAGGTCGTTTATAACAAAAAGTTGTCGCGTGTATGTATCAAGACGCTTGACAAGTCTTGTTTCTAATAATCCAAACGTTGACGATAAAACCAAAAAGTTCGTTCGAGTTTGGAGGTGATTTGATTGGGATCAAAGGTCAAAGTGGGCAGTTCCAAGGTTTAATACCCGAGATGATGGTTTGTAAGATTGATGACGGGGATCTTTTGGTTGCAGTGCGCAGTGTAAGGATCCACAAGGCGTCAGGGATTGATCAATGCGTCCGACTAAGTAAAGGTCTGACGAAAGTCTGGGCTAACAAGAGCTGGAGGACAAGATCACAGGGTCAAATGTATGATCGATGAATGATGATGCGCCCAGAGCAGAGCAGGGGCGAATAGCGGATTTAAAAAAATCAATGATGTAGCGCTGAGCTTCCAGAAGGATTGGAGTGTGATGTGATGTGATCGGCCACTAAGAGCAAGGTCGAGTATTGTCTTGGCTGAGGTCACAGTGAGGCCGGTTTAGGTAATTCGTTTGAATCCTTTCTGATGGACAAACAGAAAAAAGAGAGAGCGAAACAAACGTGGGACAATCGTATCTTTATGTATTTGACATGAAATGCAGGATTGAAGCCCCCGGTGACATAACTGTTGGGCCGGGCGTTTTTGGCGCTGACAGCTGAATGTGAAATGACGGACCCAACCTCCATCACAAAACTGGGGGAGTCAAGGCAAGGCACAGCACACTGAGTTAGTGTTATGACGTTCCGAAACCAATCTAGTACATGACCGAATCGGTACATATGCTTTTTGCATTCTCGATTGAGCAGCCCTACGGCTGTGGCTTAGATGAATTGGCCACTAAGAGTCTATCTCTATCAATCATGGGACTTGAATATTAATGAGAGTCCGACTCAGCCTTGGTGGTCCACTGAATTGAGGTCGGTATGATGCCCATAACCCATTGTCTGGGTAGGGTAAAACATGCCTGTGCAGAGCCTGTGCAGAAAGGCATGGGTCAGTGACATAGAGGACCCTTGCTTGGCATGGGCGTATTAAGCTTAGCGCACTTAAGCTTGCAGTGCATAAGAAACTGACCTCTAATTGGTGCAGATCCCTGAAGTGGGTGGAGCAAGGCTGTCACTGAGGCAGATTGCACTTTCAATACGCTCAAAGTCCGCCTGTGGCTGATACCTGAACAGATGGAATTGTGCTACTTTCTGGAATGCATCTTAAAATAGGAGTCATTTAGTCTCCAGACGAGGGCTGAATCACCAAAGTCCGCTACGAAAAGGATGTTGTATCCTACAGAGGAAGGGAAATATGTCCAAGAAAAGACAGAATTTTGATGCGGCTGTGCAAGAACCACGTGGGGAAAGCAATCTTATTAGGAAGTCTCCGATAAACCTCTCATATTCCTCTCCTTTACTCTAAACCCCTTGGCAGCGTCAAAAACATCCCATCTCCGATCACAAGTATTGCCTCTCCTCACAGACCGTCTATGAGGCTGTGCAATTGTCTATCCTTCTAGAAGCATGCACGACGTTTAGCCTCGATCAGGCATCCTTTTTATTTTTTGCCCGAGGAAGGCTTGGCGAACTAGCTTCATTGTGGCGGACTTGACACGGTAACTGGGCGGATATAGCGTTATTGGTCAAGATACCAGGAAAAGCTGAGCAAAGACGACGAAACGCTCTAGTAACTTCATGCCAATTGAGCCCGGCAGTTGGGCTACTTACTTTGTCGCCCGAGGATCTTCATTCTTCTGCTCAGTAGGGCGTATCAGCCTTGGATCCTTTAGTATCACTAGGGTTTCATTAGTGGCGATCCGGTGGACTTTCGATGTGTTCAGGAAACTTCATGTTGATCAATGTGCCCACGTTGAACAGGTCTCTCTTGTAGTCATTCTATTTCCTCTGGGCTGCCTCCTTGTGCAAACTCTATGGTCTATACTCCTGACCAAACTCAGTGATGGCATGCGGGGGCTTGGTCTTGAAGGGTTGTTCAATGACAATACACCGTTCAACTATGCTAAGCCGTTCACTATACTCAATGGCTATATCTTGTTTGCATTTGTTGTTGAACACAAAGACCAGTATCTAAGCTTGATCAAAGTATCAAATGAATTGGTTGTCGATAGTCGAAGGGAAGAAGCAATGTAGTCCCTTCATGCTAGAGGCCACTGTCTTGGAGCTCCGCGCCTTGGAAGACAATTATGTCGGGCTTCTATCGACTTAGATGATCAAATATCGATTCTGGAGCCGATTAACGACAATTGCCCGCTCAGAAATCCAGTTCTTGTTTGTGCCTAAGCGCTTCTTTCATCTGACGAGATGGGCTATTAGATCCTCATCTCGTTGCTCAATAACACCGACTATCAGGTGTCAGCGCATGGTCATCTCGAGGGCTTGTCTCCCTAGCCAAAGGTCGACAAGCATCGGGTAGCTCGAGAACTGTTGGACGGTGATCAAGTGTTTCCTCCCCTCGAGCTTTCAGTCTCATGGCCTTTTTGAGTCATTTGAAGGTTTCATCAATTCACACCAACTGTTCTGATTCCCCGAAGCTCGCCATCTTAGCACTGAGGCGATGACTCACGATAACCTTGGTTCGGTCCTTGATGAGGATAAAGTTAATCCTAAAAGATAACTGTCAAATGATAGGTCGTGGGATCAGAAATGTTATTTTATTAAGCACGCATCGCCGGGCATCTTATCACCACATGTGTCAATAGCAGACTACAAAAAGTAGCACTGGGGCAGTATTTCGAAGCATGCTTCTTAATGACAGGTACATAATTAGGCAACCAGGGATAAACTTTCCATCATGAATTACTCTTTCCAAACAATATGACTCGAATGTTTACACAAGACCCTTTGTTGCCTTGTCTTGCCTTAATATAAGGTTTCAGCTGAGTATAAAATGCGTGCGATCGGACAACAAACGGGAAGATAATTACTCTCTACTCTAAGAATCTTCAGCTTTACACACGCTCAACCACCATCAATCAAAATGTCGACCACAAACGATCCCATGCGCGAAACTACTGTGCGCCCTTCCCAACAAGGCCTTGAAAATATCCTTCAAGGTGTTCAAGGTGTTGAAACCAGACTTAAAGGAATTAACACCCAACTTTGCAAGATACTGGAAACTACTAAAGGGATTACAGCCAAACTTGACAAGACGATCGAAAAAGTTGAAGAAATCGACGCCAATCTTGGCAAAACACTGGAAACACTGAAAGGAATTGACACCAAAGTTGAAGGACTTGACAAGCAGCTGAGAGACTCTTTCCAGGCTATTGGAGCTAAATGTGACGAAAGATTTGATGAATTTGACAAGAAGCTGGATCAACTTGGAAATTTCATCGCCATCTTTACTGCCGCTCCTAACACTACTTTCGAAAGAGCTAAACTGTAGTCAATGCACTTCTAAAGGGCATCAAACAGAATTGGACTCTCCCTTGGGCGGCACTCAGTTGACTCCGAGCTTTCTGCAGGATTATTTTGATAATTTTGGACTCGGCAATACCACCTGATCAATAACATCTATTACGACCATTCGTCCTCATCACTTCCATACGTGAATACCTAATAGCGAATCAACCGCTGGCAGCAGTCAGAGCGCGATGAAAACAAGCTGCTTGCAAGGACTTTAGATGCTACCATTTGTGAGTGTGATGTGCCAGACCTGTCGTATCTGCCGGCCACCAGACTCGAGGGCCCATGATGCCATCTCTCTAGCTTCCCCTCCCATGAAATACTACTGCAACCGATATCACAAGCCCATATTCTTCAACGTCAGAGACGAAATGTATCTGCGCCTGTACCGCGGATATTCGATACACCTGGCAGGTGCTCGGCCTAAGTTCGAATCTCCACAACCAGAGCCCCAGAATCTACAGAACAAGGTTGAAGACCGACACAAATAAGCTTTACTCATACAGTCCCGCATACAGGAAACGGAACAGGATTTCAGAATATTCATTTGGAGCTTTCAGGTCCTCGGATCAGCCATGTGTAAATCGGTAACTTGGAACTCCAGGAAGCTGACGTGGTGGTGAACGATGCGGATAGAGCACTTGTATATCCTAGCCATTCTAGTATTTGATAGTTGATGAAAGTCGAGCCTGGAGCGCTTGCGCCGCCCGAGTTGTTATGATATGTCATCAGAATTTCAGGACAACAGAGATAGACCGCAAACAACTCTGTGTACTGGCATAGAGTGCTCGAATTATTCCTCCTCTTTGACATTTGGCCATGAATCGGTGGTTACTTTCTGTTACCGGACAGACCTGCCATCTTTATCTTTACTCTATCGTCCATCTATCGTCCGGCATAATAGCGTGGATGTTCACACCATCTTCATATCCACGTCGAGATCTACTACAAACTTTAAGGTAGCGCCTCAAGAGCCAGCAAAGGGTGATCGAAAGTAGGATTAACTAGCTGGTCCCATGGCCGCATGCCCACACACATAGTCCTACTTTGCAGCAAAAGATCTTCGAAGCGAAGAGAACTAAGTATATCTGTCCACTATCATCATACGCTTTCTGCTACACAATTTACAGCCGATAAGCTACGATAAAACTCTTAAATTCCGACAGCGTGAAAAGGGAAAATGCAAGGCGGGTACCGTTGGGCTTGTTTCTGTAGATGATGGAGGCCTAAATGTCCGATCCGTTCAGGATGTCGGACTCGGACGAAACCAGCTCGGTTACGAGGGTTTTCTCTTCAGCAGTCCATGCATCTCATCAGATCACTTATGCCGATTCAGGTCCACGTTACGATGGAGTCCTACTTTCTGCACCATTCCCTCATGGCCCAACAGGCCTCACCCTCTCCTCGCCTCGCAACAGCAAACAACCGCCAAATCTTCCTCCAATACTCGCCAACGGCTTAGCAACAACGGAGTTCTACCCGCTTTACGATCCTAAATAGGGGACAGCCTCGGCGGGACCCAGCGAGCAACGCTCACGACAAATAGTTACCATTTAAGTAGTCCCACGACTCGAACTCACTGGTCTTCAACAACCACACCAGCAACAATAACAATAACAACACCAACATCAGCAACAGAAACAACAGTAGCAGCATCGACACACTTGGCAACTCCGTTTTTGACATCGCGGCCAAGACTAGCCGTCGCACTCCGCTTAGGCAAGACATGCTCAATGTGCCTGTGCTGAGAAGAATGGGCAAACACAAATTGACGAAGGACCCTGTTCAAATGGTTGATCTGACCCCTCAGATCACACGACTCGGTCAGTATTGTGGAATTGAGACCAAACTAATGGGATATTGCCTACGCCGCGGTGTACCTAGCCTAAGCTCTGGCAAGCAACGTGAGTGATGATTTACGACGCCGTTGTTCGCCTAAGCGCGAGCTCTGAAACTACATAGATTCTGCAACACCGCTGAACTCGTTTGTCCGATTTCGCGCTCCCTTTCGAGATGAGACCAGACTTCACCCAGCTGAAGACCTTCACAAAGTCGTCCATACCTAGGAAAGAGGTTCCATGGGGTATCTTCAAAGCGATTATCCATTGGTTGGACGGCCCATCCTATCTTCCACCATGACAATAAGGGAAGGAGGGTTTGGCCGCCAGAAGTTTACCTGAGTTCCTTCCCAAACATGCACACCGATTCAGGCGGAGACGCATCATCACTGATCCAAAGACCACAACACCACGCTTCACAATCATCTCTTTTAAAAGCCAAAAAGAATAATATAATCAATAGAGCAGAAAGAAAAGGCAAAAAAGACAAAAAGAAATGCGACCGAGGGGAATCGAACCCCTCTCTAACGCTTGGAAGGCGTTAATGCTAACCACTACACCACGGTCGCTGGTGATTGGATTGTTGAAAGTGGAACTGTACTCTTGGTATATGTACTACTACCCCACAGGATGAAGAAAGCATTTTTGATGTGCTCTTCTGCTCTTTCCAGAAGCCGGGTCTGCAGTATACAGCTCAGTGGATCTAAGAACAACTCGTTTCTACGAGGCAAACCGACGATGGGGCCAGGTGTACTATCGGAACAGTGCATTCAATGCCTATGTTGACAGTTGAGACGGCCGACGCATAGGGGTCAAGATCATTAACGGCGGGGCATAGATTTCATCATCTGCGGTAATAAATTGCCCAGTCAAGAACAGACACTAAAGTCTCAGTGTTTATCAAACGTCGTGCGTGCATTACTTGCGTCTGATTTCGGGTCTCGTTTTGTGTCCTGGCTTTAACACTTCTGTCTCTTGGCTACTTGTCTCAGCGGACTTAGCTTCCTCAGTCTCTTTATCACCCCCAAAGCGAGTCTATGGGTGGGATTGGAAATGAATGCTAGAGTCATGCTCTCTGTTAACGTTACAGGCAAGAGGGACTCTGCCGTTGAAGTGGCATGAGTACGTGTGTCCAAGAAAGGGTAGCAGAGAAGAATGGAAGTCATCGCCTCCGGCCTGACTCGAAGCTTCACCATGAGAACAGGCACCAGAGGGTGTGAAGAAGGAGAGAAATTATCGCTGCTCACACATCATGGTATCAGAGAGCTTGACCGCTCATATATTACGGACGAAACAATTTGGTAACTCCCTGTCAACTTATGCCAGCATTTAGAACACTATTTTTTGTACTATACACTTATCCAGTAGTCGTAGTTAGCTTGTCACATCTGTCCTGGCACAACTTCACTTATATGCGGTGCGAGATGTATTCATAACAATTTAATTCTTGTGGTATTATTATATCATGTCTAGCATGTAGCTATCTAATTCGTATATCTTTATGCAGTTGTCCAACTGCTATGTTCATATTGTGCATTTACATCTCAATAGCCAACTTGCTGCGAGCTCGCAACTTGTATCCGTACTTGAACATGACGAAAGGAATCAAGCTCAGAACAGTACCAAACAAGGCAAGAATGAGACCAGCGTATTGGCTACCAACGTTGTGGAAGAAGGCGTTGGCGAAAAGAGGTGTGACAGCACCGAGAGTGTTTCGCATAAGACCCTGTCCGGCAATGGCAGACGAAGAGCTCTCACCGTAACAGTCGGCGGTGTAACTGTATGTACTCTCGAAAACGAAGTAGATACCGAAAGCGATGGGAGCGAGACCGATGGCAGGGCCAACCCAAGAGACGTGGGAGTATTGGGTGAAGCTGTAGATGAAGAGACCGATGGGGAGGAACATGGCTCCGTACATGGCACCGTAGAGACGGGCTTCGGGGGTGACCTTGACATCGGGGTCGGCAACGAGACGGTCGAACTTGCGCATCTGCCAGTGGTGAGCCAACCAACCGAGGGTGGTACCAATGCAGAGAGAGATGTAAGGAAGACCAGAGACACCCTCACCCCAGCCGTGGTGCTCCTGGAATGTGATGGGAATGACCGAAAGGAACAAGAAGACAACAGCCCAGCAGAAAGCAATCCAGAGACCGAAAGCAAAGACGACAGGCTCAGTTACAAGCATGTGAATAGCCTTGACAGAACTGGCCTTAAGCATAGCCTGCAGACTGGGAGTCAAGATATCGCCAGCAGAGACATATCGCTCATCACCGGTAGCTTGTCGGAGAGCCTTAGCGCGCTTGTGAAGAGCGACACCACCACGGGTCTCGGGGAAGTAGAAGAAGATGACGAGCAAAAGGGGAACATTAGCAATGCCCTGAATACCCTCAATCCATCGCCATCCGATAGACTGGTTGATGAAACCAGCGTAGATAGGAGCAGCGACAGTACCAAAGATAGCGACCCAAGAGAACATGGCCATGGGGCGACTTCGGTGGTGAGGCTCGTACATATCATCGAAAGTACCGCCGACAAGAATGGTACCGACGCAACCGAAAAGACCGAGGAGGAGTCGGAGTCCGATGATGGTGTTGATGTCCTGGGCGAGGGCGAGGCCGATGAAGAGGAGCGAGAAGCACAGGAATGAACTGGCGTAGACAACCTTTCGGCCGACCAATTCACAGAAAGGAGCGAGGACCATGGGTGCGATGGCACAGCTGATGTTGAAGGTGAATAGACCTAGTTGGCCCTTGATGTTGGGCGCATCGAGTTCCTCACACATGCTCGCGATACCAGAACTGTAAGCGGTAGTCGCAAGACCGATGAACAGAGTCATCAGGTTCAGGATAGTAGAGATGGATCGCTTGTACCAAGGGTTCCAGTTGAAGGGGTTCTCCTTATCTCCTGAAGCAAATCCCAGAACGATGTATTCCTTTCCATTCTCTTTGACAACCTCTGTTAGAGTAAGAGGCATGTCAATGTCGACCGTCTTGATAGCACCAAACTCCGGGTCGATAGACTCATTTTCGTCGTTGACATATTTACCACCGACGATACGTCCAGCAAGGGGTTCACCCTTTTCGTTCTTCAGAACCTCGACATCTGTAGAGTCTGGGTCGGAAGAGCTCTTCTCCTCACTGTTGGCCAAGGAAGGCTGAGCGGTAGAGTTCTTTCGCGAAGGGGGAGCCACAGAGTTCTTTCGGGAGGTAGGCGGCGCAGCAGAGTTTCTCCTCGTTCCCACAAACGAGTTTGCTCTGGAGTTGGCGTAGAAGCTGGTCGGTCTGGAGGCCGAGGGGGATCCTATGGGGAGAGGGGAGCCCGGTCTGGAGTTTGGGGCAGAGAATGAGGGGATGTAATTAGACATGGTGGGCAATGTCTCTCCAAGTGTGGGTTATGTGTGATAACGGAAAGGGGAGATGTGACTGTTGACTCAACAGAGGAAGAAAGAGATAAGAGATATAAGAAGGACGACGATGCTTTGTCTTTTCCTTGCTAGTGTTGGTATGATGACATCGATTGCCTTGCCTTGACTACTTGCCTTATCATCGCACGTTCTTCATTGTCTGGCCGTTGTACGGTGGAGTTTTGTGCTTCTGGTCCACTATACGACCATGAAGCCGCCGAGGTATCGGTGGGCATTGCATTCCCATCTCTGAGTCGTGTTACTAAAGACCAGATGAAAGGTGACGATCTTCTAGCATTAGCTTCAGGGGCAAGATGAACTAGAACATTTGCCTCTTTTCCAGAAGACTAGTTGACAGTTAATCATCATGAATTGCATTTTTCTTGGTGGCCATTTGAAGAGTTGTCGATGTTTTTTGCACCAACGGTCCCTTTTCGGACTTACAGGTAAGGAATAAGACAGACGGAGCCTCCGGGAGCGCCGGTCCGCCGAAGTGTGGGTCTCGGTCCGAGAAGGTATGACGTCTTAAGGGCCCGATATCTCGGCGTTAATTGAAGATCTGATCCTCTTTATTTCTTTATCAGTGCTGAAGCTGAGTCTGAGACCTGGGAGATTGGAGTTTTCATGGCGTTTAATGTTGGAGATATAGCTATAGTGGAACTTGTCGCCCAAGTATAAAGCGGTGATGCCTTTTCCTTTGCGTCACTGCGATTTTTCTCGTCTTTCTCGGTAGATATCAAGACTCCGAGTCTGACTCGCGTACCAGTGCCAAGGTGTTGAGTGCATCTGTCATGAGGCTCCGGGAGGGTCAGGGAAGGGTCAGGACATGGGAGGATCCCTTTGTTCCGCCCTGATATGCCCTAGCATCGTATGCCATACGCGCGATCCTGAAGTCTTGGTGAGGCGATTGAAGGATTCAGTCGTTCGATTGAGGCTATTTGCATTGATGGTGATCTTTTGTTGGGCAGTGACAATGACCTTTTGTTTTGTTCTGAGTCGACAGTTGCAGAATGCCGACATCACGAGAAGCAAAGCAATGGATGAGATGCTATACTATACGATGTTATACGATACTACTCCTATTCCCGTCACTAACCGTTGGCATGAGAAACTAGCAAACAATCTCGATGCCACGATGGCTTCAGATTCATGACAACAAAACAAGTCTTGCACCCGGCCTTTCTCGCGCTCATTCCAAACAAACCCGAAGCGGAATTACAGCACCCCTGACCCTGTGACTCCACTGATAAGGAGAGAACTGCCGTGAGGCTCCCGGTGGATACAATCCTCGGTGAGGCGGTGGATCCGTGAAGAGATCTTCCTTGGCGCGATGCAGGGATGGGACGGCGCTAAGAAAAGCTTCCATACGGGTTCCAGAGGATCTTTTAAGGCAAATCAACGATTGTTTTGCACTAGATGACGACATGTTGATGTATCTGAAGCTAAGAAGTTTCTTAGACTTTTTAAAAGTTTGACAGGAGATGAAGCTCCTAACGATGTGGGTTGAGCAGTTACACAGTGTTGCAATTGCATTGACTTGATAACTGGAGCTTGATGTTTGCAATCTTGCTCGGTATGTCCGTGAGTCCGGTAAGCTGGAACGGTATTCGTAAGCTAGATGATTGAAGACTTTCGAGATCGGCGTTCTTTAAAACGTGGTTGACATTGTCACTCCGCCGCCACAACGGTTCAGGGAGTTGGAGTGACAGTTTGTACCAACAATCCGGATCATTTGTAATTAAGCTTAAGTCGCCTGTAAATTCTCAGGTCTTCTTTTGACCGAGAAAGCTGTTGTATCCAGCTTATCACATACATAATGTGAAACCGAGACGGCGTCGTAATGCATATGGTTGATCTCAGTCATAGAAAATCTCATACCCTGGAGCTGACAAGTGACAACTGAACACAACCTCCATGGCAGCAGATAAGTGTATTATGAGAAATGCATGATTTCTATGAGAAGTAAAGTAGAAATAGGTAAAATAGATTCATGAATTTTTTCAATGACATCTGCGGCAAACGCGCATCTGACGATATCAGTGGAGAGATCACATGATCCCCACTTCTAGCCAGAACCATAAAACCAATATACCCTCAACCCCTCCTCGACAACCACCAGCACCACCAACCGAACCGTTATATCCACATCAACTCAAAATGGTCTACACAATTGTCGTTCACCTCTACGCCAAGGACGATGAGGAGTCCCTCAAGAAGCTCACCGCCAAGCTGATCGAGGCTAGCCGCGTCTACTCCCAGGACAAGGAGACTCTGTCTTGGCACGTTATGCAGTCCACCTCTGACAAGCGCGCCTTTACCATTGTCGAGCGCTACGAGCAAGAGAGCGTAAGTAATGCCAATTACAAGAGGAAAGTGAAGTACTGATTAGTTGTGCAGAGCCAGGAATACCATCTTAACAACCCCTACTGGAAGACTTTCGACCCTTACGTCATTCCTCTACTTGAGAAGCCCATGGACTTGAGACGTTTTGAGGAGCTTGACACTAGCAAGGACGTCGAGGTTCCTCAATAGATTAGTCAATTGGCTATAGAAGATCTCTCAATATCAAAAACCTCAAATTAAGATATCCAATATCAAACGTCGTCATCAACTGAGTGGAGCCATCATGATACAAAGTGGAAACCCCATGATGAGCTCACTTCTCATAATTCAACTCCGGATAATGAGGCAAATGCCATCCTCCCTTCTCCTCACTCGAAAACCTCGAAACCAAAGCCGGAATTCTCAAAAGACAAACCAGCCAAGCAAACCACTGCAAAACAGTAACGCCCCACTGCGTATCTGGTATAAAAGTCTTGATAACATTCAACTTGACATTCTGAACCTCATCGATAAACGGCCGTAGCGTGTCATCGTAGTTCACGAATGCCAAAGGTAGATCATCAGGGTTTCGACTGATTTCCCCAGCTAGGATATATGCTCCTACGAAACTCGCTGTAGTACCCATGCCGCTAAAGGGTGAGGGGCAATGTGCTGCGTCGCCGAGGAGGACGACACGGTTCTTGGACCAGATAGGAGTTTGTACTTGGACAACCTCTTGAGAGTAGAAGTTTTGAGCAGTTTGCATTCCTTTGAGGAAACGGTCGATTTGCCATCCTGCGTTGCGGAATCTTTGGGACCAGAATTCTTTCTGTTGTTTGACGGTTCCTTTATGAATGGCGGATGTTTCAGGGGAATCATCTTTCAGGATGAGATAGACTTGAGTTTCAGTTGAGTTGTGTGTTCGACGAAAGATCATTCTTCCTTCTGAAGCAGAATATGTCCTTCGGATATTCGTATCGCCCTCCTCCCGTGGAATGAAATAATACGCCATGTGAAGACCAAGTTGGCGATAAGGATCTGGCATACCAGGTGGATTAATCGCTCTTCGAATCCTCGAACCCTGTCCATCAGCCCCAACCAACAAATCAAACGTATCAGAAGTCCCATCCGAGAAATAAGCATAAACCTGTTTATCATCCTGCTTAAAGCTCTCAACAGTCTTATCAAAGATATACTCCACATCATCCTTCGTAGCATCATATAAGATTCTCACAAGATCACCTCTCATGATTTCGTATTCTGAAGTAACGGATTGAGCGCCTTTGCCTGATTTGTTGGCCATGATTGTACCGATGACTTTACCGCTGGAGTCGACGAAGCCCACGCCTGCTTCGTCAACGAGCTTTGAACGGACGACTTCGTCAAGACCCATGCGTTTAACGGTTTGGATTCCTTGTTCGCGGAAGTCGATTTGAGCTCCTGTTGCACGTAGGGCTGGGAAGCGTTCGACGATTGTTACCCGGTGGCCTAGACGGACGAGCCAGAAGGCCAATGCTGGGCCGGCGCAACCACCGCCGCAGATTAAGACTTTGAGAGATGACATTGAGTGGTGATTATGATTTTCGTATTGAATTATAGAGTGTTTGACCTGTTCTACAAAAGTCTTGGCAGGGGTCTTGTTCACTTAAAAGCATCAACTCGGATAAGTCGGATGAGGCGTTCACTTGTAAGACGGCTTATTCCAGATCCGATTGGGAATGTATCCTATCAGAAAGCCTGCTATACGAAAATCAATTACACGCTCTAATAAGATATGATGTCACTGAAGCCCTCAAGCATTCCCCAAGCTTAATGCCTTTCCTGTCGACATTGCAGACAATTGCACGTTCTTGCAGGTGCTGTTAACTCACCTGTACCATCTTCGGAGTTAAGTGACATTGAGATCCCGATTGCGCACGGAGTCCTGACATTTGGCGGTCTGGCACTTAAGACAAATTCACCTATGCATTCTGTAAATACATTGTTGGTGATAGTGATGTCGGTGTTAACGTTAGTTGATCTTCAATCGGGTTTGGTATCGGGTCTGACCCGGAGGCCATTCTCGGGAAAGAGCATATGCGGGGTCGTCCGACTAATACCACCCTCCCGACTTCGGTCCCTGAACGATTGAACACAAACCGATTCAACTTTCTCCGACATTGAATATTATAAGATCTTAATATGGCGACTAAGAACTGGGAAGAAGTTGCTGTTCAAAAGCGGCAGAAGCAAGCAGAAGATATCGCAGCTTTCGTCTCGGCAGAGTTGTCCGATGCTGATCAGCGAAAGGAGCTCTATGGGTCTATCACGAGCATCGACAATATTACTTTGTTGGCAGAGAAGATCAGGAAAAACGAGTATTCGACAGAAGATGTTACGAGGGCGTATATCTCACGGTGAGTTACATTGGCGCAACTCTGTTAACAGGTACTAAATGGTCATGTGTAAGCGCGATTGAGGCGCACAAGAGAGTAAGTCGATTGAGGCTCCTGATAATCGGTGAACATATGCTAACATAAGTACAGACGAACTGGTAAGTCATTTCAAAGACATCTGGTATAAGCAGTCATATTGATCGGAAGTTTAGCCTCACTGAGATCCTCTTCAATGATGCTCTAGCTCAAGCCCGAGAACTCGATCAGTACTACTCCAAAGAAGGCAAGACAAAAGGACCCTTCCATGGTATACCAATTAGCTTGAAAGACCAGTTCAACGTCAAAGGCCACGATACGACTCTAGGCTACACTGGCAAATCCTTTAGGCCAGCTTCTGAAGATGCAGTTCTGGTCAACATCCTGAAGAAACTGGGTGCCGTCGTGATCTGCAAGACAAACCTTCCGCAGAGTATCATGGTAAGTGCGCATGACCGTATAGAGATGCTGGTAGCTAATGGATCTAGTGGGCTGAGACTGATAACCCTCTTTGGGGCTTGACCGAGAACCCGATTATTCCTGGTTACACACCCGGAGGTTCGACAGGCGGTGAATCGGCTCTTCTGTATTCTCAAGGAAGTCTTGTAGGGTTTGGATCGGACTTGGGTGGTAGTATTCGCATGCCAGCTCATTTGATGGGGTTATATGGCTTTAAGCCCAGTGTAAGTCTCCCACTCCCTCGACCATTTTGTCTAACAAGATGCAGAGCCCTCGTCTGCCTTATTACGGTGTACCTGTCACAACCGACGGCCAGGAACACGTCCCCTCATCAATCGGTCCCCTTACGCGCTCAATGTCATCAATTCGTGATGTAACAAAGGAGATAATACTGCAAGAACCTTGGACCCAAGACTGTCGTTGCGTTCCTATTCCCTGGCGCCAAAATGCCTATGACGAAGTACTCAATCGAAAGTTGACAATTGGCATTTTTCGCGACGATGGAGTCGTGAAGCCTCATCCTACCATCTCTCGGGTACTTGAAGAGGCAGTCACAGCACTCCGATCTGCTGGACATGAAGTAATCGAATGGATCCCCGACCGGCACGCAGAGATCATCAAAGTCATGGACGCTTACTTCACCGTCGACGGTCTCGAAGACGTCCGCCGCGATATAGAAGTAGGAGGCGAACCCATCATTCCCGCTGTTCAGGCCCTCGTCGACCGTGGGAAGGCCATTTCTGTCTTTGAGTATTGGCAACTCAACAAGCGCAAGCGCGAACTCCAACAAGCCTACCTAGAGAAATGGAACAGCGCCATCTCAGAAAAGACTGGCCGAGTAGTAGATGCGCTCATAACACCTGCTCTGGTACACGCCGCTGTACCGCATAATAGTATCAAGTGGGTTGGATATACCAAGGTGTGGAATCTGCTTGACTACACGGCTTTAGTGATCCCAGCGGGGAGAGTTGAGCCGCAGGATCTCGAAGCGAAGTGGGATCATGAGACTAGGAATGAGAAAGATGAGTGGTGTAAGAAGCTTTGGGAGGAGAGAAAGGAAGAGATGGCGAAGCATCAATTGCCGGTGGACATTCAGATCGTTGGAAGGCATTTGGAGGAGGAGAAGGTGTTGGCTATTGGTAAGGTCATCGATGATCTTCTGCGTAGTCGACCTCAGTAGTTCATATCCAGGCCTGGGGAGAGTTGAATCAACAGGGCTATAGAGAAGAGCTAGATGCCAAAAGAGCCTAGAAAATGATATCCTTAGACTTTCTCCTCCTTACTATCTTGAGGCTCAACAACATATCACCTACCAAGTCCGTCTTCCCTGTTCTCTTCGGGATTGGCTCATCTCTCTTTTATTAGATCGTAGCCTCTTACGCCTACTTCATTTTCTGTTCCCTCTCTTCTTGTAAATCTGCAATGATACCGTGTTACGCAAACATCGCAGGCAGTACCAGAGGGTCAATAATGTCGTAGCCATTAGGCAACGGGGTCAGGGGTCTTCTCGGGATCTTGGGGGGTGAGTCGATGCCCTGTTTTGCAGCATCGTCGGAATCGGAGACGGATGTGGCCCGGTGTGTCATGGTATTAGCTAAGTGATAAGATCCTGTTCCATTGCTCGCGTTGTGTCACGGTGGTCAACGCAGCTGCAGGCGTTGAAGGAATACTCTCTATAGAATCCATCATGTCAGAGGCATCGAGTTCCCGGTAATCAATTAGAATGTGGACAATTCTGAGTATTAGTACTGTCTAGCTTACAAAGTGTGTGTTTTGGTGTAAGTGAAGTCGTAAACTTCTAGGATTTGTAAACACTGTTCCAAAAGCCTTACAGCCCATAAGACGACAAACAAGGCGTCCTTCGAGTGTCCAGCTAACCACTGACTGCATCAAATGGGCATACCGGTGACCAAAGAATATCTCATGAGATCTGGTAGTGGGTTCCATTGTTCCACCATCTTTAATATCCTAGTCCTTCCCACAAAGATATCCTATTGTAGCAAATCTCCCTGTTTAGGTCGGGCACATTCGTAGGCTATGCCTCATTTTCCTTTTCGCGGGTTAATGGTACTGCCTCTCCTTGCTACGTCTCAAGGATCTCTGTAGGCAGCTTCGTAACATTGTTCTCCAAAGTAGAGCTGTGTGATCAAAAGTGTTGTTTTGTTGAGTACGCATTGCGGGCATCTTCTCAGAATTAACACCAACAAACCCGAAGTAGTCCTACTGTATAAACTGAGGTTTCTTCATCTCCGGCTTGGGACTGTCTTCGTCGCTTGTCCCCGGCGCTGTGTTGTCTTGAGTGGAACGGTGGGTGCTCCAAAGAAGTAGCTCCTTTCCTATGGTAGGGAAGTTGCATCCCAATTTATTCCTTCAATGAGTTCTGAAATTCCCAAGGATTGCAGAGCCCCCGGAAGTGATTCCAGAAACACAGCGCGAACCCGAAAATAGATTTGTGCCTAGTGAGCAGCCAAAATCACAGACTCAGCCTAGGGAGACAACAGAGATACCCCATTCGAATGGATGAGGGATGGCTTTCCCAAGGACAACGTTTTGATGGCTTCACCACCTTGGTCGGTACCTCCAGGTTTCTTTGATACGTTTGCTTGGGAGGGAGAAATTATAGATCTATGGGACTGCAGACTACCAGATAACCAGTGGCATTCAGACTGTATTGTCCTTACTGCTTATAGCTCCATCTCCCTCCTTGATTAAATCCGTCTCGACACCACTTGAATGCCAGGAAACAATCCACGAATACGGCAGAAACCTCATAAGCAGATTTCCCAAGTAGTACATAAAGGCACTCTTTGGGATATAAGTAGAAGCAAGCCTCTTGCTCCTATCCTGCAACCTCTCAATCGTCGGCCGAAGCTTCTTCTCATGAGAGGTAAGTGCCTGTAAAACATCCTCGGTGGCTATCAGCTCTTTGCCTAAGATCTCAGCCGATACAAGGGCTACGCCTGCGCCTTGGCCTGAGAGGAGGGTGAGACAATGCGCTGAGTCGCCGAGGAGGAGAACACGACCTTTGGACCAGCTGGATAGTTTCACAAGAGTTAGGCTGTCGATGATGGGTGATGAGCCCGACTTTTCGGCAACATCGATGGCTTGGGTTATATCAGGAGGTCCAGGAATGACCTTATGAAGGAGACCAAATCCTAGAGCTCGGTCTTGTAGTGCAGAGCCATCGTCGCGCCATATGTGAAGCGCCGCAAGTCCATCATCCCGCAGTCTGTAAAGAATATCCAGATGGCCCAGACTATTGAATGAGACACAGTTCGCTTTGAGGGGTTCTTTTTGTTCGACGTCGTATGTCGCGTAGCAAAGTCCAAGGTCTTCCAAGCAACTCTCATCGTTCCAGAGCATGTTCCGAACAGATGATCGGATCCCGTCAGCACCGACCAAGAAATCTGCTTCCACGATTTCGCCACTTCTCAAAGTCGCTCGGATTTTCAGCCCATCCTCAATCTCAACGACATTGTCCAACGCCTCATTGAACCGGATAGTAGCCAACTCAGGTAATGCTTCAGCTAGCAAAGCTGCCAAATCACCTCGACAAACAGCACAGCTCTCCAAACCTCCGTGAACGTCTTCGTAATTGAAGCTGATCAGTTCCCGGCCTTTGTTATCGTGAAGCACATTCCTGTCAACATCCTATGAGATGGCTTTGAGATCTTCGTATAGACTCATTGCTTTGATCGTTTCTAGACAGCGACCTGACAAGCTCATCATATACCCGCCGCTGCGGATCGTTGGTGCTCTCTCAATGATGATAGTGGACCAGCCTGCTTTGTCGAGCCACCATGCTGTAGAAAGACCGGTGATACCGGCGCCTACTATGAGGGTTTTCGGTTTGACTTCCATAACTGGTGAAAGGGAGTGGAAATGAACTTGCATTTCCTCTTCTACGGGACAAGTGGAGGAACAGACGTATGAGTACTAATTTATCGGCTTGGACGTCTCGGATACCTTCCGCTCGGGTTATCAGATTGATAAGATCCTTATGAGAAGATCATCTCCACCTACTGCATGAGTTCAATGCTTTATGCGGTTCATTTCCGTCCGTAGACCCACGAGGCTGAACGCTAGAAGCGAGCTGAACTGACGAATTACTCAAAGTAGGACATCATCAAGGTTCTCAATTTTTACCCTTGCAGTCTTGCTCACTCACACTCAGATATTCCAGCGCTGGATCCACCTATTCCAAACATCTTGTGACTCTTGTTCGTTACTCGTTGCTCATCTCAGTAATCAACCCTACAAAAACAACAAGCACAGCAGCATATGCAGCAGTACTCGACACAACCTCCATAAAACTTTCAAGAAACCACGCCGCTAGCACTCCGAATACAGCAACAAAGACCGTCGTAGAGACCAAAGCCGTCCAGAGGGTATTATGCAAAACCATCAACCACATCGGGAAGATCAAGAAGATTCCAGCCAAGGTCGCCATACCTAACCGTTCGTAGAAACCTCTGAGCCAGTTCCTCTGATAGTTGTCTCTTCTGGTATCAATGACACGGTCCGCATCTTTCGCACTTTTCTGCCAATACCCAATAGCATCGAAGACCTTTCTTCTGTCTCTTTTGAGTTTATCTGCGTTATTTCCAATGATTTCCTTCAAGAGATTCCTATCCAGCCACTTCTCCCCGCTCAGGTAGAAAGGATCTTCCGGATCCAAACTCTTCTTTTCCATATAGTCGTAGTTTTGAAGGGCTTGAACTAGAGACTGATAGTTAATCGCTCTAAAGGTAGCTAATGGACGTAGCATTGATCTTACTGTACTTTCCCAGATTTTCTTGCCAACCAGATGGCTCTTTAACTCCGAATCTCAGTGCAGTAGCTTGTTTGGCCAGTTCAACTTTAAGCTGCCTCAAGTATATCCTTTGTAGAACAGCGAAATTGATGCGGTAGCTCTGGTAACGTTCATTCTAGATATGCTCTGTCCACTTCATATCCGACGTACCTTCTCGGGGAGCTGTCCCTCTTTTGCGTCGTTCTGCAAAATGATAGTGATGATGTTGTTGATATCGAGGTCTAGTGGCCAGCGGGGGTCGCTAAGGTCGATATCAACTTGACTTTCTTCATCTTCTCTAGGTCTGCGGTGTGGGTTGAACCGTTCCATCGTCGTACCCCTCTTTTGGCAATGTGCGATCAGTGGGAGAAACCAGGCTCCGAGTGTGACAGTCTGTCAGCAGCGGCTTCGTTCTAAATAGTCGAACCGCATAGCTGAATAATGAACCAATGCTACCCAGCCATGCACAATTGCGCTGCGGCTTGCGTCAGGCCACGTCACAAAGGCGAGTACGATCACTGATATCTGTAACAATTTCCCTCAATCATCAAATGTAGTCTTGATTCTTGTAGAAACCGTGAAACTATGAATTTTGATGAAAACGCAACCGCTTGATGAATAATGCGGCCCCGTCCCTGCATCGTCCTATTCGCAACAAAGTCCAAGGTAGCACCGCCGAACTCCGAGGCTACACTTACCTTCTCGCATGCCAAATATAAAGAGCTGTACATGGAGTTCGCTGAAGAAGAAAGGGAAAAACGCTTATCTCACGCTTCTTCCAAAGACTGTCCCTTCGGAACTAGCAAGCTTAACGTAATTTACGAGGATGTGAGCGCTGAAATTACTTTCAACAAGAATCGAGCTGCCGAAGGCTGGAAGAAACTGGTGCCCTTCTACAGACAGTCAGAGTGTGATACCGAAGAGATAGAACCCGAAGATTTCAAGAGGCTGTTGAAGATATCAGAGGAAGATTGGACTGCAGCATGGAAATCTGCCACTGCTATGCGGGAGCCCAAGGTGTCGCTGGTACGCAAAGACCAGGACGAAAGATACAAGGCTGTTAGAAGGTATATAAAGGCAGGCGAGAAGATACCGAAGAGTGGGGACAAGAAAGATGGAAAGAAAGGGGAAAGGAGAAAGAGGAAGGTGAGAAATGAAACAAGTAAAAAGAAACGAGATAAGTTGAGGAAGAGGAAACAGAAAGAGGAAGAGGATGGAAATAGGAGAGATGATGAAAAGAGGAAGAGAAGAAGGCAAAGGAGAAGGGAGCTAAGTAAAAAGTATGAGGAGGAGGAGGAGAGAAGAAGGGAATGGGAGAGGGAAAGAAGAAGGAGAGATAGAGAGAGGAGGAGGAGCAGCAAAGAGCCGAAGGTTCACAGAAGGCGGTTGCCTATGCCGGGGGCAATACGCTACTACAGAGATAGGTAGCTGGTATCTGATGTATTTGGTCATTACAAGACTCGACAAGATTCAGAGAATAGTATGACAATCCTTAGGGCAATTCTTCTATCTTCAAATGTAGTTACAGGTCAAGTGCGTGGACCGTATCAGAACAACGTTCAGCATCTTGTATTGCTCTAGCCGAGCCATCCGATATAGCCGATACACCCGGTCGGGCCGTACTATCCGACCGCAGCTTACACTTCCCTTACATTCTCCAACTTCAACTTACACTCTCATCAATTATTCATCGGGTACCTTCAGTATTGAATCCATGTCCTCCACTCAAGGTCGCAAACGCTCCAGATTAGCATGCGAAACATGCCGGGATTTAAAACGGAAATGCGACGGCAATCAGCCCTGCGGAGCCTGTGTCCGCTTCGAGTATGAGTGCACTTACAAAACCCCTGCCAACAAGAAGAGAAAGACTGTCGAACCGGAACAAGCACCGCCTCTTCCATCGCCTCCAGTACATGTTGAAAAAGAAGTTCGGCCCCGTGTGGCGTCACCGCATCATCTCCAGTCCCTTGAAGCCAACTCTGGGGCCGCGTTTCTCAGAAGGCTGGCACTGAGACTGGATCCGAAAAGTGCTCCTCGGATGCACACGTTTTCATGGAATGCTTTTCTTGGAGCCAGACGGGAATCACAGTCTCCAGTGTCAAGACCAATTACTGAAATGTTATCCCGAGATGAGATGAGTAATCTTAGCACGATCTATTTTGAGAAACTGGATATCATCTATGGCTTCATTGACCGTGATTGGGTTTCATGTATAATCCAGAACAGATGGGCTGGTCTCACATATGAACCCTCCGAAGATGCGGTTCTATGTGGTATAGCCGCTATTGGATGCTTATTCTCGGAAGTTGAACCATCACCATTGGAGCTTGACCTGATAGAAACGGCCAGATTTATCCTTGAGCAAAAGATGTCCGATACTCCTTCTTCGACTGAAATCACGGGGTGGTTACTTCGAGTGATCTATCTCAGAACTGCGGAGACACCCCATACAGCATGGATCGCTAGTTCTATTCTCATGCATATGTTGGAAGCAGCAGGCCTGCATTGCGAACCAAGCGAAGAATCGGTGTTCCAAGTGGCCGAGGAGCAAGTTGACGCAGAGCTGAGGAGGAGACTGTTCGCCGTCTCAGAGCATCTGAATATTTGGATCTCTTTCGATATGGGGCGGTCCAGAACTATTCTTTGTAACTCGACCTTGGAGATGCCAGTGGCAAGAGAAGGGGACTACACATATGAAATCATGGAGTTATTACCTTACTCGACGGACCTCGATCCAAACAAGACGCGGGATGCATCTGAGCTTGAGGCCTCACTTTCAGTGGTGCTTGATCGAGTCCACTCAGTTCCACCCTCGATTATGGCTCAGTGCAATCTGGCTCTATGTCTTTGTCGCCGATTACAATCTATGAATACATCCTTCACTGGCAAGACACTCGATAAGATACTTTCTATCACGCTCAGAGGTATCGAAGCCGCCCAAGCTATCCTCGACGCTCGATCCCCATGGCATCAGATGGCCAACGTGCCCTTTCAAATAATATGCTTACTCTTAGCCATCGATACCAGAGAATCATTAGCACAGCTAAAAGACGCCATGCAGTGTCTCAGTAACATTGCCACAGTATACGATACCAACGCCACAAAGGAGGCGATGAACACAGCATCTTTACTCATATTGATGCAACAGCGAAGAAAAGAGAAATGTGCGACGAATTTAGGTGATATCGTCAAGAGTTTTCCTATTGTTCCGCTATCAGAACCTCAGGTTGAAGCTCCACCGCAGGTCATGGATGATATGAGGTGGTTCAATAACTTGGCTGGAGAGTTGGCAGGCTTCGATTATTCCGACTTGGACCGGTTTCTCTTTCAAAGCACATTCTAATTTTATATCCGAGAATACCCCTCCAGTTTAAACAATCGTACAAACAAACCGTATACCCAGTCTTCAGGTTGCTGCTTTCTACCTCTTTCGATACCAAATCCTCGACGGCCTACTACTTCTAATCTTCTTCTGCAACTGGAAGATACCATACATAAGTGCCTCAGCAGTAGGCGGACATCCAGGAATATAGATATCGACAGGGACTATACGGTCAACTCCACGTACAACGCTGTAGCTGTAATAATAGTATCCTCCGCCATTGGCACAAGATCCCATACTGATAACCCATCGTGGCTCAGGCATTTGGTCATAGACCTGTCGAAGAGCAGGTGCCATCTTGTTGGTTAGGGTCCCTGCTACGATCATTACATCCGACTGACGAGGTGAGGCACGAAAGATGATTCCTAGACGGTCTTGATCGTACCTTGGCATGCTGGAATGTGTTGGTCAGGATGAGCTTCTCTTGACGAATTTACAAATGTGACAAAGCATCATGACTCCTCTGCTTACCTTACGTGCATCATTTCTATACCACAACATGCCAATGCGAATGTCATGGGCCAAAGAGAGCCTGTCCTTGCCCAGTTGGCGAGCTTGTCGACGGTTGTTCTGTGTCACGATGTCAGGATGCTGGTGTTGAGACAGGTAAGGCGGTACGTACAAGGCATAGTCTACCAAATTACTCGGTTTCTCTTCAGCCAAAGATGCTGAGTGTCTTGGTGTAAGTTTCTTTGTGACAGTTGATGATACGGTTCTTCTTTGTTGTTCTCCAAGGCTGAGTGTTGGTGTTTGGATAGTTGATGTGAGGGCCAGTGGCCGCGTTGCAACTGCAAGGTGTAAGTCAGGCTGAGTAATGGATCCTTCACCTATTACTTACATCTAACTAACTGCAATCGATTCATTTTGGACTTAACACGGCAGATATAATACAAAGTGATTGATTAGAGAAGAGAAGAGAGAACAAAGGGAGTCCCATTAAATACATGCCCACTTACACGGTGGTCCCCTTCGGGAAATAACCACATGACCCCACTTATCTCTCCTTCCCCTCGGGAAATTCCCACATCTTCATCCTCACTCTTCTCTTCCTCAGAAAAACTAGTCATCGGAAGTCCGCGACAAATTAATCTGATCACTTTCACTTGTATTCAATACGATTTATTTTTGGACCCCTGATTCTCTTTCCGCCATGGCAGCCCCACCAGTCTCCTCCTCCCAAACCGAATGCCCCTTCTGTCACAAATCCTTTGGTAGAGCAGATGTTGCCCGACGTCATGCCCGCTCTTGTCCAGCCCGAAAGGGTCGCGCTTTACCAGCAGTCGCTAAGCGGGGAAGAAAGCTTCGTGCTTGCGATAATTGTGCGAAGGTGAAGCTTTCTTGTAATGTGGCTCTACCGTGTCGGCGATGTGCAGCTAAAGGCGTTGAGTGTGTTTACAGCGCGCTATGCCACGATACTTCACACAGGTCCACTGTTGCTGAGAAACCGAAGGATAATCGACATAGTTTGTCGTTCTTGCTGCAGGCTAGCGATCCCAGTCATACTTCTCTGGATGTCACTGTTGCTGCTGAGCCGGAGAGGACATCAGAGGAGCCGACTTGGAGACATCAGGATCAATTGGATGCAGGAACTGTTGATCCAAAGTTTCTGCTTTTGAACTTATCGGATATGTTACTCGATGACCCTATGGATTACGAGAACCCTGGCGATGGCCTACAGTTTCAGAACATCTTCAATATACCAGCCACTACAAACGATACTCTCGCAACACGAATCACCACCTTGTCAAGTGACCTCCAAGAGATGGTCACCAACAAACCTCATCTAAAAGAAGCGCTGGAACATACCGACCAAACAGGCTTCCTTACTACATCCCACTTTCACAATGCGTTCATTGCCTTCTTCCGTCGACGATATTACCACAAGCCCCCGATCCATTGGCCAACGTTTCAACTTGACGAGATAGCGCCTCATTTTCTCCTAGCTGTCATTTTAACCGGGACTGCTTACTTGCAATATCTCGATCAGTCTCCTCAACACTTCCTCACAGCATCACTACTTGAGCTTGCCGAGAAGTACATCTTCAAAGAGCTCAAGCGACTAGCAGATCAGAATGTCACTCCTCTTACATCTAAGCACATGCTTGAGATATGTCAAGCTTCCGTTCTGATGAATAGCCTTGAGGGTAGCACAAATCACACTGAAGCTCGGCGGAGGATTGCTAGTAAGCGCATACCGACGCTTGTGGCGGTGTTGAGAAAGACTGGTCTGGTGGGCCTGAAACATCAGCCAGATGAGGTCAGCTGGGAGGAGTTTGTCCATCAAGAGACTTGTATCAGAGTGGTTTCGTGGACGTTTACCAATGATACCCTTATGAGTTTATTCTGCAATCATCCACCTGCTATGACTGTGAAGGAAATGGGGGGACCTCTTCCTTGTTTGAGCGAGTTATGGGAGGCAGACTCAGGTGTGGCTTTCGAAGGACTTAGACATAAACTAACAAGAGAATATCCATCTAATCGCCGTGAGGCTGTATCTGGGCTACTTTCAGATGAATGGACTTCACTCAAAGAGTCTTTTGGGAGGTTGGACCCCACAGATCTATTTCTCATCAGCGGAGGTTCGTCTCGCCCTACCTAAAGTCAGCCGAACCACTAACTCTTCTCTAACAGGTCTAATGCGTCACGTTTTCCACTGTCGCACATCCATCACAACACCTGACTACATATCCATGGTCCTACGCGCTCTTGACAGATGGGATTCTCTCTGGATCGACGCTTTTGAGCGTATACCGGTAGATGAACGAAAATGGTTTGGCATCGCGAGGCACTCTCCCGAAGTGATTGCTTTATCGAGAAGGATGATTGAGCTCATTGGATCGGAAGAGGCTGAGAAGTCTGCTTATTTGCAGTGTGTGGCTACGTATGATACTGCTGTGTTTCATGAGTTTGTTCAGAAATATGGACAATGAGGAAGCGGGCCAAGACAGTTGACGTACTGCTGAGCTTAGAAGACCAAGACAGGTATGCTAACTGCTCATCTAAACTTACATAAAATATCTAGATTATTTTATATCTCAGGCTCGGTAAGGGCCACTCGTTACAGCGATGATCGCAAGAGCAGTTAATATCTTTCCGAGTCTTGGAGGATTAGCCAGTATCATGCCTTGAAATGGGGAGTCTTAGGTAGATAACGCTGCTGCGATAGCATGAACTTAGTGCGGGAAAGTCGGATAGTGCTCTTAAGTCCTGGGGTATCGCTAGGTCCTGGTGGCCTGGCGCTTGGTGCCTATCAATCAATGAGAGATATATGTCACGAATAGTAATCTCCTGGAATATGGTTAAGACCTCTTACAATATCTTCATAGGTATTATTAAAGAACGAAAGGAATCTATGTTCATCGTAACCCGCAGCAGCAGCTTGTGCGACAGTATACTTTACTGGGTTATCTCCATCTTCGTACTCATCGCCTTCCTCATCCTCACTGGATTCTCTGCACTTGTTGGGCGAGAGATATAACGTTGACGACACAGAACCTTCCCTAGGCTCCGGCCACCCAATCTAGTGCTCTAGTTATGGCCTGGGGAAGGTTAGATCTATTGTTCGCAGGCGCTCTGTTATCTAATCAATCTAATCTACGATATCGCAAATCGGGTCTCTCCTCTGTTGTGGCTCTTTAAATACGCCTAGGGTCAAACAGTCAGCAGCCAAGACCCTAAGAGATAGAATAATTTCAGTAATTTATGTAAACTAACACTTAGGTAATCTCTTTTATGTTGATGCTCTAAGCCTTAGAAGACAGGCCATCCCGCCGAAAGGGAAAGATAGTTGTTCATTTTCTTTTCAGGGCATTGGAATGATAAATAAAAGAAGCGTTTGAGAGAAAGGCCCTTTTACAGTGACTTTTTAAAATGACCGTTTCTTATCTATACCTTACATCTTAACGAGAGGTCCAAATTGTTGAACTGCATTGTAGTTCTGCGACTGCTCAGTATCGATAGCTGCTTCGGATATGCTGTCAAGTGGCTGTGTATCGTTGCGGGCGTTCTTCAAACTGACTACGCCTCAGAGATGGGAAAATGGTCATAGAGAAAACATTCACGATAGTATCACAGGTGGACGAGCAAGTAATTGAGTGATTCGAACGATGTAAATTGTACTATCCTTCGCAAATGATATCATCCATTCATAGTCCTGCTAAAACGAAAATGTCATAAAATGATCCGCAAACATTTAAACTTCAGAAGAAGTCTTCTTCTTGTGGAAGAAGCAAGGCATGCAAAGCTGAGCCATCTCAGTCCAGAAGCCAACAGGGGGCTCGGTGAAGGTAGCCTCGTAAGCCTCAATTTGAGGTCGCTCCCAGACAAGGTCAACCTCGTGGGGCTGGAGCCACTTGGTCTTCTTGAAGACCTTCCAGCCAGTGAAGAGGAGAACAGCAAGGATCTGCATGGAGTAGTTCTGGAAGAAAACCTCGACGTCGAACTTGGGTCGGAAAGCGTAGTATCCGTAAGCGAGGACGAGAACGAACTGGACGGCAAGGGCGATGTAAGCACCGTAGGGCTGGAAGTAGCCGTAGTAGGGACGCTCGGTCTTGCGGTCGACACCCTGAGCGACACAGGCACGGTGATAGTTGATGAAGGTGATGTTCATGATCATGAAAGTGATGAGACCGCCACCAGTGACAATGCTGATCAACCAGCCGAGGACCTTGGCAGAGCCGTTGGCAACCTGGAGGAAGGAGAGGAAGGGGAACAGCATGGTGATGCAGAAGCAGTAGATAGGAATACCGCTCTTGTTGCAGTATCGCAGGAATTGAGGGGCGCGGCCTTCAAGGGAAAGAGAGTAGAGAGCACGGGTAGCACAGTAGGTATATGTGTTACCTGCAGAGAAGATAGATGTAAGGATCAGGAAGTTAACGAAGTGAGGAAGACCCTTGATGCCAAGGTTGGTCATGGCAATGACATAGGGAGAAGAAGCAGCGTTTCCAGTGCCACCGGCGCCGAAGTAGATGTCAACGAGCTTGGGGTCGTTGTAAGCACAGCAGATGCCGACAGCGAGGGCACCAACGATGAAGAAGATGCAGAATCGGTAGTAGACGGTCTTGAAGGCACTCTTGATGGTGAATGTAGGGCGTTGAGCCTCAGCAGAGACCATAGAAATGTACTCGGGTCCGACGACGGTGAAGGAGGCGCTGAAGAGGGCAGCGAGGAAGCCTTCGAAGCGGCCCTTGTCGCCTTGGCTGAGGTATGTAGTGAAGGAGCCGGGATTGGAAAAGTGTCGGAAGCCGTAGGCATCGTGCTGAGGGTTACCACCGCACATGGTGACGAAGGTGAAGGCAAACAGGAGGAAGATCAGGATGAGCTTTCCACCTGAGAGCCAGAACTCGGATTCACCATAGAAGCGGACGGCGAGGACGTTGAGGAGACTGTAATGGTTAGTGTTGTTCGCAGTGATTAAAGAGAGGCAACTTACCCGTAGCAGATAATGACAGCAGCGCAGATACCAGCAGTTGGGCCAGCTTCAAGAGCTTTAGGACTCCAGAAAGAGATGACAGAAGTCAAAGCAGTAATCTCAAAGGGAATAATCAGAGCCTCATAGAGGAAGAAGTTCCAGCCAGCGACGAAACCAAGGGCATCGTCAACCCAGTAACCAGCCAAGCGAACAAAGCCACCAGCAACAGGCATATATGTGTTCATCTCAGCGATCGAGTTGTTAACGAGAGCAAGGACAAGAGAGTAGAGTGTGTAGGCGATGAGAAGACTGCCAGGGCCACCCTTGGCGAGACCTCCACCGATGGAGATGAAGAGGGCTGTTCCGATGGAACCACCGGCGGCGATAAGCTGGATCTGACGGTTGTTGAGTCGTCGATGGAGATGACCCATGCTATCGTCGATGCCATATTGAATGCTGGAGGCATCGCCTGCAACGGCTGAAGCCTTGCCGGCTGAGTTTCTTCTCTTTTCGTCGTCTGACATTGTGATTGTGAAGAGAGTAGGAGATTGAAGAGGAAGGAGAAGATGAGGGAAGATGTTTGTTGGAGACGAGGTCTGAGGAGAAAAACTAACACTGGAATGGGGAGGAAAGAGCGACTATTAAATAGTGAGTCCTCGACTGAGAGGCACAGATAACAGTGTTCAGTCTACAAGCATGGTGTAGAGAGTAGAGAGAGCTTATCTCAAGTGGCCTGTCTAGTACCTAGCCACTGGCGCTACTGTAGCAAGCCATGGTCCAGGCCTTTGGAGTTTAGACCAAGTTAGTGATAGCCTCTAGTCAGTGGAGAGTCGACGAGGGTCTACCCCACGGGGAAAGCTCGTGGGTAGCTCGGTGGATCCGAGTTAGCAGCCTCTAGTCTGGCCAAGATTGAACAATCACGTCTCATCGGCAGTGATAGAAAGGGTGTATGTCATTTGATCACCATTGGTCTCCATCAAAATCACTCACTCTAAATGCTCCCAAACCTGGGGTAAACCACTGTAGCGTCAAGTGCCCAGATACGGTCTAGTACGAGTCTAGACCAGAGACAGAGTTGGAGTTTGTGTACCAACTGAAACTGTAATTGTTCAGAGCCTCGGGGGCGTTGAATGAGGCGTTGGGCATGTGAGGAGAAAGTGAGTGGCACTGGGACAAAGAGATCAATTGTGAGAGAGGCAATACAACGATAATGGTGACAATCCAGACTCTCGGTAATCTATATCGTTAATTCTCTATCTAACGTGTATTAGATGGGTCTTCTTATCATGCTAGTTTATGATCGATTGATACGATGACGATATCAAGGTGACCGGGTCCAAAATCGCTCACCTTAGTCCTAAATAGATGGCCTGATATGTACCTGTAAGTCAAGTCTCTCTTATCTGCCCCTTTAAGCACTAACACTCCCTTCAGCTTCGACCCATGCAGTCGGGTTCTCATGCCGATCCTTGCACGAGACCTTACCCTTACCTCACACTGCAGTACAGTACCGCAATAGCCTTGCCTTACCCTCCATCTCCTCATCACACTTTCAGCTCCCCTCTCCTCACGGTATCTCCGCAGCACAGCACCCTCTTCTTTTCTCCAAGACCCCAATCGAACCCTCCATCACAGCCATCTAGAAGCACAAGCATCTTGGCCGATCATCCATTTATTAACTTTGAGTTCGGCTTCTGAAGCCGAATTCTCGATAGTGGCAATTTTCATTTCTCGATTTGTAGATCTGCTCTCGACTCAATTCGATCATTTGGCTACTGAAAGTTAATTGCTATCATACTCCGGCGAATTAATTATTACATGCTGCTTTGCTCAGCAAATGGTTTGGCTGTATGAGGGTTAGTTCGATGGTCTAGACTACCCGTCGCCCTGGGACTATCCAGACATGCCCAAGAAGTCGGCAAGAATACACGAGGCACACCATTTTGCAATCGTAATTGGCCATTCTGTTGGCCGTCATCGCTACAAGAAACACTTGGTCAAACACCAACATGATAGGACAATTGAACTGTCCTAATATCCAAGGACTGAGACGCGTAGTATGCGGAGTAGGATGGCAACCTACCCAGGCATTCTGGCGCTTACGGTAACTTGATCCTGATGATGCCTTGAGACACTGTCAGCTTGTTCCTTCGAGAACCATTTCCAAGTGCGTGAACACGGATAACGCGGTTGGTATCTCGCATGGTAAGGTTTGTGACTCGCGCAAACAATACTGTGCCGCATCTCGTATACAATGCTTGCAAAGGGTTTCCTCAAATCCCTCTCCCTTCTTGAGCGCGGGTTCCTTCGTGCATCTCCCTACGATGTCACCTCCTGGACCAGCCTGCCGGTGTCGCTGTGCTACCTGTCACGGCAGACTTCCACAAACGTGGCTTTTTTCACACAACCATCTCCAATAGGCGGTAATGCAGCTATCTTGAGCCTCATGTTAGCTCCAAATCCATCCCGGCCAAATACGATACCATAACTCGCAACGTAAAGATAACTCGAGCCTTACCATTCCAATATCTCAAATCATGAATACGACGCAAGAAAGATAACAGAATCACATTTGATTCGAAAGATATCTCAATATCCTAGGATCCCGCGGGATTTCACGTCGGGATCTGATCACATGATCGGGATCTCATCCGATCCCCGTACCGTGCCGCACTTAGACTATGCCTCCTTGCCTAAACGGGTAGGTGTGATATCTCTGGCGTAGTAGCAAGCAATGTCTACGTCTCTTCGAAGACCGTGATCGATCTTCTACGAATGTTCTGCTTACTGCTGTCATACCTGTAAGCAGTCCTGATACTGATGATCTCCCGCACAGCATATGCAGGCGTTATGGCGGACGTTGCCAGAGGCGCAATCACGCCAGGAACATTGAATTCAGCCTCAACGGTATCCAAATGTCGCTGCAGGAGTAGCTACTCCGACTTCATCTCCCCTAGTCCGTGATAGCGCCATTTCTCCTCACCCAGCTGCAGCGTCGTGTCATGATGGTTGCAGATTATAGGGCTTTGTCGCCCGATTGATATGTGCTGCAACCTGTTCAACTACCCAAGCTTCTTCGCCCGGTTGGGCTGAAGCTGTAGAATTGCTTTGCGAGATTAATTGCAAGACCTGATGTCGAGTAAGCAGTATCATGGGTAGGAGCTGGCGAGCTGTGTCCTCTTCCCCGGATGACGGACTAACGGCACAGACTCCGTTGAGGTTATCGTATCCCCCACATCTCTTTATGATAACGCAAGCGAACCTTATCGTGAGAAGATACGTTAGAGACGCAATGTCACCAGCCACAGCCGCAATAATGAGGTTCCTGGACAAGCGAGACACTTAGTCAACGCCATCCCGAGAAACCTCCATGAGCTCCGCATCTATCTCACGGCGATACTGCCAAGATAGGTCAAGGATGACATACAGTCTTGGATACACTGATAGGCTATACTTGCCTTTGGACTTGAGAGTGGAGCGTGAAGCAAGCAATGACCAAGTCCTAGGAGCATAGTCGATTCAAATTGCGTGAGCTCGTCAAGCTTCAGCCAGTGTAAGTGAACCAACAGAACACGCCCCTGGGAAACGTGCTCCCCCGCAAAACAAGTACCCCAGATCTCACGGCGCATACGCTAGCTCTTGGCGATTCATGACGGTTTGTTTCCCCGGATGCGGGGGATTTGCACCCAAGAGGGTCTTGGGCAGGGTTACCTCGTGGAGCAACTGGCGTCTGTCAAGGTAAACTCGGCTGTGCAACTGAGTGACGTCCCTGGCTGGGGCCATGAAGACGATATCCCCACATCGTTGACTGAATATCATGAGACAGGGAGTTTACCCCGGATTATCATGCGGTCAACCTGTTGTTTGTTGTGTGGATCTGGGGGATGAAAGGTCCACTGGTCCGAAGGTTGGGTATCAAGCTCGTGTAAGATACTGGACCGGGTGTGAGGTAATTTCACTGAGTCGTTATATATGTCTGGGCAAGGATGATGCGACAACTTTCATGCCAATGTCAGTCTTACATAGCCGCAACAGCCGACTGTCAAAGCTTCGATGAATGGCCTCATACATGGCGAGATCAAGGGGTCTCCATGAAGTGGTAGTTACACCAGAGGAGGAGTAATCTTGGCGTTACAGGAACCAGGTCTCAACAGAACTCTGAATCAGAGCATTACTAGGGCTATCAGCTACACGATCTCCTATTTCTTCCGATTCTGTTCAATTCAGCGAAAGTGATCTGTTGAACTGCGTTACATTGCGGAGGCATTCGCCAGCCATCCGATGACAAGACCAGGTCCGACGGCGAACGGCATCCTTAAACACCCGCATGGTATGTCGAAGAATTCGTAACTGGATGTCAAGGAAACATGTCAGATTCTGCATGCACCCATCCTTGTTTTAGGCACATCCTCCACATCGCATCGAGATGCATGAGGTTGGGTCGCAAAGACTCCTGCTTAACAGACGTGGTTGCGGGCTCCGATAGATCCCTTGCTAACAGAAAGGCTCGGTAAGTGCAAAAGGGCATGGTTCTTGAACTTTCGGAACATCCAGTTCCAGGCAATCCTCTTACTATGAGACGGGTCTCCCTCAGTCTTTCTCGCATTGTCCATCCAAAACTCACATTCTGTGCTGTCCCTTGAGCTTCCATACTCAAGGTCATTAAGTAGAGTCTCGCTCTATAAATCAGCTGGTTTTGGCCTTGCTAACCGTCATGTCCATCACACGCTACGATGGTAGACCATCTCTGCGTGTGTAGAAGACGAGTGTCGGGTTTCAAGCTCTTTGACCTCGGCGCATGGTTCGACCTCATATGGATGGGAACTCAAATAGCATACCAACATCATACATATTGGCTATAGAGCGGTTATATCATCTGGAAACAATAACTGCGATACTTTCGAGTGTGTCTATTTAGCATTGTGTATTGGCAAACGGAGATGTCTATCATGTTGTGCTGCAACTGGCGAGCTGATGCACATCAAAGAGTTTCAAGATAGTAGGGGTTCTTTCAGTTGGTCGTCCATCGTCCAGAAAGGCAATTCTTGAGATTTAACAAGACGAATTGATGTAGGAGGACGCCTTACGAGGGGTTGCATAAAGTAAACGCAAATTGTAAACGGATTACTTGCATTAACAAAATACCGAATGAGCACTGAAATGGGTTCGCAAACAGAGTTTTATTCCAGATTCCCTTCCCACGTTATTCCATTTCTTCCGATTCACCAATCTTTGGAAGAACCAGCTTTATAGTCACTTGTTCATACACAAAGTTGGTAGTGAAGCAGGCGGATACCTTCATAAATGCCCAAGTGTAGGGTAATTAAAATAGTCCCCGACAATAGTAGTAGAAGAAATAACCGTCATAAACATAAGAGATGAAATAGTTTAGTTATCTTATGCTTATCTGGATGAGCATTTAGGCTACTTTATCTTAGTAGCCTAAGTCTTAGAGGATATTTCTTCTATTACCTACTTAGGCAGGATAGAGGAGGCTATTGTGTGAAGACAGTAGCTGTTGTCAGGTGGGGATGAAATCCAGAGTTCAGTTGCTCCGAGCGACCTCGATTGTTGTGATCTTTCGAGTTTGAAGTGGCGAGAAAAACGCCCAACTTACTGTCGATATTACCGAGAGAAAAGGAGAAACCTGAGCTTTTGTAGAAAGTTGTGAAATTATCTTTGTTGTTTGAAGTCGACATAGTTACTCCAGCTGCGAAGGAATCACGGGTTTCGGTGTTTGTCCATAAGGGAGCTTCATATACAGTGCTGCAAGCCACAAACTATGAGGCTTTTACATCATTCAATAGAAGTCAAGTAAAACAGTCGCCTTGAACTTTCATTATCTATTCTAGGTATAAAACATTATTGAGGTCGCGACAATAGATGGTCTTAGGCAGGATAGGTTCAGTGGATGCAGATTGCCCCACATCGAATACCCGCACAGACCGTTAGCTTTCCTTGCTCCTGCATCTAACTTTGATTGGCTGGCTCCACGCTCTCTCTCCAACATCTCCTCGAGAAAACGTAACCGTGATCAACTCAACATCACCAACAATCATTACGACGCCTCTTTGCACGTCACCTACGAGCATCCGACCGACGTGCGGTCACCGAAAACGCGAGAAAATTATGATATAAGCATCACGAGACTGCCGCCGCCCCAAAGCGATCGGACACGAACATTGCGACATCGCGATCATGGCAGACGAAAACGACTTCTCGTCCTTTGATGAGACAGAGTGGAAGGCCCAAGATGCCGCCGATGACCGCGAGATAGCCAAGCTTCTCGGCGACTCTCAGGACACCGGCGGCGCTGGCATCAATTTCGATGCCGTAGAGTTCGACCAGACTGGCAAAGCCGACGACGCTGAGGACTTTGAAGACATTAGTGATGATGACTTACCGGACGAGGAACCCAGTGCCGGTGTCTCCATGGAGATGCCAGGATTAACAGACGATGGAGGTACCAGTAACGACGCAGATGACCTCTTTGGCGAGGGTCCATCCTCACCTGATCCGATTCTCGGCCCTTCCTCTCCTGCGCCTCACGTTCGCGATACAGACACTGGCGATGATACGCAGACCATCGACGCGGGCCTAAGCTTTCCTGGAATTAATTTCGACCCAGAACCTCATCTTGATAACCAAGATCACGACATCCCCGCCCCCGCCGAAACCGTCGAAGATCTACTCAAAGCCACATGGCCTGCTTACAAGAAAGGACACATTCTGACATGGAGCGAACTTCTTCCAGCCAAGAAGGCTACTTGGAAGGAGAAGAAGCCCACAAAGAAGCCCAAAAAACTCGTCACCAGCAAGCTTACGCTCGACCTCGCTCCCGATCAAGAGAAACTCTTTCGAATCCCCGGTACCGCCACGATAACCCGCAAGGCTAGACAGGGAGAAGAGAGGGGTCTGGTATACTGTGGTCTTGACCAAGAAGGTCAGGCCGAAGATAATGTCCAGTTCGATCTCGATCAAGACTCCGATTCCGAAACGGTTGCCGGTTTTAGTTTACGCGATATCGAACTCGCCTGCGAAGACTGGAACGCCCACATTGCCACGATTGAGGCTGAATTTGAGGCCCGGCAATCTGCTGAGCGAGAGAAACAACAGGCACAGAAGCGTACACATGAAGATGAGGATGAAGAATGGGATGCAGAGTTTATGATGGACCTCGGAGACGATGAACCGCCACGACCAAAGAAGCGCAAGACGATCAAGCTTGGCCTGCCAGAAATCCCCCGCTACGCTGCGCCTTCATTCGATAATTTCGAGGACGCAACCCGCAGAGGTGCCAAGCGCGTCCAGCTGGATATGAGTGATCCTTACCTGCTTATCGAAACCCAAGATCTTCAACGAAACGCCAAGCGACCTCGTACAGACAACAAACTGACGCGCATGGCAAACGGCAACCTCGGTCGGGGTGTCGCCAATCGATTCAATATTTCCAACGACGAGGCATACGAGGCATTGAAGGAGAACCACCAGAGCAAGGTTCGCGCCACACTCGGCAACATTTCCGTCGAACACAGTATGCCTGCTATCAAGCTGTCGTGGCCGTACTACAAAGTTAAGCTCGGAGGTACGACCGACGAGTACCATCGTCCCCGATTCAGGTACAAGAAGTTTGCTAGTCATATCATCAAGTTCGCGAAGCCTGTGCATCAGAAGCGTAAGATGATGAAGGGCAAAGCACATGAGGTCTTTCTCAAGTCTAAGGATCTTAGTATTAACGACAACTCAACTGCTGTCCTTTACGAGTACTGTGAGCAGCGCCCACGAGTACTCAGCAGCTTTGGTATGGGCAATCGCCTGATCAATTATTACCGCCGAAAAGACACAAATGAGGACGAACAACTTCCCAAACAAGATCTGGGAGAGTATCGTATGCTTCTCCCCGAAGATCGTTCACCCTTCTCTTTATTTGGCACCGTCGATCCTGGAGAGACTGTACCAACACTGCACAATGAGATGTACCGAGCTCCGGTATTCAAACACAACCCAAGGAACAACGATTTCTTGGTTGTGCGCAGCACCACTGGAGAAGCCGGTTCAAACTGGTACCTGCACAAGATTGACCATCTTTATGTCGTTGGACAGCAGTTCCCTTCAGTCGAGGTTCCTGGCCCGCACAGTCGCAAGGTCACAAACGCCTCGAAGAACAGGATGAAAATGCTCGCTTTCCGCATGATAAGACACAGCGATACCGATAACTGCCAACTGTCCGATATCACGAAGCACATTGCAGACTCCACTGATACCCAAAATCGACAGAAGCTAAAAGAATTTCTGCAGTATGATAGAGAGAGTGGCGAGAAGGGTATGTGGCGATTGAAGCCAGGTGAGATACTGCCCGACGAGAGCGCCATACGGTCCATGATTAAGCCCGAAGAGGTTTGTCTCCTTGACGCCATGCAGCTGGGTATCAAGGAACTCGAGGATGCTGGATACGACCCTCGAAATGCCTCGCTTGAGGAGGATGTTCAAAACAACGACGCAGAAGGCGAAGAAGAAGACATGGATGATGAAGGCAGCAAGGTCGCCAAGGGTGCAAAGAAGCAGCAAGAAAAGCAAGAAGAAACTCTTGCTGACAAGATGGCACCATGGAAAACGACCAAGGCATTTATTGATGCTTGCGCCCAGAAAGCCATGCTCCAGCTTCACGGTGAAGGAGATCCGACAGGCCATGGTCTGGGTTTCTCTTTCATTCGTACTAGCATGAAAGGAGGATATATCGAGGCAGTTCAAGGGCCTCTTGCTACGTCTGCAGATGCGATGGAGCGTGAAAAGCGAGCTAATGGTGGCCACGCCTACAACGTCAAGAAGCAGCAAGCAATGTACGAGGAAGGTATTCGAGAGATTTGGGAGAAGCAGAAGACTACTCTGTCTGACGGCCAGGAACACGACGATAAGGACGTCGCGGTGACCGAAGACGAAGACGACCGATTTAACGTTCAATCAGCCATGACTCCAGCCCAGTTCGACGATGGTACCAGCCAAATTAGTGGTTTGACTTCCGCAAGTCGACAACAGAAACGCGCTATCCGCATCACTCGAGATATTCGAATGCCCGATGGCAGTACGCAAAGCCGAGTCGAAGTCGTTCACGATCCGGTAGTGATTTCGCAGTATATGAAACGGCGAACAGAAGCCGACCTTGAGATGAGAGAGTACGTGCACCCACCCAACACGACCCGAACAGTGCAGCAAAAGCAGAGTAGGGGTGTCGTATCCGAAAGACCTCGACAAAGATACGGCGTCGGCACCCCTGGCTCACAAATGGATATCATTGGATTGGAGTTCAGAGCACCAGCTTACGTATATCTATCAACAGCATCTATAGCTCGCGCCCTACAGGCAATGCCGACCATGACCGTCTTGCAGGCATTAGGTAAGTTCTACGTCAACTATATGCTAGCTAGTACTAACGATGATGTAGAATTAAGAAGGAGCTGGAACGACTCGAAAAGAACAAGGCCCGAAGACAAGCTCGAGAACAACAAAAAGAGCTTCATCAAAAGGCTAGCACAGGCGACGCCGGATCACCCAGTGTCAATGGCGATAAAGTCCCCACTGGAACAACCCGCAAGTGTGCCAATTGTGGTCAGGTCGGTCACATCAAGACCAACAAGAAGTATGAGTCCCCCTTCTTCACCAATTCTTTCCTTTGTTTCACCCCCTCCCTCTGTGTCGTATGACTGGTTTGGAACTGCGGAGGATGGGAAGACAAAGAAACGTCGTGCGAAAAAGTCGCGGCTGCAGATCCTTATGGAACGGTGCGATAAAGACAAGGCTCGAGAGGCGAAAGCCGCAGCCATACAGCAAGACAAAGAGCGGCGAGCCGCCGAAAAGGAAGCAGAGCGCGCAGAACAGGAAGCGGAGCGCGAGCGACAAGCTGCTTTAGTCAAGCGACTACGAGATCAGCGAGACGCGCAACGAGCTGCTGCCGCCGAACGCCAAGAGGAAGAGAAGGCCGCGAGAAAAGCGGCCAGAGAAGAATCGCAGCGCCAGCGCCGAGAGAAGAAGGACCTCGAGAAACAACACAAGAGAGCTCTCCGCGAACTTGAGCGTCTTCGACGCGAGGAGCGAAATCCTACTCCAAAATGGCGCAATGGGAGGGGATGGCGCTGAGCACATCACACCAAACAGCACGTTTTTTTAAAAGCATTTTACTAACTTGTTACTCAAGGTTATGTCCTTTGCTTAACGGCACGATGAAGGCGGACAACGGCGCTGCTGAGCACGGAGGATTTGGTAACTACAATGCTCCCGGAGGCGCGGCTGGATCACCGAGTTAAATAGTTAGTAATGAGGATTGGGGTTGAAAGGGGAAGAAAATGGGGTTCTATCATTCTTCGGTTTGTTGCTAAATGATCGATGGCATTGGAATGGAGTTGGTGGGATTTGCTTCATGGAAAAGGGCCGCGATACCAGCGGAAAAGGCATTACATATCGAGACTGCAACGTCAGTCAAAGCATTCACAAATTCTAATAAATTGTCCCAGCCAGCACATGTACATTCTCTGTGCTTGCAACATCATGATAGTGGAGGTGTGTCTTTGTAAATTAGTGATGAGTACTCAACTTGACCATTATCAGGACTGCTACTCCGGGAGACGGGTGCATCCCACAGCGGAAGTCTGCCGTCCCGGGGGCTGAGCCCGTGATACTGATGCGACGTGATGTGATGCTTAGCGAGAGCTGCACACATGCGGTGAGGATGCCCAAATACGTAGGTAGCTTGATGGTGGTTCAAAGTCGCTGACCTCTTACGTCTCAGAAGTGGGCAAAATGGGAAATGCAGATTAACCCCCATTTCGCTTGATCCACTCAAAAACCGGGTTAATTGGCCCAGGTAAGGGTGGTAATGGAGGGGCCTTCATGCATGACCTGGGTGTGAGGCTGCTATGCATAATTGTATTTTTAGAATCTGGAAAACCACGCTTGGGACTAGGGCCCGGATCTGCCATGAGGGGATTGACAGCTAAGGAATGGATATCTGATAAGAGGAGATGGTACAGTTGTAGTCAATGAACAAGTACAGTAGATATCAGCGTTACTTTGAACCTGAAACTATTCCACTGGCATAAAACCGGATAGAAAGACTAAAGAAACAAAGACCCATCTGAGATTATAACGCAGGAACAATCCTCAATCAACAACCGAGCTGGTTCATATGCAGATGCTGGTTGAATACGAAAGAAGTTGCAGCGAAAGGGTGGGAACAAAGGAGGCTCGGCTCTTTCAAGCGTGGCTTTAGGGAATAGGAAGAATTGACACCGAAAGGATAAGAGACGAAATAATATGGTCACTGTACGTCAGTCCAGACTAGTACTTGGGCTGCTTTATTGTAGTAGTCTAAGCCTTAGAGGATAATTCTTCTGTTACCCGTGCACAGGAGGTGAAATCTTGACGGGATGCTTTAGCCTTGTTTGTTCTACGGGTAGTTGACGTGTTGTTTCCGTTGACATGAGCCGGGATATGGCCTGTGCTAAGTTGTTTCAGACTCTAAGGATGATTCTGGTTGGCCTTGATATCCTTTCATCTTATATCGCTTGTCGCTTAGAACTTCAGGCTTGGTGTTGAAAGAGATCGCGGTCAAGCTCTGGGTTTTTCGACAAGAGGAGTCTTACAAAGGCTGATCTGTCCGACTACATCATCATCTGCACTGCATTAGGCAAGGGAGTAAAGTAACGTGGTATGACAAGAAATTCGTTCAGGTCAATGATGTTATTCTTAAAAGCCGGTGGTTGGACACTGCATTAGGTCCTGCCTGTTTCTCTCCTGTCTTCTAAACTGGCGTCTTTTTAGGGGACTCTTCCAGGGCATCGAGTGCCGTAGCCTGACCCACCAAACCCACCACGACGGTGAGCACTGCTTGATACCATCCAATCATAGACCCCTTACCTAAGCAAGGAGGTCTCGCAAGTTTCCATGGCTGCTTCCATTTCTTTTTTCCCACTCCCGTTCAGTCCCTATTTCTCCATCACGCACGAGTGGTGAACACGATCCGTTGGGCTATTATTAGAAGTCCATCCCATCCCACGCAGACAGACGCCAGATTCAGCCCCATCAGACGTCTATTGATCGTCATTTACCTTTGGGGTTAATTGTCTGCTTTTTTTCCCTAATTCCTTCGCGACTCCAAGCGCAAGCGCAAGCGCCAGATCAGCTTCATTATCTCTGGAACTTCAACTTGAGGTTATCAGCGCATTCACATACTATCGCGTCGCGTCGCGCAACGGCTTTTATTGAATATTTTAGATCGTCGTCGCAACGTTCATCTTGAACTCAGATTTATATCCGCGCATCGAATCTCATGATTCACGCGACTCGCATGTCTGCATCACTCATCTTCTCCTTCACTCTCAAGTCTTCCATCCCCAACAGGCTCCCCTCAGGGCTAAAAAAGGGTACCACCAAAAGCCAAGCTTAAAGAGTTACCGGTACCATCAACGCGCTACTGCATCAGGTACCCCTCCACCAGTTGCCGGCCACTAAGCTACAAAGGTCTCCAACGACCTCGGGGTCCTCTCATCTTTTTGAAGGTCTCGGCTTGTCCCAGCTCCAAGCAAAGCAGAGCAGAACCAAGCCAAACCACCTTCGCTTCCGTCGTCAAATCCTCTCTCCCGCTCCCACTCTTTTTTTTTCCCCTTCTTGTCTTTTTTAAAAACTACCTTTCCACGGCCACCGCGACAGCCGCCTCCGTCATCTCACCCACTCTGCTCCTCTTTCTTATCGGCTTTACCCATCGAGCGTTTACCTGACGTTTTTGCCGTTCCTCTCCAAGCGTTTCTCGGCAACATCCACTTTACCACGCCGTTTCAACTAGGTATCCTTTGTTCTCGCTTACGATCACGACCACAACCGCGCTTCGACCGGGACCTGACATCAGCGTTCAACTTCTGCCGTTGTCACCTGTCGACTCCTTTTTCTTTTGCGACGATCTTCGCGACCCCATTTCAATTCCCACTCTACTCCACCTGGCGCCTCCGACGGTTATTTCATCGTCCTTTTGGCCGCGAACGTTTAGCTTTCCCCGCGTGGAAACGCGACACATTTCTCCAACCTAAGACTCACAACCATCCAAGATGGGACGAAGAAAGATTGAGATCAAGGCGATCAAGGATGACAGAAATCGCTCTGTGTAAGTAATATTAACAAACCCCAAGCCTGGTGTGTAGCAAGAGTCGCGACTAACTGGCGCATATAGCACCTTCTTGAAGCGAAAGGGTGGTCTTTTCAAGAAGGCTCATGAGCTTTCCGTTCTCTGCTCCGTCGATGTCGCTGTCTTTATCTTTGGCAACAACAAGAAGCTCTACGAGTATTCATCAGCAGATATGCGAGAGCTGATCCACCGATACCAATATGTGAGTTCTGCTACGCCTCACCTAGCGCATCTTGGTTCAAGGCGCGCTTTAGCATGATATACTAACAAGTCAACAGCACGGCGGTCCCAGCGAGCACAAAGGTCCCGGCGACTTCAACGGCGGCAATGATGACGACGAAGAAGAAGAGGGCGACGGTACCCCTCCTCATGGCCACGAAGGTGTCGAGCACCATATGATGCCCCCTCAAGCTTACGGACAGCATCAACCCCCATTTCCTCAAATTCGACATCAAACACCTTCAGCTTCACCACCTATTGGCAATGGTGGTGGACCTTTCCAAGCACATCCCGGACATCCTGTTCAGCGAACGCACACCCCACAACCGTCTCTCGGCGGCTCACGACCGACATCACGAAACGATATGCGCCGAATGGGTCCCGGTATGGTTCAACCTCCGCCTCCGCCTGGTCCTCAGCATCCCGGAATGAACTACATGGCTACTCCTCCCATCTACAACTCGCCTCATCCTCCCTCTGGTCTAATTCCTCAACCTGGTCCTCCTCATCCGCAATACGCATATCACCAACAGTCCGCACCTATGCCGCCGCAACACCCGCAACATCAGCAGCACCAGCCACATCCACAAGGACCCTACATGGATGATCGACGTTCCCCGATGCCCTCACCTATGCCGCCTGCTTACAGTTCACAACCGCCGTCACAAGGAATCCAAGCTCCAGCTCGTCCTACACCGTCACCTCAGCCAGTTCAACAACATGTTCCTCCGACCTTGTCGCAAATGTCGCCGCCGCCTCCTCAACCTGAACGTCGCCTGCAAGATCTTCCGCCACCACCGCCGCCTCCCGTCGAAATCAAGACCGAGCCCCAAGAACGCCCTCAGCCACCTCTATTGAATACGGACAGCGCTATCAAGAAGCTGCCTCAAAGAAAATCCCACAGCATCTTTACGCCTATTGAAGAGAACCGATCTATCTTATCACAGCATCTTGCATCATTCACATCAGAATCCAACAAATCAGAATCGGCTGCGGCCGCTGCAGCAGCAAATGCCGCCAATGCCGCAAACCGTTCTCAGTCGGTAGATGTGGCTGCATTGAACCGGGCCGCTGACGCGTCCAAGTCGTCACCTCATATGCCCCAGCGCGCCAGTACACAAATGGATGATAAGAACCGAACTGGATCACTGTCTTCAATACCGGAAACTACATTGACGCCGCCTTCACGTTCAAACAGTGCAAAGCTTCCAGGCGGCCCGGGTGGGGCTCGGCCGCGCGGTCCCCGTTTAACGGTGCAGATTCCGGATGGCGGATCAGAAGGTGGCGGCAGCGCGCGAACGGCTGAGTCAAACTCACCGCGAAATCCCACCGAGACTGCTACACAAGTGCCTCAACGTCACAACTCGCAGTCGTCGCTCGTGCTTCCTCCTCCCTCTCCATCTGCGTCAGCAATACTGTCTGCAGGTGCTACGGGACCACCAAATCCCTTTGCCCGACCTCCTCCTCAGCAGAATGTGAATGGTGAAACTCCTGTCTCTGCATTGCCATCACGTTTCTTGACAAATGAACTTCTGCCGAGTCCTAGTAGCTTCTATCCCGATTGGAACTTCCGGGGAGGTGACAGTAATACGCTGCCTAGTCCGCTCAATTTTGCAACTCCCGTTGTTGGTTCAGGGCCTAGCTTCCTCCGAGATGACTTGAACACGACGCCAAATGCAAATTCTAGTATCTTGAAGGAAGTGAAGGAGCCTACATCTAATGCGAATGGAGCTTCAACGCAGAGCTTGAGTGTCGGTGCTAGCAATTCAACTGCAACGAAACGAAAGACTCCTGAGTTAGGAGCTACAGCATCGAGTGAGGCTGCAGAAGAGTCAGAAGCAAAGAGGGTCAAGATGGAATAAACCTCGCCTCTCATCTTCACATATAAAAGTGCTTTCCGTTATACGCTTCAATCGACAGGGCATCATAGGCTGGCCTCTGTATGCCAGTCATGAAACGTCATCAATCTAGTCAGTGTCTCTACGACCTCAGTCTTTTGTTCATAAGGCAATCTTGCCTGCGTTTCACTTCTTGGTATTGGGCTCGTGGCCCTCCAAAGATCTCAGTGTTGGAATCGCAGCATATTGAGAATGTTTTGCTTGAAACACATTATATGACTAAAGGACGGAGGGAACTTGTTACGGATTTCCTGTCATCTTGTTATAATTTGTCTACTGGGGTGGTGTCTTTTGGAGTATGGATAGATGAGACCGGCGACGTGAATATGTTGACCTAATCAATATACTGAGTGAACCAGCATCAGTCTGAACCATAGTGGTGGTTATAAGTCCCAAGTTTATTGTTTCTATTACAATGTTGTCTGTAATGAAGGGCACTGAAGCACCTGCAGCCTGTTCCTGTAGTATCTAGCCGGCCCCCGACTTGTATAATAATCATTAATATATCGTTACTCGTATATCTTGTAGCCAAACCCCGTTACCATCTAAGCGTAGTTAATAACTCCCTTAAGAATCCACTGTCATCACGTTAGTATTTTCCTTTGGCGTCAATCGTGATCAACTTACAAGCTCTCCGTTACCAACTTGACTAGCCACACGCTCAACCTCAACCTCATCCGGCATAATAACCTTTCTTCCATCCTTCTCAACCCACCAAACCTCCTTCCCAGCCAAAGTCTTGATCTTCTCCTCCTTCTCCCACGGACTAGCCGGCACAAGATGCGCCTCCACAAACCGTCTCATATTCTCCCTCGCGCGATCCTGCCCTCCATCATCTTCATACGCATCCGCGCCAAACGCATTATAATCAGCAGGTTGTTCCCACGGTTTGCGCGGGAGCGCATCAACAGCAGAATTGAGCGGCGCGAGAACGGTGGTGTTGGTGGATAGATCGGAGAGACGTGTGTCGACGGAGGGCTGCATTCGCGCGAAGGAGGAGAAGGAGGTTAGACCGCGGTTGGAGCCTAGGATGTCACCTAAAGCGACCGAGGGTTGGATCGAGGGATTATCGGAGGACATTATGGGGAGATGGCCGTGGAGTGGTGGGAGAGCGGGTTTGGAGAGAGGCGCTTCTTCGTTTGCGCGGAGAGGGATTTGCGACGATGCTGTGAGGCTGAATAGAGCTGTTAGAGCGACGATGGGTTTCATGATGATGGTGATGATGTAGGATTGAAGTATTGAAAAGACGTCATGAGGGGAGGACGTGATGAAGAGATCATGTGGAGGTGGGGCTAATATGTTAGGATTGGGACCAATCAGATAACATGATGTTGAGGTGCATTAAGGATAGAACATCAGGATTTGGTTCATATCTGTTTTATGATACAAAGCATGATATTGATTCAGTTTTAATTATCAGCAGTGTAATGAAGTTCATAAATACGTTCATAAACTTGGAAAAGCCAGATCCATATAGGCAAAGTAGGGTACAGACCGTCGCTTGCCAGTGTACATCTTGAACCCAGCATCAGAGTCGCATCATGCAGCTTCAACGTACCTACATATGTGAACATGCTGCGTATCAGGGCTGCAAGTACACTACATAATACAGGTATTACAGCTACATCATTGATTTCGCATATGAGATGTAGGACTGTGACGCCCATTACAAGAAGTCTACATTGGCAGCGAGCCGCGATGCGATCCCTACAAGGCATTACGAACATATCTGGTTGCAATGTCTCCCTGGGTTAGTTCCTCCTCCTATCTTTGAGTGCAATCTCAGTATGAGAGAGCATTGAATACCCCAGAGCCGCTACCTCACAAAGCTTAAAGTCCCGTCCCTAAACCTACTGTATCATGGCCTGTCTTCTTCCTCCCGACTAAACTCATCGTTATTGAGTATGAGAAGAATCGAAGTGAGCTGAGAAGCTAAAAGCACGGGAAAGATTCGGGAAAGTGGAGGTTCCCTTCGCTAAGGATTGTATCATCGTTCGAAGGGCCGTTGAGAAGAGGTACAATTGAGCTGCACAACAGTGGCATAAGGGCGCAGTTGGACTATAGATGTACTGCCAGGTACATTAGCCAACATGGAGGTTTGTAGCAGCAGTGAGTACTACTCGATAAAGCATCGCTTCCTCTACTCTGTGGAGGCGCATACATGGTTACAATTCCCCATGATGCCTTGTTTCGCCTCGATTCTTCGGTAGACGCAAGACTCGGGGCATGATCGCTATACAGCACTGAGGGTATCATGCCGATGACCACCACTTCGCTGCTACAGTATACATTTGAGGTGATTTTCGAAAGAATCGGGCCCGCGAGAATTGGTAGAGTGAAGCTAGATTGCGGTGAAAGGTTCCAATATTTTACCTGGTGAGTAACCGAAGAACATGCTGTTAGGGGATTGTATAAGAAAGTGAGGATCACAGGACAATAGATTAGCTAAGATACGCAGTTCATGCCAGGTTCGGTTTCGCCTTTGGGAGATGCAGGCACGAGAATCGTGAAGCATGACTTCCTTCGTAAGGTCCGTTGTCGAGCGTTCGCGTTGGCATATTGTCAAACTTCCTGCTTGGTACAACGCTTCGCAGCACGATAATTGATATATGGCTTCATTCCTGCGAAAGAAGTTCGATACCGCATACTTCGATAGTAGAGCAAGTTGGCATGGACTTCATGTGAAGCTTACGGCAGATCTTTCTATCTCAGGCTCCAGAGATCGACAGTCTTCATGCTATGGAGTTGCATTGACCTCTTCAGATTCACGAGGTCATTCACATGTGACAATCCCGGCTGACTCAGCACCGCCCCCAGGTTTCAATGAGATGGCCGAGGGCCTGGACAAATGGTCAAGGACAAGTGGCGTAGGCTGAATCGATTTTCCGGGGTCAGATGATGCACGTGTAAGAATCCGGGGAAAACTCAAAAAGTGTCTCGTCTACGGCAAAGAATGAAACCAGGAGGCAAGACTTTCACGTGCTTTTTGTCGTCTTCGATCTGACGAGACGAATGGCAAGGCTTGCAAAAAGAGTCCAGCTGACCAGAACTGACTGTCACAAGCATCTTGAAAGAATGCACCTTAGTCATGAACGTGGGGAAGATGGCGGCATGCTCAGCGTCATGGAGTGCAAGCACATGAATCGCTGCATGAGCGTCGCAACAAACATGTGAAAATTGAAGAGACCTGGGACTTTGTTATGCTTCTGCAGCTGGGAATACTGTTGCTTTAAATCACGTGTACTCCTTGAGAAGCGTCCTGATTTAACCGTGACGGTCCGGTTACTTGGCCGAGAGGGTCGGTCACAAGTCCGGTGGTGTGGGGATTGGAGAAGGAAAATATGATTGGATGCTTTCAGACGTATTCAAGACAAGCAAAAGGCAATGAATAAGACTCTCACATGCTTGTTATTGCAGTTCAAGCCAGCTGTTGACGGTTTGATAGTAAAAACACCACGTGCCGCAACAAGACTCCATGTTGTTATGTTCGACATCGCCCTGTTCCAGGGATTCAGAAACAGGAACAGTGATGCTGCCAAGTCAGGAATTATCCATTAGCTTCCCCCACACATAACCTCATCTCCTCGAGTAGCGGAGACCTCGGCACATTAGACGCGAGAGAGGCTGTAGTCGGTGGGTTGCCCGGCCGCCGGGGGTAGAACGGGCGGTGTTTCGGCGTAGCTTACGGCGAGGGAAGCGATGCAAGAGGCAGAAGGGGTTCTCTGCTGGTCAAGATCATGAGATTGAATACTACACTCGTCAAGAAGGGAAATAGTGCGAATGCCAAAGCCAACGTGAGATGTCAACACAATCAATGTCCATTCCCCAATCCCCAAATCTTGAAGCCCGTAGCGGGGGTGGATACAGACGGGTGGACGCTAAGTCTCAGTGGGTATGAGAGCCGCTTCCGGGGAGCAATCCTGGCCTGCATCTGCTGAGAAAATGCCAGCATCTGATTTGCGCTTGTCGTGCTACTCCCCGCAAGTATTTGTCCGCGACAGAACAAGTCAAGAATAGAGAACGACTTTATAACAATTCAGAGTGGCAATAAAGTAGATATACCGGTTGAACTTAAATAAATAACAATATTTAGCCATGTTGTGACTATCATCAGGTACCTAAACTTTCTAATGGACCCTAGCTGTTAAACTCAGGTGGCCAGAAATTGAATGAGTGAGGTTGGATGCACGCGCTCATCATGGGGATGGGTATGGATGGTTCGACCTCGGCTCCTACGCCTGAGGACCAAGCACCAAGGATCTTGCCCCTCGGCCTTGTGGGCGTCGCATCCAACTAAATAAGACTTGTCCTTGATCCTCTTCTCTTCTTCCTCCGACCTTTTCTTTTTTGGACTTGTTTTCTTAATTCCTCCAAGAACTCTCCATCTCCATCTCTCTCTCTCTTTTTTTACTAAAGTCTCCATTGGCGTGGGAGTCTAATCTGTCTTGTGTCTTTCTTCATATACCCTTCACATTACCCAATACACATACACAAACGCTACAATGGCTCCTAGAGTGATTGTTGTTGGCGGTGGCCGTAAGTAGACACTGATTCGCATTGCGCGACCGATACTAATTCCCTTCAGTCTCTGGTCTTTCTGCTGCGCACACCATCTACCTGGCTGGCGGTAACGTCATTGTCCTCGATAAGCAGGGTAAGTCTGAATCCCGAGCCGAACCGACATCCTCAGCGCATTTGTGCGCCGGGATTCGGCTGATCGCCGCGTAACTTTACTAACATGCGCAGGCTTCTTCGGTGGAAACTCTACCAAGGCTACTTCCGGTATCAACGGTGCTCTCACAAGAACGCAGGTCGAGACTGGCATTCCCGACAGCGTCAAGCAGTTCTACGATGATACCCTCAAGTCCGCCCGTGACAAGGCCCGTCCCGACCTCATCAAGGTTCTTACCTACAAGTCCGCTGCTGCTGTTGAGTGGCTCCAGGATGAGTTCAACCTCGACCTCACACTAGTTTCTCGTCTTGGGTATGTTCAATCTGACTCCATCAATATCGCGTCAAAGACAAGGCTAACAATCGCTACAGTGGTCACTCCCAGCCCCGAACCCACCGAGGTCACGATGCCAAGTTCCCCGGTATGGCCATCACCTACGCCCTGATGCAGCGCCTCGAGGAGCTTGCCGAGAGCGAACCCGGCCGTGTCGAGATCGTCAAGAAGGCTCGTGTCACTGAGCTTAACAAGGAGGGCAACAAGGTCACCGGTGTCAAGTACGAGCACAACGGCGAGACTGTCTCTGTTGACGGCCCCGTCGTTCTCGCTACCGGTGGTTACGCTGCTGATTTCTCCGACTCTTCTCTGCTCAAGCAGCACCGTCCCGATACCTACGGCCTCGCCACCACAAACGGCACACACGCTACTGGTGACGGTCAGAAGATGGTCATGGCCATCGGTGGTAACGGCATCGACATGGACAAGGTCCAGGTCCACCCCACAGGTCTTGTTGACCCCAAGGACCCCGGCTCCAAGTGGAAGTTCCTCGCTGCTGAGGCTCTCCGTGGTGAGGGTGGTCTCCTTCTCAACGCCGATGGTGACCGATTCTGCGATGAGCTCGGTCACCGTGATTACGTCTCCGGCATGATGTGGGAGGAGAAGAAGAAGGACAAGTTCCCCATCCGTCTTATCCTCAACTCCAAGGCCTCCAATGTCCTTGACTTCCACACCCGCCACTACTCTGGCCGTGGTCTCATGAAGAAGATGACCGGTAAGGAGCTCGCCAAGGAGATTGGCTGCACCCCCGAGCACCTCCAGAAGACCTTCTCTACCTACAACGACATTGCCGATGGCAAGCAAAAGGACCCTTGGGGCAAGAAGTTCTTCCACAACTTGCCTGTCAACGTTGACGATGACTTCCACGTTGCCGTCATGGAGCCCGTTCTCCACTTCACCATGGGTGGTATTGAGATCAACGACAAGGCTCAGGTCCTCAACCAGGAGAAGCAGCCCTTCGAGGGTCTCTACGCCTGTGGTGAGTTGGCTGGTGGTGTCCACGGTGCCAACCGTCTTGGTGGTTCTTCTCTTCTCGGCTGTGTTGTCTACGGCCGTGTTGCTGGTGACACTGCCAGCAACTACCTCTTCCAGAACGCCCTCAAGGGTGGTGTCGGCAGCGCTGCTGAGCGTGTTGGCCAGATTTCCCTGCACCTCGACCCTTCAGTTCCTAACCAGGTGACCGTCTCTTGGGGTGCCCCCGGTGCTGGTCCTTCCGGCTCTGGCCCTTCAAAGGTCGACGAGCACGCCAGCACCGCCGCCGGTCCCAACCCCGTCAAGGAGGACGGTGCCAAGGCTGACAAGCCCAATGACCCCAAGGCCTTCAAGGTCCCTGAGAAGGAGTTCACCATGGAGGAGGTCGCCAAGCACAACACCAAGGACAACGTCTGGGTCGTTGTCAAGGGTGTCGTCATGGACCTGAGCAACTGGCTTGAGGAGCACCCCGGCGGCGTGCAGGCCATTCTGAACTTCATGGGTCGCGACGCGACTGAGGAGTTTGAGATGTTGCACGACGACGAGGTCATCCCCAAGTACGCGCCCCAGCAGGTCATCGGCCGCGTCAAGGGCCAGGAGGTTACTCTTGAGCCTTAAAGGGGGAAACACTTGATGTAACGATGGTGACGCGGCAAACAAAGCCGCGATGAAACTTTGTTGTGTTTTTTGTGCGAGTAACCCCCATGGCCGAAAAAAGGTCTCGTTTTGCAATAAGGCGTCCAGGATTTATTGTTTGTACTGTATTGATAGGCGGGATGCATGCATATTGTTGCAATCTAGTTTATACAATTTATGAAGAAAGATTTACCTATCTACAATTCACCCTTCTACCGTGACTGTATTCGTATTGAGAGAGTTTGCGGCTTGACGTTGATCAACGGGGTGGCTTGGTGATAACACATGTATCACGATGGTTCTTTTGGAATGGACTTTTTGTAGCTGTGCCTGATGATCAGATTGTTGGTGGTTTTTGTTACACTACCACGCGGCCCTGAGAAAACGTTGCATTGATCAAGTATCTGTGTTGTAATCGCGGGTGAAGCGTTGCTATTGAGAAGCTGTCATGATGAGTTGATGTGCGATGATGATGCTATGTCCCAACCCGAGCAGTGACATAGGATTTGTGGTCTTTGCTATCCTCACACTCTGAGCACAGTTATCTAGATTAATTAATGAAACAATCCACTTGTACAAACTCGGCTATTCAATCTCTATGTTTAAGTCAAGACTGGTGATGAAACTTCCGTGTTTGCTGGTTGGACTCTAGGGTATATTCACAGCTCAGTTCAGTCTAGCTTCACATCCGTCTACCCGAACAGACACAATATGTGCGCGAAAAAGTAAAGTCTGACAGCCGTGTATGATCCACGTGAAGATGACTGCTGGCTTTCGATGATCAGCGCGGCATTTCTGACTTCTTTGTTCTGCCAAGGGATTGTTCGGCCTTATGGTCCATCCTTGTTCCCCGTACTTTTGCTGCACCCCGCAAAAGAGACTCCGAGCACGTGTTAAGCTGGAGTGTACCTGAATAGCTCAAGACAAGTGTGAAAGTAAGACCAAAATGATGTAAATATGCTTGTTTCAGTGAGATCATGAGACAGGCAGGTCATACCTGTTTCAATTCCGTCACGGCGTATCTCTCTTAAGCATTTGTCTCGATCGAAAGAAATACCTCGGTCAAGTAGTATTTCATCCGATCCTGAGTTGGATGGGCAAAGAGCTTGCAAGCTTCCCAATTGGGACACATTCTTCTGTAGCCCAGTCTTTGAGGTAGAGTGACCAACAAGCCACAAAACACGGCATCTCAAGACTTAACGCCGCCAAGCAAAGACGCGTCGCATGACCTTGAAAGTCCTTGGACGATGTCAAATATCAGATTGATGGATATTCGCGGCTTCTAATTGACTGATGATGATTTTTGAGGAAGAAAAAAAGATCTGCCGCTGATGTTTCGGCTTCCGAACTGACAGGAGCGGCTGGACCCGCGAAATGGGCTTTTGGCTGCTGTCGATCAATCAGGCCATTTTTAAAGCTCGCAAAAGCCACCTTAACGTCTGTCAAAGCAAAACGCAATGGACTTCGCTTCTTTCTCCTCTCAGACGCGTTATAACGCGAGAAGGCTTGAATTCAATGTCATTATGACCATCAGGAACTTTTTTCTCCTCAGGAAGATGCCGTTTTGTCTTGTCATATTTCATGCTACCCACAAGGGTTCGTCTTTGGACGCTCTCGCAATGGAATCCAAGTACCGGTACCGAGACTAGACCCTTGCTGGGGTTGAGTTTGATTGTCTGGGGGAGAAACTGGAGACTGTGCAGACTGTGTCCAGTCGCACGTACCAAAGGGGTACTTGTGCTATGATCTGATGGCAGGGAGAAACTTGGGTCTACAGTAAAAGATGGGCTTCCGTTGGAAGGGTGCTAGACCGGGGTAAGCGCTGCATGGCGGAGGCACCGTTGCGTCTTGGATGGCTGGGTGCGACGTACAGTGTTTTAACTGTGCTGAGTAGTTCATCTGGAGTTGATGCGAATACTCTTGATACAGAGATGGACAAGATGGCGATGATATTAAACTACTGTACCTCCGTTGTAGCATCCCATCAACGGGTCTTACCTTGGACTAGACTCTTCCCAGGCTGAACACTAAGAGCAACGAAACAACATCAATTCCGACTTGGCGGAATGCTACCTCTCCCCCTGTTATACGGGTTACCATTCATGTCACCCTCGAAGCAACCGTCTCTCCCGCTTTCTAGCTATCCAATGCAGCTAACAAAAAAAGTGACGCTCAGCCGAGTACGAAAATGAAACTATGGCTTGAACAAGCTCAGAAAGCTGAACGTTTGGTGCTGCTTTGACTTGACCTGACATCCAGTCATCCATGACCTGAATCTGCTAGGGGACAAGGACCTTGTCTGGGTGACTCAGTTTCAGATTCGTGGCGCCCAGACAGTCAAGGTCTCCCCGTCGGACTTCTGGAAGGAGACGCGTGCGTGATGTTGTGCTATGTGAAAATTGAAATAAAATAAAATGTCCTGGGAGATTTGGTGTTGTGTAATGCTACAATAAAAAATGTAATGTCATGTCAAAATGGAGAGTTTCTAGGGATCCTAATGTTGTATCGTCAACTTTGAAAGAGGAACGCACTGTGACTCGCTTAGCTCAGCTAGTCTACGCTCTTTCCAGTGCAAAGAATCCACTGGCATGGCTTGACGAGGTTCCAGTGGCTGCAGGGCAGGAGGCTAATGATCTGACTTGATCAGGGAGGGACTAGTCTGCCCCAGAACGATGATCCCTTCCAATCTGGCCTTCTTCGTCTGGAGACGGAACACTTTCCATTGCATTCATGCCTGCCCCTCTCTGTCTCTCTTCCCCAGGACATGGACCATTTTTACAGCTGAAATTAGAAGACAAAGTTACGGATACTCATTTGTCTTTGCACAACCATCAGCTCATGGTATGTATATCCTCATCAAGGCACTCTACCATCTTGGACATTCTTTCCACTCCATGTAGCACGTGCTATCCCTTCTCCTTTCCAAGACTAGCCAAGCATTGACTCTCCCAAGTACCCAGTACCCAGTGCGAGGATTCTAGTGCTTAAACAACGACCAGTGGCCATCCGCCATCCAATATTACCCACACGGAATCGCCCAATGTCCCCCCGTTGATCTCAACCCCTTCAACCTCCACCAAAATCTCGCCGACCCGGAGCCTTTCGCTCTCGACATCACTGAACCCTGGATTGACGACTTCAACACCCGACACCATGGCCATTGCCATGGGCTGGCAGAAACCCGACAATGTCGCGGGCTCGTCGGCGCCGGCTATTATGGTCGGTCTCTTCGTTGCCTCTGGCGGGTTGCTGTTCGGCTACGATACTGGGTAAGACAGATCACCAATTCCTTGAACCCTTTGATGTGCTTGGATGCTGGGATGGGGTGTGCATGGCGGTTGGAAAACGTACAGCGATATCGAAAACTACGGCACGATGACAAAAGACGGATTATGGGATTTTCTTTGACGTTACCGACGACATTCACGATTAACTTTTCGACGATGCGACGATCGCGGCGAACCTCGTGTGACTGGGATGACGACGACTCCATCACCACATTACAACCTCCAAAGAACGTCAAGCGATATTGTCATGAGGAAATGTTGGAAGAAATTATTGTGATGCTGATATTCGAAATGAGACCGACTCATTCGCAAACGCAAACCCGTTACGATAAATCAACAACCGGACTATCAATCGCCATCTTGCCCTCGACCATGCTATTTCATCGCGTCACATCATTTTTCAGTCTTAAATACTAACCACCTATCTTCACAGAGCCATCAACGGCATCCTTGCTATGACAGAGTTCAAGGAACAATTCGGAAAACATACAAACTGCTTCGATGAGAAAGGCGCCATCGACATTTGCACAAAAGACTCATCCATCATCGTCGCCATTCTAAGTGCTGGCACTGCCCTTGGTGCTTTATTTGCAGCGCCTACTGGTGACTCCCTAGGTCGCCGCAAGACTCTTCTCTTGGCCGTCGCCATTTTCTGCATCGGTGCCATCTTCCAAGTTGCCGCTAACAATATTGATTTGTTGCTGGTTGGAAGGTTAGTTCCCACTTAAACTGACCCGGACAGGATCATATCATTAACAGTCTGCAGATTCTTTGCTGGTGTTGGTGTCGGCCTCATCTCCGTTCTCGTTCCGTTGTATCAGTCTGAAATGGCTCCCAAATGGATACGAGGTACACTTGTCTGCGCATATCAATTATCAATCACCTTTGGCCTCCTCTCCGCCTCTATTGTCAACATCCTCGCCTCCAAACTCAGCAACTCATCTGCATACCGCATCCCTCTTGGCCTACAGATTGTACCAGCAATTATTCTAACCGGCGGTCTGCTGTTATTGCCGGAAACACCCCGCTTTCTTGTTAAGAAGGGCTTACACGAAGAAGCCGGCCTGTCACTCAGTCGACTACGACGACTAGACATTACACATCCAGCGCTCGTCGATGAGCTTCAGGAGATGATTGCGAATCATCAATACGAATTATCATTAGGACCTGACAGCTATAAGGACATATTTATCGGCTCGCCACATCTTGGTCGACGGACATTTACTGGCTGCGGATTACAAATGCTTCAACAACTTACCGGTATCAACTTTATAATGTATTACAGCACAACATTCTTCGACGGCGCTGGCGTTGAAAGCCCTTACACGAAATCGCTCATCATCAATATCATCAATGTCGTATCAACCGTGCCAGGCCTGTTGGTTATCGAGCGCTGGGGTCGACGAAGGTTATTGATGATCGGAGCCCTCGGCATGGCTGGTTGCCAACTCCTTATGGCGTCATTCGACACTGCAACCGGGCAGAATTTTGAGAAAGCATCTCAAACCATCCTCATCACATTTTGTGCTATCAACATTTTCTTTTTCGCTGCGTCCTGGGGTCCCGTTGTGTGGGTTGTGACCTCTGAGATCTATCCTCTCAAAGTGCGAGCAAAGGCTATGTCTGTCTCAACAGCATCCAACTGGCTTCTCAACTTTGGTATCGGTTACAGCGCGCCTTACTTGGTTGGCACAGGACCAGGGAACGCCTCTTTTGGACCAAAGATCTTCTTTATCTGGGGTGCCTTTTGCATTCTTGCCGTTTTCTTTGTGTGGTGCAATGTGTACGAAACGAGTAAGATCAGCCTGGAACAGATCGACGAGATGTACGAACGTGTGAACCATGCATGGAACAGTAAATCATTCGAACCGAGCTGGAGCTTCCAGCAGATGCTCAATGATGGCTGGTCACCGAGCGCTCAACCTCCCGCTGGCCACGAACTACAAACGACATCAACTGCATCGAGCGCAGACACAACCTTGGGTGACGGTGAAACATCTTCAATCACCGTGAACCACAACAATAATAACAGTTCATCGCCTAATAACAACAATGACCAGAACAAAGGCCCGCCAGTGTCCCTGGCCAATGTTGACTTCAGCTATTAGGCTCCTGGTCGTCGATATGTTTGTTTGTCTATATTGCGTGTCCTTTACACCCTCAACGTCACATAGGGAATCAGCGATGGAGTTTACGACGAAGCGGAGTTTGTGGGGTTTACGCGTTAATGTCGTTTTATTACAATGATTTCTTTGTTTGTTCACCCACATGGGTCAATATCACCCCCTGCTTGGGGTCATGGACTGTCGGTACCGGGGATTTGGGTAAGAAGGATACCAACTTGGCTCTTGGATTTTATATCATGGTTTTATCATTCTTTCAGGGAGTCAAGTGTTTTTTACGTCTTTGATGAATGGATGCCCGGATACCCTGTGGGCAGCGGCTAATTGTCGAGCGAAGCGAGGTGAAGGCGCATTGCCATGGACTTTTTCTTGGGTTGAGTTACAGAAAGGATAGTGCATCAATCTGAATTACCTTTCGGCTTCCAGTGCTGCGCGCATTGTTCGTAGTGAACTTTAACGTCGTAGGGGTACATGTTAAATGGTATTGTGTTCGTGTTCAAAGACTAATATGACTGACAGGCTACAAGGCTGTTGAGGACATTTTCACTGACAGGTCTATGGCTTTGTTCGCCTGACAGCGCTCTTGATCATTTGAAGACGACGATCAAGGTTGCTGTTCAGTCCAGTGTATATGGGAGTGCCCATGCTGTTTAAAGGTCTTCGGCCTTGCTGTCAACTCTACTTACTTTCTAACTTTACGCACCTGTCATCTCGACGACTATTCGTTAAGTCTTCTGCTAAGTTTGCACACGCAACGATTATTTGTCAAAGTCTTCAACCCATACTTTCGTTTGAGAGGGTATCTTGTCTAGATCTTCCCAGCTTTGGGAACTGCAGAATTTACCTTCTCATCTGCAACAACTAATCGACAGCGACATCGGCACGAACACCGATTCCAGCAAACACCAACTTCGGCACTGACACGAACAGATACCCACTGGCACTGGCATAGACATTGGCATCCAAGAACACCGACACTGACATAGACATCTACACTGGCACTGCCATCGACATCCACCATGCCTACAGACCCAATCGACCTGGTCCACCCAGAACTCTTGGACCTACTCTTCCACTTCGAACTTCTTCCCCCTGAAAAATACCAGACAGAATCTACCCTTGCAACATCCATCTTCTTAGCCCTTCAACAAGCTGATCCCATCATGCAGGCCTTTCTAGTCAGCCGGATCATCTCCGAAGAGGAGTTGGCAGCAGAACGACTGCGCGACCCTGACGTACAAGACATCCGCCATCGAGTTGTACTTGATCATGAAGAACGAAAGGCCGCTTTTCGACCCTCCCCTAACGACTTTCGACCTCCAAACAATGGTGAGGATTGTCTTATCTGTGCCGAGGATGCTCAAGTTCGGGCTCCTTGTGGTTGTAACTACTGCATGTCTTGCTTTCGCGAAGCCATCAAGATCGGCCTTCGTTCCCAAGAGGAGTTTCCCCCCAAGTGCTGTGTACCATTCGACGAAGCAGCAATTCGACTTACACGCTCTGCTCCCCTAGTCCATCTATTCCGACAGATGGATGAGGAACATAAAGCACCGGTACACGATCGACTTTACTGCCACGATGGCAACTGCGCCGCTTTCATCCCCCCTGACCAGAACGGTCGTTGTCTTCTCTGCCATACAGAGACATGCCCTGACTGCGGTGGAGAAGGACATCCTGGTCGTGCTTGTCAAGCAGGTGATGCAGAGGAAGATGTCTGGGCTACCATGGACCAGAACCGATCTGTCAACTGCCCCGACTGCGGTAGAATGATCGCTCTCGCAGAGGCGTGTAACCATATGACCTGTCCCTGCGGCGCGCAGTTCTGCTTCCTGTGCGGAGAACGATGGCACACTTGCCACTGTCCCTTATACGGCCACTATGATCAAATGGTACCCATGCGTGATCGTCCTGGTATCAAGCCACCTCAATTCCGCCGACGCCCACAAGTTCCGACTGCAAACCACGATCGTCACAGGATCTCACAGCTGCGTCCCGTTCCTGGTGAAGAGGATAGAGCCCCTCAGCGAAACGCAGTCGAACGAGTTATCCGACCCCTGCGTCTGCCTCGACAGACAGATGCGGAACGTGAACGACGTCTCGATGAACGTCGTCGCCGTGAGAATTTGGGAATGCGAGACAACCGCGAACACTTTCAGTGGTTTCAGATGGGTATACAAGGACGACCTGTACCTTTCCAACCTCCCATGGAAGTAAATGGGCGCGGGCTCCAGCCTGATGAAGGGTGGATGGATATGATGGATGACATTGGTCCCCTCGAGGCTCTAGAACTCGGCTTTCTTCCACCAATCTTCCCGGAACCACATTTTAATGGTCGATGGGTCGGTCCTGGTCAAGAGCCAGCTGCACCTCCCCGCAATCCTCTTGTAGCTCTACCAGCGCGGCGCGATGCTGGCGAAGCAGTACGTCTAGTACAACAACGAGCACAACAAGCAGAGCGAGCCCTTCGACAAGCGGCACCAGCTCAACGGGCCCAACGAGGTCAGAGAATGGCTCAACGATTCATGATGCCGCCAATGCCACGAATGCCCGAGATGCCACAGATGCCCGAGATGCCACGAATGCCTGAGATGCCACGAATGCCCGAGATGCCTCAGATGCCGGCAATGCCAATTCAAAATGTTCGTCACCATGGCCAGAACCCTGGGCCCAACCCTAACAACAACGCTCAACGTGGTCAGCCCCGATTTCATGGAGTCAGACATCGTGACCGCAGAGAACATTAGTGACTATAACTAACGTTGTACAGACGCGAATCACCAGATCTCGGCGATAACATCAAGGCAGAGTTAGCGACTTCTCGAGATATCGATGTGAGCATACAGCAAGCGGACGAGAGCAGGCGAGAATTGGAACGCACTACTGAGCATATACAGCATTTGCAGCATTCAGCGGAACGCAGTCTTGAGACTTTACAGCTATATACGAGTCGCCGTCTTCGCAGCCGTCGTGAACACCATCAATGTCGAAGACACATTGATACTTTTCTTATTCTTGCGGATCGCTTTGGCTCTAGTATATACCCCGAATCACATTGCATCAGTTTCCTAGCGTTATGTTTTGCTATTTTGGCACGAGCAGACGGAACCAGAAAGAGTTCCCAACCCAATCAATCCCCTGGACGATTTCTTTATTATCGTATCATTGGCCCCCTATACCTTTGGACTGACTTTGTGGTTTGCGTGACAGAGAGACACGGATAGAGCGAGAGACAGAGAGATAAAGAGGGACTGAGAGAGCGCGCGCGAAAGATTGCCACCTATAGATATACTTAGGATACGAAGATATGAATTGAGAAATTTTGCAATACTGGAGTTTGCCTAACTAACTAAATGTCTGTGATTGAACCAGGATGAGCTCTCATAAAGAGGCCTCTCCTTAAGTGGCAGGCACTTTACAGAAATATAGAAGACTGACCTGTAGAGATAGATTGACAACACTATGAAGTTACGGAATGGCAATGCTTGCGATGCTTTTGTTCTATGAAAACATCAGTGATCGACATGAAATGAGCTCTTCGGGAGTGGTTTAATCTGTAGAGATTTGAAGAAGACTATCTATCACCAGGTGGGTGACAGAAGAAATAAATGCCCTCTAAGGCTTAGCCTACCAAAGCAAAGTAGTCTAAGCTCTACTCTAAGCTCTATTCTAAGCTTGCACCAGGTGGTCTACTTGATCTGTCTCTTATACTTCCATTTGTCAATTCTTCTGGTACCCGGATGGTGTCACCTGTAATATACTTGTGATTGTGAAGCTATACATAGAACTCTTGCGATACGTTTTATTTGTCCGTCTGCATGCCCGCAACCACCTTGACTGAACCCTCTTCAAGAAAAGCGATTGTGAAGGTAGCAATAGTTATCTCCAGTCCCTCTGAAATCCCGCACACTTTGTTCCCAGCATACATGAGGTCGTCTCTCGCTGTTGAATTGCTTCACTGTTGTCTCGCACTCTACGAGGCCAGCTGGAATCATGTTCCTGCAGTCATTTTTCGCATCATCGCAATAGATGATGAGGACGCGATACGGGGATTCGCAGATTGGCGAATTGCATTCGAACTTTGTGATTTCACACATTGTGTCTAGATACTTGTTGTTGTGAGTGAGATTGGTAGTAAGACTTACAGTTTTCTGCGATGTGGAATAATTGCTGAGGTTATCGGGAGCATTCTTGGAAGTATTTAAGCTTCATCTCATATTCCTCTTGTTCGACTTTGCAGTCATTCAGAGAACCCGCTTGTCATGTTCACATTCATCATCACACATTAACGGAATCGCTAAAGAACACAAAGTCAGGTCACAAAGAACAAAATGCCTTTGTACAGACAAAAGAACAAAAAAATGTGGCAAGACAAAGGATTCACCATGTGATGTACAAAAGGTAATAGTTCAGGATAACTGTTATAACAAATATGTGACAACGCCAATAATGTGTCATTCATTTAACATATAATCATTAGTTCGCCTTTCCAAGCTTCTTAATCTCCGCCACAACGGCAGCAGTAACTTCCTTGGTCATGGCATTTCCACCAAGATCTTGAGTCAAAACACCCGAAGCAGTCACATTCTCGACACACTCCATGAGCGTATTAGACGCATCCTCCTCACCAAGCCAAGCAAGCATCTCGGCTGCCGTCCAGAACGTAGCGACGGGGTTAGCGACACCCTTGCCGGTGATGTCAAATGCTGAGCCGTGGATGGGCTCGAACATGGATGGGTTCTCGCGGCTGGGGTCCAGGTTGCTTGTTGGTGCGATGCCGATTGAGCCTGCTAGGGCTGCCGCTAGATCGGACAGGATATCCGCGTGCTGTGACTGTTAGTTAAAACTCAAGGCGGATGTTGAATTGACTTACCAAGTTGCTTGCGACAATGGTATCAATACTCTCAGGCTTGAGAACCATCTTGGTAGTCATAGCATCAACCAACATCTTCTCCACCGTAACATCAGGGAAGTCCTTCGCGACCTCCGCAGCAACCTCATCCCAAAGTACCATACCATTTCGCTGAGCATTGCTCTTTGTAACAACAGTCAAATGCTTTCTCTGTCTCTTCTGGGCGATCTCAAATGAAAAGCGGATAAGTCTGTTAACAGCATGTCGGGTGAAGATGGCCACTTCTGTAGCGACTTCCCATGGGTGACCCCGGTGTGAACGACCGCCTTGTCCGGCGTATTCACCTTCACTGTTCTCACGGATGATTACCCAGTCGAGATCTCCCGTCTTGCAATTGCGCAGGGGAGATTGGGTGCCACGCATGATGCGTGTTGGACGGACGTTGGCGTATTGCTGGAAGGGTTGGCAGATGGCCAGGCGGAGACCCCAGAGAGAAATGTGATCAGGGACATCTATAACCTATAAGTGAATGTACAATCCGTCAATGAGATTACTTACCGGGAGCTCCTACGGCGCCAAATAGGATAGCATCATGCTTCTTCAGCTGATCAAGACCACCGTCGGGAATGTACTTTCCCGTCTTCTTGTAAGTATCTGAGCTCCAATCATAGTGTGTAAAGTCAAGATCAAATGATCCAAGAGTATCGGCTAGAGCATTCAGCGCCTCGACACCAGCTGAAATGACCTCTGGGCCAATGCCATCTGCTGGGATGGAGGCAATGCTGTAGGACTTCTTGTCGGTGACTGCTGAGGGAGACATGGTGTGATATATGGCGATTTAATTGATTGATGAGGTGAGAATGAATGAGAATTCCTTGAATACCCTTTATATATTTGAACCTGCTTCAATGTGCATCATTTATATCACTCTTGTTAGTTGATGTGGAGTCTTTTGGGGGCGGACGTTTCTTTGTCCGCTGCAACCCCATCACTCCTCTCATTGGATCCGACTAACGATGAAATGTCGCTGGCTCAACTCCGCTGGCGTCGACGGTTTTCCGTGGTTAGTGGCTGAGATGATGCGGGGGAATCCACAATATCCGTCCGTGATAGAACCTGTATAAGTCGGTTGCAACGAGATAAAATGTCATCGTGTCCCAGCGAGGATCAAAGTCTAGAAAACCACATATTCCACGACAACATCAGAGTTTCTTGACAATCGTCAACATGATTGACCCAAACGCCATCAATGCAGTCCTGAACATTTTCGTTCCTTCAATTCGAGCGCACCAAGAAAAGACCTCAAAGCCCTTCGTCCTAGGTCTTTCCGGCCTCCAAGGCAGCGGAAAGTCAACATGGGCCGCAGCTCTGTCCAATGCCTTGGCATCGCAATACAACATCAAGAACCGTACACTGTCTTTGGATGATCTCTATCATGATCATGCAGAGCTTGTGGCTCTTCGAGAAGCCAACCCAAATAATGGTTTGCTTCAAACTCGGGGCCAACCAGGAACCCATGATGAGGTCCTCGCAAAAGAGTTCTTTGATCAAGTTCTTCGCCGGGGAGAAAGCGAGAAGAAGACTGTCAAGTGGCCTGCATACGATAAGAGTCTTCATGGTGGGCAGGGCGGAAGAGTCCCAGTTGAGGAATGGGATGAAGTTCCTTTGGATCAGGGTCTCGATGCACTTATTTTCGAAGGATGGGCTCTCGGATTTCAGCCTCTAACGAAAGAAGAAGTCACCAAAAAATGGGAGAAGGCTAAAGCCTCTGAGGCGCAACAGTCTGAAGAGTGGTCTCTCACCAACACTCTCGCGAATCACGAACTGGAGCATCTCCTACTGATCAACGAAAACCTCAAAAGATATTGCGATACTTTCGCGGGACCACAACATTTTGACGGGTTTCTTCACTTGAGCACGAATAAACTCGTGCAAGTCTACGAGTGGAGGCTAGGTCAAGAGAGAGCTTTGAGGCAGCACAAGCCGGGAATGACGGATGAGCAAGTGGTTAAATTTGTCAAGGGGTATATGCCTGCTTATGAACTTTTCCTTGAACGTCTTCAAAACGAGAACTTATTCCAGAACGACGCAGATAGGGCGTCGGGAAAGAAGCATGTACAAGTGGTATTGAACAAGGCAAGAGAAGTGACAGAGGTGAAGGAAGTATAATGAAGTAGGCTAGACTTGAGTTGAGACTAGCGTAGAGAGTTCCATGTTGGATCAACAGAAGCGTCGAACTCCGCATTGACGAGGAAAGGATTGTCGATAGCGGTGAATGAACTTGCAAATAGCTGATCGTACCACATCATTGACTCGTGACCCTCGAGTGGCATATTGTCTAAGCTTGGGTAGGGTTGTCCTTCCACAGGCAGCGAAATATTCGGTGTAGTGAAGAAGTCATTCGTATGAGGGCCATGTGAAGCTTCTGGTTGGAGATATGACGTCCCATAGGACAGAGCTGTAGTGGAAGGAAATGTTCGTTGCCGTTTGCGCTGCTGGGATCTGGGAGATGCAGAATCCGCTGGGAATGATGTAATGTTCAAGGAAGAGTTGGGTGCGGCAGACAATTGACTGTTTCTAGTCTCGACACCTGGCCCCGAACTGGCTGTAGCGGAATGATTGAGTGTTCTAGGGGGTCTTGATGGCGTGGCGTTTTCACCCGCTTGTTGATGTGAAACGCCAGGTGAAAAGGTTCTTGTAGTGATAGAAGCATCTGCAGGTGACTCAATCAGAGGAGGTCGGTCTTGGGAAAGCTCTTGGACTGTAGATGTTAGTTCGTCAATGGCGCCGAGGCAGTACTCTGGCCATGAGGTATCTCGAGCTGCTAGATGGCCGAGAATACTCTTGGCTGCCACAACATGCCTAGAGAGGATAAGAAATCATATCGAACCGAAGTGTAATCAAATTGCATACCTTAAGGCGCTATCAAGAGGCACTTGCTTTTCGAAAGCAGCGTGGATAAGAACAAATGCACTAATCCAGATAGACCAAGTGAAAGACGGCCACAGTAATGGTGTTTGTGACCTTGAGCCATCAGACTCAGCCTGTAGCTTGTGGCGATTTTGGTGCTTCTTCAGGATTATTAATATGGATTTTGCAGCGGAGATACAAGCCTGGAACGCAGACGAGTATGAAGGAGAAGGGTGATCCGAAGCCAAGCCTGGTCTGTTCAGACAAATTGCCGATTCGTGCTTTAGAACCAGAAGCATGATCTTGTGATGCTCCGATATTGTAGGCGTGGTTGAACCTGTGTCGGCAAGATCATCTTCTTCGACTGCGTCTTGAATTTCATTGAACCACTTCGCTAACTCCGCTTGTACGAAAGCTGCTCGATCTGCTGTGTCTTGTCGCTGGAGCATGGATTTATTCCTAAGCTCTAGGATAAGACCGCGTATCCGGGCATGTTTCGTCACAAACGTTAAAAGTTGCAGTCTTTCGGAGTTTTCGTCTCGGCTTGTGAGTGTATGACGCTCTTCGCCAGGATAGCAGACATCAAGGTCATCGTCGTGGATATCGAGCGGCAGACCGAGAGACTGACAAAGTAGTCTTTCCAAGATGTATATACACCAGAATACTCGTCGACGAGCCGAAGCATCTTGCGTTGTGAAGAACGGATATCGTGCTGGACATCGATGTAGGCCTAGTTGGAATGCAGCGCGAACAATGAGTCCACCCAATCTGGATGCAGCGTTTAGACAAAGCATAGAAGTCAGGAACAACTGAACAGCCAAAGCTGCTTGAGTTGACCGCAATGACGCAGGTTGGCTCAGAGCGAATTGAGAACTTGCTAACGCATCGTCGACGCTATTGAAAAGGAATCGCTTCGGTATGGGCTTTGTAAACGCAATTGACTGTCGGCTATCCGCCAGCGAGATGGATAAAACGGACTTGACGATGACTTTGTTGGTATAGCTCAAAGAGGAGATTCCAGTTTTTGAAGCTTCCTCGAACAGGCCTAGAACCTCAGGCCCATGAAGGAAAGGAAGAACAGGGTGCCATGCCTCAAAATAACTCTTCGACCACTCCACAAAATCCTCGAAAGTTGGCCTCGCAGTGTCATCAGTGCAAACCTCATCATCCTTCCACAGATACTGGTCTTGGCTGTTCTTTTTTGAACCGTCTTGCCTCAGCTGGTCATCTTCTCCAGGGATAAGCGTATTAATGGACCCCGGTTCTGTTCGTGACGCAGATCTCTTTGCTAATCGCAAGTGTACAGCGCGGATATAGTGGATCCCACTACCGCTTCCTACAAAGCGAGCAGCATCATGCTCGCCTGTGTCGCGCATTAGGCCATATTCGCGGCCTGAAGTTGAATGCTTGCGCTTCTGAGATTGAGGATCATGGCTCGGAGTTGAATGGGCTGTTTCGAGAGTGTCGTACGGAGAGTGGTGAGAGGAAGACATCTCTAGAAACAAGGATCATCATTTGTTGATGGAAATTAGGTGATGGAGATTGTCCTTGGCAGGAATTAAGGTGTGATGGAGGTTTGTTGTTGAAGGCAAGTGCCGTAAAGGTGTTAGTGCCGCGTCGGACAAAGAAAAGACCGAGGCGGGGTTGAATTCGCCGCCTGGTGGCAGAGTCAGTTACGCTGCATCTTGTCAAGAAACCATTCAATCGATAGCAGACTGACAGCTTCTAATCCCTGGTTCAATCGGTACGTATGGCGAATAATGAGCCGTCGGTCGAGCAGGAAGCCGAGAGGCAGTTGAACCCGATAGCCTGCAGCCATTGCCGACAACGAAAACGCAAGGTGAGATTGGGCTACCCGGGGGCAAAAAATCGAAAGGATCGGCTACTGATGATTTATAGTGCGATAGAAACTTGTTAGTAATAATGCATATATGCTAAAGCAGTTGGAAATGTACTTATATCCGCAGACCTCACTGCTTACAATGCAACAACAATCCTTCTAACTGCCGCTACCCTGAACAGAACAAACGGTAACACATGAATCTTATGCAACATAACTCATAAACTAACAACTATTCAGAGGCCTTCCCATTGGATTCATAACAAGACTAGAAGCACGCCTAGCTGAAACGGAAGAAGCTCTTTTCAGTCTCGTCCAATCCATCGAAGACCCCGAAAACAACCAAATCTCACTCAAGCCCTCATCTCAAAGAAAGGATGGCCGTATAAGAGAATGGGATAATCTTCCCCTCAAAGATTTTGGAGACGTGAAAGTGTGGTATCGCAACAGAGCAGGGCTGAGCGATTCTTCGACTGTGCAGGATGACACGATGGAACTGGACCTGGATCAACAAGAAGCATCTATTCGCGTAGCACCAAGCGATGCAGATCCTGTTGAGTTCACTGACGATATTCAAAGCAGCTCAGGTATTGAGATTTCCCAGCTAGATCCAGAAGATAATGATATCCCGAGAGGTGAAAATCAGAATCCTGTAGTATCTGAGGGAAGCAAGGCTAGGGAGATGGAACAAAAACATCCACACATGTACTTCTGAATGAAGATTTAATCCTATCAGTTCTCCCCTCTCTTTATTGTCCTTGCGAAATAATCTTTTCATAAGTCTTGTGTGATGATGATTCGAATGTGACAGCGATACCCTTGTTTGTGCATGAGGGACGAGTCAGCTAATATCGTGAGGGGAAAAACAACGATAAGCCGGGATCTCCTAACAAAGTAATATACCGCGAAGAATAAGCATATAACCCCTCTCTTATACCATTTTCATAAAGTTTATCTTAGCACAGGCCCCTTCGCTAGACCCTGATCAGCCTTCCCCGCAGAGATGTAGCGAGTCATGTTGATGCACGTCTGGGGTGGTGTAGTAGCGTAGGTTACAGTGCATGAGAGATCGCCAGTCTCGAGACCTTCTTCTGTATGGAGGGACCACGTATCACACACAGCGCTTTGGTCAGCGCTTAGAGAAGAATGAAGGGTATAAGATGAGTGGAAGGTCAGCATAAACACATGTAATTCCTAATCAACATTTTCACTCTCCTCAAGCTTCTTCCTGATTATTTGAGCCTCTTCCCAAATACCTATCTATCACAATGGCCCCTTCACAAACTCAAGACGAGCCTTCCACTCAAAAGAGCTCTGATCTCTTGGAGCATTCCAAAGAAGAGTCTGTCCTGACAGAAAAGGACCGCAAAGAACTCGCTTTCACAGACAAGCACAGCTCGCCTGATGTGTACATCAACTGTAACAAAGATACGCTTTGGCATCCTTGGGTGGGAACCCTCGAGTTGAAGCCCCTCCGTTTCGAGACTAGATCTGGCAGCTGGGTTATTTCCTTGAGAACACCCGTGGATTGCTGGCTCGGAAAGCACAGACATCGCGGCACGGTGACGGCTGTTACACTCTCTGGTAACTGGAGATACAAAGAGTAAGTCAATTTCTGTCTGGTGCAGTAATACATAAACTGATTGCTTGACACAGGTACGACTGGGTGGCAGGACCTGGTGACTATGTTGTCGAAAACCCCGGTACAATCCACACACTCTTCATGGGCGCTGGATCAGAGGTTGTCTTTACAATCACTGGTAGTCTGGAGTTCTTCAACGATGACGATAGTCTGCGGGAGACGATGGATATCTTTACTTTCTCGAAGATGTATTATGATCACTGCGAGGAAAAGGGAATCGAGCCCAATGAGAAGTTATGGTACTAGATATTTGTCTGCTTCTTTACTAGGTATTTGTTACCGTACAACCTTGAGCTTTTATGAAATTTACCACTCGAAAGCACATTGTATTACATGTGAACGTATATACTTGACGGAATACCATAGTTCTACCGACCAGGGAAATCAACTTATGGTGAGATTGCTTACCTCACCATATCCACAATATCCAATACCTCGCAAGTTCCACTGGGACTGTGCCTCCTGTCTGGTCCCCTTCGAATCCGTAGCACGGCTAAAAAGCTTTTGATTCTCACCGGTGTCCATTGGCATCTTAATCTCCCATCGATGCCAGGCCCACTTCAAATCGCCATCATTGTGTCCATCACTTTCAGACAACTTTGCCCTTTCCCAAGTATTTCCACCATCGGCACTTACTTCAACGTCTAGGATAGGTCCAGCAGCATAGCCAGGAAGAGCATATCCCTTGACCTCAATCGTGCCGTTGTCGTCTCTCTTGCAAGTCGAGCCAGATCGAGGAAGACATATGGCTGAGTTGAGGGGCATCTCTTGGAGAGCTGGTGCCTCAGACCACTTTGGATCTGCCTGTTCTGAAGTTTCCACGTCAGGAGGCAGGACGCGATAATCGCGTTGATGGAAGTGGTTTGACGACTCTTGCAGCTGAACCGTGATCCGATCAAGCCACTTGACCGAGCGGACACCAGCTAGCCCTGGGGCTATAATACGGGCAGGGTATCCATGCTTTGGCTCGAGAGGTTTGCCGTTCATCTATTTCCGTAAGTCGGGCCCAGTAGTGGATGTGAGAATATGCTTACCTCCAGAGCTATGATCACGTCAGCCTCGTCAGCCATAGCCTTCTCAAGCGGAATACTTGTCCCAAACCACTCCTCTTCTGGCGAAGGATTTTGATGACACGCAAACTCCACTTGAGCCTTCTTATGCTCTTCTTCACTAAGACTTACGCCAGCCTTAGTCAGAACATCCTTAAGGCGGGGACCAGACCATCTGCAATTCATGACAGCGCCATCAAACCAATCAATACCTTGAACTTCCTTAATGGTAGTTCGCATGGCATGGCGTCGGTTTCCAGCGCATTGGAGGGCGCAGATCATGGAGTGTTGATTGAAGGATTGAAGATCTGCGACGGAAAGGCTGAGAGTGTTTTTGACTGCGCCTTGAATAGAAATCCGATGAGTAGATGCATCGATAAGCGGAATGGGGCTGTGGGGAGTGAGCCTCGCTGTGCAACTTCAGAGGATTGCCGGCTTACCCATGATTTCTATCGTAACCAATGTCCTCGGTGACGAAGCTGAGAATAGGTCAGAGCCTTGATTTAGTAAGCAAACAGGTAGGTAGATTTTACTTTGACAAGAGATCCTCCGAGGCTGGCTCACGATTCAACGGCTTATCGACTGAATATTGGTACTGTGAAGACAGGCGTCAGCATACCGTTCTCTCCACAGAATTCAATTGGACTGGCTAAACTTGAGTAGAGCTGTGAGACATCTTGATGGCCGACTCAAATATGGAGCGATACTGATTGAGTATGGATCGATGTCCGAATTGAGTCCACCCTGGAGTGATGGTGGCTAGATAGCGGGTTGTGGAGTCTCGGTCCTCACAAGAAGGCGAACTACTCGGATATCCTGATTCGGGAATCGCGAAGCCAGTATTGATAAACCCAGTTTGTCTTTTGCAGGATATCTTGTGCGAGTCGAGTCTTGTTGCTTGCGCAGGTTTGGGATGCTCCAAAGGTTGGTGGAGTTGTCACAATGACCTCATCAAATGTATCAGCCAATGACAGAATACTTAGTACTCTGGCGATCGTTGTAGTTACCAACAACAGTAGGTACAAGCATATGTGATATTAATATTACAATTACCAAACTATCTAACTAAGGATAATAGTATTTGTGAAGAAGTAAGTGAAGAATAATTAACTACTATATGTAGTCAAGTAAACGAAGGTATGTGGCTCCTGTTGAATGCTTAAAGCTCCGGCCCATTAGTCAAAGACCTAGGCATGGTCAAGAATCGTGTCAGGACAACGTTGAACGTTTCCGGGTCTTGCAGAAAACTAATCTCGTGTTAGCATATCATTGGTCTCGGATATGCTGGTATCACTTACGCAAAGTGGCTCACTCCAGGAAGGATAACAAGATCAGAGCCCCAGACCTAATGTCAAAAGTTAGTAGGCTAACAACTGTAATGATACTGGAATTACTTACCCAACTGCGCAGAATGCCGGGAGTATCACGGGTAACAGCCTCTTCGGAATCACCATCGACAATCCAGAGAACAGGCGCCTCAGGGTCGTCGTAACGTGTAGGAATCTTGGAGAATGAACCAGCGTCCCAGGTTGGCTCAGATGACCACATAGCATCAATCCTTTCCCCAAACTCCTTAAAGGTCCCATTACTTGGCGAGTTCTTTTCGTATTCCTTGCCAACACGGTCAAGATACTCGAGGAACACGGGGGACTCTGCGGCAGTGGCGTTGATGTTGTTGGGGCTGTATGTACCTCCGAAAGCGAAGATGCGGTCGATTCGATCGGTGAAGTTCATGGCGAGGTTGAACGAGATGCAGCTTCCGTCAGACCAACCGACTGTTGAGAACTTGGGAACTTCGAGGTGGTCCATCAAGGCTACCACATCCTCCGTCATGAGATCGTACGTCAAGGGACGGCTGGTGTCATCGCTAGAGCGACCCTGACCGCGAGAGTCGATGGTGATCAAGGTAAAGGGTCCATCCTTCAAGTGCTCGACCTGATGTGCCCAGTAGTCACTGTTGGCGTAGCCACCGTGTAGAAAGACAACAGGGTTAAGTCCATTGGCTTGGCTCTCCTCGAGTGGCGCTCCAAACGTAGCATACCATAGATCTATGCCGTTGATAGGAGCAGTGCCATTGAAGTTTGCCTCTGGTAGAGGGGGTGTCGGAGGAAGGGTTTTCCAGGGTGCCTTGTAAGGTTGAGGTGCTTTGTAAGGGGGTCGAGGTGTGGCGCCTAGTTCAAGTTCAAGTGAGATTGACAGGCCAGCCACGCTGGGGAACAAAGCCGCAAGGTATGGCAAGATATGCTGCATCTTGATCTTGGAATTATGGTGAAGCATTAGGTGAAAAACCTTAATTAGGAGGCGTTTTTACGGATAGAAAGAAGAATGAATTCTTCCATCAGTAGTTATATTTGAGGGTGAAAAGGCCTTGACGTTCCCCTCTTCTTGCACGACGCTATCATGAGCCTCACCGTCGATCCGCCTGCATTGATAGCCCCGTGTCTACCGTAGGCACGGAAAGTTAAAGTCAGATACCCTGCCATTGTAGCAATTTTGTACAAGGATCGCCGGTATTGCTTCTTCGGATCCCGGTTCGGGAGATAGCACGTGACCGGGATCTCATGGAGAAGCGCGGAATATCCGGACATCCAGACAATTTGTGGTACCCTGGTCCTGCCACTCATGAAGATCTGAAACCTGCCTGCTGCACACTCACACTGCACTTACATACCGAGATCAGGCAAGTGAAAGAGTAAGACAGTGTACGAATGACTCTACTTGACCTATACTTTCGACCTAGGGCTTATATGCTACGTCAACTTCTCAGCATCTTAAGCTGTGATGTGTAGGTCAAGGTCTCGAACGAAAAACCATGATGTTACGGTAGAATAATAAGCCTGGCGTCGTCACGCAATACGCTATTAGACTCCACAGTGGACGTCAGTGCACAAATGATGCACGGGCCATCACGGTTTCACACGGAATCTCCGTGTTATACGACAACGTCTTGAGCCAAGCTGCTATCCATATATAGCTAGGTTATCGAACCCAACTAACGAGAAGAGGATCCTCGGCACAGGTTATGTTGGAGTCTAGAATCCTTTCTGTCTCAGGTCTTGTCGATATGAATTGGGCTGGCTATAGAAGGGAGAGATCCGGAAGAAAGACATCTTCGCTTCTACCTGGTACCTATCCTAGATTCATATGAGAGCAAGACAGCAGCTCGTCTTTCAGTCGAATTTTAGCAAGATCTGGTCAAGGGTGAAATAGTTCTGAGACACTGACCTCGGCCAACACGGAATCTCCGTGTTATGGGGCAGTCCTTCAACCGTCTTGACCCGAGCTGCTATCCATATATAGCTAAGGGGTATTACGAACCCAGCCAAGCTTACAATCTTGGACTGGACCCTTCGATCTCCTATTCTGTTGGACTGTTGAGTTCCTTCTGCCGAAGATCTTGTCGAGTTCTGGTTAAAGGTCCAGTGGGCTCTGAGACACTGACATTGGGGGGATGGTAGGTAATGAAGAGTTCTAATCCCGCTGACACATAATCACACGTGCTGACACATAGGAACTGGAGGGTTACGATGCTTTAGGATCTCATTAAACTAAGGCTGTCTAGCTCGGTGAGAAGAGATAGGCGTCTTGGGACAGTTCAATCTATAGCCGCATCTTGAATCTTGATGGAGAAATCTCGGGCACCGTCTTTTCTAGTCCGCAACCGACTGAATTCGCCGACATTAGTTTAAATCCCCTTAGCAAGACTTCGCGTGGCAAACTCCCCGTGATGACCTTCATGAGATATCGCAGCAGTCTAAGCCTTATCCCTCTCTGGCTTCTGATGCCCTTAATCCAGCCGCATTAGCCCCTTGTTGAAGATAATGTCGGGCCGTCACTTGGCAAACGCGTTCTAGCCCACAAGTGTGCTCCATCAATGAGTTCTTCCAGTAATGATGTCCCCAGTCTGCAAGACTTGACTAATGCGCCAAGTGCAGTTCTATCCTGTTCTGGTTATCCCATCGCCGGGTCCGGACACTCCCCGTCCCTAGTAAAACGCCATAGTAACACATGAACTCTATTTCAGCCCCGAAAAGCAACGGTTATCGAATAGATAACCCTGCCTTTTTAGTAATCGCTTATAATACCAGGCGTGCCGGGGTAAATGTTGTTGGCTCTGAATTTTTACAAGAAGCCACAATGTCTCGTATCATCAAAGCGTACAGGAGTAGGATTCTCTCCCCGAAATACTAAAGAAAAAGAAAGAAAGCACAATATATTAACAAGTCTAACACTGTGACTTTATCAGTTACATGCCAAACCTTCTTTCCACCTTTTGAGCCATACAGTCGCGGTGATGTCAGAACCGGCTGGCGTAGGGGGCAAAGGCCCTCAATTGATTGGAGTCCTCTGGTTCCAGATGGCCCTGAGCTACTTTCTCATTGGCCTTCGTCTTTACACACGCGCATTCATCAAAGGAGCCATTGGAGTGGATGATTGGTGTCTGATCGCAACAGCCGTTAGTGCCTCATTTCTAGCCCCAAAGTACATTCAGCTTACACTCTACACAGCTCGGCAGTACCATGTTTACTGTCTTTACGACCATAGCATGCATGCACGGAATGGGTCAACGCCACGACGACCTTGCAACGTCCGAGTTTGCAAAGGCAATGCTTTATATCCTCACTGGCCAAGTCTTTATTGCCCTCGCTACTGGGATGGGTAAAGTGTCGGTTGCTATGTTCTTACTCCGCATTGTCATGAAGCCATGGTAAGTCTAGCGATGTCAGATCTTTTGAGGGGTGCTAATAATAATTCTCAGGCATCGCTGGTTCCTTTGGTTCTGCAACATCACCATCACCATCTTCAGTATCTTTCTTGCAATTGTCGTCTTTGCGCAGTGTACTCCTACAGAATCTATTTGGAATCCCGTTCTGGCCGATCAAAGAGTCTGCAACATCAGTCTCACTGTTGTTGCCATTTCATATTGCTGTGAGTTTCCTCTTCCAGTAATCTGTTACCACTACTAATATCATGTGTAGCCTACGCCGCAACAATGGACTTTGTGTTAGCAGCTTTCCCCTGGATCGCTCTTCACGGGCTAAACATGAAGGCTAAAGATCGCCGCACTATCTGTCTATCGCTCAGTCTCGGAGTTTTGTAAGGCCTAATTCCACTATTTCATCTAACTTTATATGCTAACATCATGGAGCGCCGGTATTTGTGGTATTTTCAGAACGTCTGGTCTGACCTCTTTGAGTAATGCCGAAGATTATCTATGTAAGCCAATCAGCCCCCATCTAAAGATGACAGCTCTAACAAGGAAATAGACTCCATTTCTGACTCAGTTATGTGGACCGTGAGCGAAGTAACGGCTACAATCGTCTGTTTGACACTCCCATCCCTCCGACCCCTCTATAAGAAGATGCGCGGCGAAGACTTTAGTTCCGGAGGCTATCAACAGCACGACGACTCGGCATACAGACACAACCCATCCTTCCCACTTGGTTCTCTAAGGGGCCAAGACAACGACAAGGATGATACATCTACCAAGATTGAAAGCGGTGTTCTCACGGGGAAAAACGATAGCGACGAGGCCATCTTACTTCACCAAGGTACTATGGCAAAAGGAAATATTATTAGGACTCAAGAGGTCAGTGTGACCTATGGGCAGGGAAGGGGCTGAGTCTACTGCTTCTACAAGGGGTCGAAAGTTTTATACCTATTCGTGATTTCATAAGCCTGTTACTATAAGATTTTAATTACATATTACTTGCCGATTGACTTCCACTCAAGCAACTCGCTACACTGCTACGCTGTGTTCATAATGATGTGTTTATTAACAATATAAATGCATCTTAACGACAGAACAATTCTGACCTAAGTCTACAGCAGCTGAACAAAGTGTTGCTGTGTCTTACCACATCAAGAGCTTCATTCCTACCTTCGTCTAATTCTCGAAGTTGAGGCCCACAACTAACGTGTTAAATGTCAAGAAGCGGACAGAAATAGACCGTAAGGAATCGACGGCATTGAAGGATCATAGGAATGCGCATCTTACATGCAAGCGGAACTTCCCATTGCTGACAGCGATGAGTTGTTCAGCTGATGCTTCCCCTCACAAACAACCAGCCACGGCGTCGCACCGTGTTAACACAATGACTGACCGCCAAATTCTTGTGACACAGTAATTTGCAGTAAGCTGATGATGCGGAGGATTTTACTGAGGATGGCAGATGAGAATATTTCCGGGATTATGGATGCTGGGCATAAGCGTTATGGGTCCTGTAGCTGCTGCGCCACGATGTGTCTTGGTCGCCGAGGATATTCACAATGGATATTGTGCTAAAAATGGGGGAGTTCTAGGATCAATGCTATTGTTTACACGGTGGACTCGAGAGAAATTGAAATGAGGCTTGAACTTGCATTTGATGTGCTAAAGTACCAAATAGCATTACCAGCTTCAATTCCATGCCGGCAACTGAAGCCTCCAATCAGTGACCCAATTGCCCAACCACAAAATCATGAAAATGCTAAAACACAGCTTCAGCGTCACTAAAATCGAGCTCAGCTAGAAAATAAGTTTCACAGGGCTGGGTCTGGACCCAAAAGTCGGCGAAGTTGAACTGCGCTGCCTCACTTTACCTAACTAAGCCCGAGCCCTTAAGCTTAAAATAGGGCTAGTCATCAGCTGGAAGCGGGGGCTGTACCTCACTACCTCCACTACAGTAAGACTTGGTGTTAGCTAAACCTCCACTACGGGTAAGCAACCTCCACTGCAGTAAGCTAAACCGATCTGATGGCTCACCCTCCGATGTAGTGTAAGACTGAGGGCTGTGAGATGCCATAGCCTCCTCCGCTACATTGCGGAAGTTGTGAGACTAACCAAGTTATGGGTTGCAACTTACAGCTTTAGCACGGTTAATTGTAACCATCACGATGAGAGACAATGTCTATAAGAAGACTTGGATATCCCGTCCAAGATGAAATTTCTCTCATCATCACAACACAAAACATCAAATCAACTATTTCCTATTTTTCTTATTTCCTTATTTCCTTTGTCAGGTCTATTATTTTCCTTGCAAACCTTCGCTTCTTCTCAGTCGTCTGCCAATTAGTTCGTTCATCGTTCCAACTTGTCTTCTTTCGACTTTTCACTCCCAACACCAAATCAAAAATGCATTCTGCCATCTTTGCTCTCGTCGCCATCTCTGGCCTCGCCGCTTCTACCCCCAACCCCAAAACTACAGAGTGTCAGGGTCTCGGTCCCGATCTGGCCCAGTACTACGTCTGTGGTAACAATGGCTTCCGCGGTTACTGCTCTGTAGACCCTTGTGACAAGAAGTGGTGCCGCGACTTCGTTCCCAAGACTTGCGATCTTGTTTTCATCACTGAGCCTGAGCCTCCTGTTGTTGCCAACCCTGTTGACGGTCATGAGCACGAGTGGGAGGCTGAGACCACCACAACCGAGCCTACCACTGAAGCCACTCCCTCGTCTTCTGATGACACTGTTTGCGCTCCCGGCACTGGTTTCTTCCAATCTTGCTCCAACGGTTTCAGAGGCTGCTGCAAGTCTGATGCCTGTTCCAACTCTGAGGGTGTCTGCCCTGATACCGTCAAGCGATCTGATCCCACCGTCTGCGCTCCCGGTACTGGTTTCTTCCAGTCTTGTTCAAACGGCTTCCGCGGATGCTGCAAGACTGACGCTTGCTCCAACAGCGCTGGTATCTGCCCTCCCGTCGCCAAACGCTCCGACCCTACTGTCTGCCCTCCTGGAACCGGCTTCTTCCAATCTTGCTCTAACGGTTTCCGTGGTTGCTGCAAGGGCGATGCCTGTGGTCAGAAGGAGCCTATCTGCCCCACCACTGTGAACAAGCGATCTGACCCTACTGTCTGCCCTCCCGGCACCGGTTTCTTCCAGTCCTGCAGCAATGGTTTCCGTGGCTGCTGCAAGACTGACGCCTGCAGCCAGAAGCAGCCCATCTGCCCTCCCGCTGTTGCCAAGCGCTCCGATGACACCGTTTGCCCTCCCAACACTGGTTTCTTCCAGTCCTGCTCCAACGGCTTCCGCGGCTGCTGCAAGGGCGATGCCTGCGGCAACACCTGGTGCCCCGACTACAAGACCGGTACCTACCAGCCCGCCCAGAGCCTCGAGGTCAAGACCCGCTCTTCTGGTACTTGTGCTCCCGGCACCGGCTTCTTCCAGGTTTGCGCCAACGGCTTCAAGGGATGCTGCAAGAAGGACGCCTGCAGCTCCAAGCGCCCTGTCTGCCCCAAGTAAGAGGTGGAGATTCACACATATATATTTACACTTCAGGTATATAAAGAGCATGATATAGAATAGCGATGCATTTGTTTACGGTCATTTGGATATGGGTTTTGGAACGTTCCTTAGCATAGCGGATTGTTTGGCATTGGACTGATTCATCATTTGATATTTATTTATTTAGAGCGTTGATTTTATCGGGTACGATGAAAATCTAACTAATACACTCCTTTAAAAATCTTCTCTTTCAATCTGCCTTCACATGAAGTGACTTGGTTGTAATGCGCATTAGTTCCTGACCTGATGAGGCACCAAGATATCTCCAGGCATTTTGCTATAAACAAAGCATAGGGAGGGTTCAATTCTCGATTTTTAACGAAAAAAGAGGGAGTGGCGTGGAACAGACTTTTAGACTTAATAAGGTTCAGGATTCTAGAGGTTTTCTCTATGTCGTATGCCACTAGACCACTCATTGTTTGATTTGATTAAACCCTTTCATGTTGGGCATTATAGATGGGAACCTGAGTAATGGCTGAAGGTTTCTTATCAGAGGTATGTGGTTGGCTTGGCCTGAACTGTGTCGGAATTCAAGTCCCTTGATGAGATGTGGAGGTTCGGCGATACCTGGACCCGGACGCATATCAGAGACACTCAATGAGGAGCTCGAGGCTGGTGGTAGACTGAGACAACTTTTAAATGCAGAGGACAGTGCGGTGCGCGGTCTTTATTGCCACCAGCAAGGTGAAGCCCCTTGCTCCTGCACGACCGTCTGGGATTGTAACGGACCATGCTTCTCCACGTATCGAGTGTAACCAGATCGCCATCTTGTCCTCCCACAATAGCTAGTCGAGCTCAGTCACCGAGATCCGCATGAAAACCCAAATTCCAGACGTATTCCTCTCGTCAGTCGTTCCTTTTTTGTGTTCCATCCAAGGCAGCAGTATGGCACGAAAGAAAGAAGCCGAGTTGGCAGTTGGTACAGGACTCTCCCAAGTAAGGACTTTATAGCCATATCGGCGCTATCAAGACTGATGATGCTTCTGCCAAGGTCCTACCACAGAATCCAATGCCATGGTACAAGACTGCGCATCTCATCAAACTCAACCTGTGTCTCTTAGTTCCTCTATTTTCTTCAGCCTCCATAGGCTACGATGGCAAGCCCTTCGTCCTCTTCAAAACCTCTTGATACTAACACTCAGCAAGGCTCCATGATGAATGGTCTCCAAACCCTCCCCCAATGGCGCACGTTCTTCAATAATCCCCAAGGCGCAACCCTCGGTCTCATGAATTCCGTCTATCCACTCGGTAAGATCGTGTCGCTATTCGCAGTTTCATACATCAGTGACCAGTGGGGTCGAAAACTTCCTCTTCTAATCGGCATAATAATGTGCATCATCTTTTCAATCCTACAAGGTCTTGCACAGAATATTCATAGTTTCATCATCGCAAGAGCTCTATTGGGGTTCTCCACAAGTTTCCTTGGACAGCCTAATCCGATTATCATTAAGGAGCTGGCGTATCCTACTCAGCGAGGTAAAATTACTGCGTTATACAATACATTCTTTGTAAGTGAGTTATTGGAGTTTAGGCCTCGTACTGATTGGTATAGTGGTTTGGTGCTATTTTCGCGGCGTGGTGCACGTATGGGACTTTCAAAATTGAGTCAACTTGGAGTTGGAGCTGTTACAAGGAGCAGTGCTTATATTTCAGCTGTTAGGACTATATTTTCTCCCCGAGTCTCCAAGGTATGTGTGTCATTCAATTGTCTCAGAAACAATAATTACGCCTGGTAGGTGGCTCGTATCCCGAGGTCGAAAAGAGGAAGCTCGAAAAGTACTGGTAGATTATCATGCAGGAGGTGATACAGAATCTTCCCTCGTCACCTTCGAGATGCGGGAGATCGAACATGTTCTCATGGAAGAAGCCGAAGCCATTTCTGCTAATTCATGGTTGGAGCTAATTCGGACTCCTGCCAACCGCAAGCGCACTCTCATCGCCGTTGTCCTGGGTTTCTTCGCCCAATGGAACGGGGTGGGAGTAGTCAGCTACTATCTCGTTCTTGTTCTAAATACCATCGGTATAACCCAAGCCAAAGATCAAACTCTCATCAACGGACTTTTGCAGATTTTCAGTTGGCTTGTTTCAACCTTTTTGGGGGCTCTGATGGTTGATCGTATCGGCCGAAGGGCTTTATTTCTGACGTCAACGGCTGGAATGCTTGTGGCATATATCATCTGGACGTGCCTCACAGCGCACTTTATAAACAGTCCTAACGAATCAACTTGCAGGGCTGTGGTTGGCTTTATCTTTATCTACTATCTGTTCTACAATATCGCCTGGAACCCACTTCTGCAAGCATACCCAGTGGAGATCTTTCCTTATACCCTGCGAGGAAGAGGTCTGTCTGTTACTTACATAGCCTTTTTCGTCGGTCTTATTCTCGGCAACCAGGTCAATCCCATAGCTATGGAAATCATCACGTGGAGATACTATATAGTGTTTTGCTGTATCCTTGTAATTCTATTTGTAGTTATTTGGTATTTGTTTCCTGGAACGAAGGGACATACCCTTGAGGAGATCAAGGAGGTATTTGAGGGTAAACCGGAGAGAGACAATGGGATGACAGAGGCTGCAGTGGATGGCGAGAAGTCTTGAAAGATGACTCCGGCTCGATAGTATCAATATGATATCATGTTGTGAAAAGCGAAGGATCATGGGCTGTGGATGCTATGCAATGCGGGGTTGTTATGGAGACTCGACGAACAGCCTGTATTCAACTCCATATTCAAGGCTGTTTAGCCGGGAGAGGAGTAGTTTGCGAGCATTTTGTTTTTAAGCTTCAAGTCACGCACTCTCTTCTGCGAACAACACCGGAATATTTCTCACAGATCCAATCCATCATGTCAGAGTCAAAACCGACCCTCCGATGGGGCATCGTCGGCACAGGCATGATCTCATCCTGGTTCCTGTCCGACCTCTCCATCGACCGCAAAGACGCACAAGCAACACACGTTATCCAGGCAATCGGCTCCTCCTCTGTTGAAAAGGGCAAGAAGTTTGTCGAAACTCATATTCCAAACATGAACCCAACTGTCTACGGAAGCTATGAAGAAGCCTACCAAGATCCTAACGTGGACATCATCTACATTGGCACACCGCATGGTTTTCACAAAAAGAACTGCCTCGATGCGATCTCGCATGGTAAGAATGTTCTTTGTGAGAAGGCTTTCACTTTGAACGCCAGAGAGGCGAGAGAAGTTCTTGAAGCTGCCAAGGCAAAGGGTGTTTTTGTAATGGAGGCTATGTGGACGCGTCACTTTCCCTTAGTTAAGATGATTCAGAAGATGGTTCATGAGGAGAAGGTCATTGGAGATGTGGTTCGCCTTTTTGCAGACTTTGCCATGGATCAGCGGATCGAGTCACTTACTCCCGAACATCGCTTACGAGATCTTGCATTGGGCGCTGGCTCATTGCTTGATATCGGCATCTACAGCTTGACATGGGGCCTTTTGGGTCTTGACGCAGGCGTAGGTGAAAAGGCCACGAGTCCAAAGATCTGCGCCTCCCAGACCTTCATTGAAGGTGGTGTCGAAGTTAGCACCTCTATCATCCTGCAATACCCAGACGGCAAACAAGGCATCATCACTTCCAACTCGAAAGTCAAGACACCGCCAGCCTTTTGCCGCATTGAAGGAACCAAAGGTCACATCGTTGTGGAAGGTCCTGCAGCTGCGCCTGAAACTTTCACCGTTTATATGGACGGTGAGACGGAGGGGAAGAAGTATGGTTTTGAGAAGCCGGGTAGAGGATTTTATTGGGAGGCTGATGCTGTGGCGATGGATATTGCTGCTGGGAAGACTGAGAGTGATGTCATGCCTTGGGCTGAGACTGTGAGAGTTATGGAGATTATGGATGAGGTTAGAAGACAGGGTGGAACAAAGTTTCCTCAGGATTAGACGAGATAGACTCCCGTATTCTTGGTGTACGAAGCCGTATTCGTGTTAGATCTGATGTCGGAATGCCATTCCGTCAACAGATTAGACGAGGCCGACACTAACCCCTAAAGGCATAAGAGACGAAATAATTTAGTCATTTTATGCTAGCTTAGAATAGCAGTTAGGCTACTTTATTATGGAAGCCTAAGCCTTGGAGGACAATTCCTCTGTTACCCACCTGATAGCTTCTAGAAGATCAACACGAATGCATTATCGATACCTCGTGACCTTTCTCCGCAAAGCGCCACGTAGTTTAGTGATCAGATACGGGGCGGGGTTGAGTTACATTTGGTCTAGACTCCTGCGAGATATGAATATCAGCATCGGAGAGACCTCCCGACTACAACTATCTGTGGGGTGGAAGACCATGTGAGATAATGTTGTTGTAATGGGTGGTAGCCAACGTGCGAAGGAATGGGCGATGATATGGTGATAAATATGAGACTGCTGTTGAGCCATTGTCTAAGATATCTTAACAACTATCGATTCAACATCAAGGGACAGTCGAAATGCTTTCAAGGACTGCCACACACCAAAGACGACATCTTCTGCCATTGACGGCTCGCTATGTCTTGCCACAACAGCGAAGAATTGCGGATGCGACATTCCGACCAACCCTGAAACCTGCACCAGCACAGCTATCAGAACCATCACCACTATCCAAAATGCCAATGGGCGTTCTTCTCCGCTCAGTAGCTCTCACAACCATCATGTCCAATCGTTTCCTCCTCCAGCCATCACTCGCATTCATCTCGCTCTTGACACAAACCAACTCATCTTTCCTCAATCCCGATAAGAATCCACTACTGGGTCGGGTTCTTCAGTGGACCATCTACGACCACTTCTGTGCTGGAAATAGCACTCCTGAGGTTTCAAATACTGTCAAGTACATCAAAAAGCTAGGCTTCCATGGTATTATACTTGGGTATTCCAAGGATGTTGTCTTGGATCCTAATGTCAAATTTCCCGAGACTGGAGTGGAAGATTATCCGGTTGAGTGTTATAATATGATTGATGAGTGGAAGCGAGGAAATATTGAGACGTTGAATATGATTGAAGCTGGAGACTTGCTGGCTGTGAAGTAAGTCTGTCTTCCAAACTGAAACTGGACTTAACTGACATGATTTAGGGTTACGGGCGCCGGTCCTATCGCAGTAGACGCTCTACAAGCTGGACGACAGATGAACAAATATCTGCACCAAGCTTTAAACGACATTTGCATCGAAACACGCAAACGAGGATGTCAACTATGGATAGACGCAGAACAACAAATCATGCAACCAACCCTCGACGACTGGACCATAATCCTGATGCGCGAGCACAACCGGGATGGAAATGCCCTCGTCTACAACACCATTCAAGCCTACCTCAAGGGAGCCCGGAAGAATGCTCAGCGCCATATCCAACTGGCAGCCGAAGGAGGTTGGACTGTCGGTATAAAGCTAGTCCGAGGCGCATATATCGAGAATGAAATCCGATCTTTGATCCATGATACGAAGGAAGATACGGACAAGTCCTACAACGATATAGCCGACATGTTGATCTCTCAACGCCCTCCCACAAACCTCAAGTTTCCTAGCGCAGCACTCGTCCTCGCGACTCACAACGCCGAAAGTGCGACCAAAGCCCTCACAACTCATCGCAAGCGTCTGGAAGCTGGTCTTCCCACTACACCAATGAAATGTGCTCAAATCATGGGCATGGCGGATGAACTAAGTGGAAAGCTGCTGCAAGATTATGAAAAGGCCGTGAAAGAGGGTCGCGCTACGGATAAGACGCCTAAGATCTATAAGTGTTTGCCTTGGGGGTCTGTGCAGGAGTGTATTAATTATTTGTATCGACGGGCGGTGGAGAATAGAGGTGCTGTTGAGAGGACGAGACATATGGCTGTTGCTATGAGACAGGAGCTTTGGAGGAGACTTGTTGGGTAGAGGTTGAAGCAAGATTGAGACTGAATTCTGTGTCTTTTCTTGTGGTCTAGAATCATTGATCATTGAGACCATATAAGCAATACGAGAAATAATTTATACCGAACTAGGATTCTACTTAACCATTTTCATTCTTTTACTCTTGAAGAATCTTTTCCTTGATAGAATGTCACATACAGTTGTCCAAGGATTCTGTGCGGATATCGTGTCCTCTAAGTGAAACTTGTGAAACTGGATCTTGAGAAAAGTCAACTGTTAATCCTTTTTATCTATAAATTTGACCTCTCATTTTCCAACTTGGCCAACAACTCACTCTTCGGCTTCTCATCAACCCACCTCGTCCGGGGTATATCAAAAGTAGAAGTTATCCTCCCATACGCCATCCCACCAAGTTGTCCAATCGGCCTCAACTTATCGAGCTCAATATGACTAAAGTCTTCGTTCGCCGCATCTTCCCGAACCCAAAGTCTCGTTGCCTCAACCAAGAAGATAGCAGATCCGCTCATACCCGGTCTATGACCTTCAAACTCCTTCACATCGACAACCTTACCTTCTATCGACAACACTGACTCTTTCACTCGTGATGGTCTAACTGTGGTCGTTCCAGCTTCAGTCAAACCGGTGATATCCCACTCTGAAATTCCATAGGGTGCATCAATAGACGAAGCGTTGACTGCTTCTATCATGGTTTCAGAAACCGTGTTTATAACACATTCTTTCGTGTCTTTCATGTTTCGGTATGTATCCTTCATTTGGCCATTGCGAGAGGAGAAACTGACGATGAACATTGGTGGATCATGGTCGACCATTTGAAAATAGCTGAACGGGGCGAGATTCTTGGTTTTGCCGTCTTTGGAGACTGTGCTAATGAACCCAACTGGACGAGGAGCGATACCGGATATCAGAAGACGGTAGTTTTGGCTGACGGATCTGTCTGGAGAGTATGGGTCGATTTCTTTGTGAACCTGCTTGGCGACTGGACCAGTGCGCACGCCATCTCCATACGACCAGATTGGATCGGGAGATTTGGTTATCTCGATTGGTCTGTTGGAGTGGTCGAAATCAGGGCGATTGGCTATTGTTTCTGCGAAATTTGTGACTGGTTGAACTGCTGAGAATGCAGGTTTGGGTGTTGCAACAGCTGCGGCCGAAGAGTTGAGTCTGATTGCCGAAGGTGACATCCTATTTGTGATGGGTTTGAAGGCGCGCAATTGCTTCAAGGTCCTGTGCCAGGTCAACACTGGTATCCTTGTTGGCCAATCACAAACACTCACTTGTATCTAAGTGGGCTTGACATGGTAGTGTAAGCTTTGGTACGACGGCCGACCCTGATCGATCTTCCAGAAGAGTTTTTCGATCAACTTACACCAACAATTAGGATGAAAAGGATGTCGGGTGGTTATACCGACTTTTATGAAGTTTACTGCAGGGTACTAAGATAAGGTTTTACTAGCATTCGGAACGACATTCCGGTCCATCATATCTCCACATCCGATAGCGCTCCTGCACTACCCAAAGCCGCTGATAAGCTGGACAGCACTTACTACAATAGGCAAGGACTCATCCGGGACTTCCTTCCACCCTAAAGACTTAAGCCGGAACACTACCCCGACTTTCGTTGCTTGTCTCTATCATACTCAGTTTGAGCTTCTAGAACAATGCCTAATACTCAACAGAGCCAATTCCGAGTTGTCAAGAAATGTGTCAAAGCGTGCGTCTATCGAAAGCCGGTGTTTGGTAAGGGAGCTAATCTCGTCATCAAGGTGTAAGCGATGTCGGTCTATGAAGGTCAAGTGTTCTGGGGCACAACCTTGTGCGAGGTGTGGAAGGAAGAATGAGAGATGTATCTATGAGACGGAGGAGAAGAAAGTTACTGTTACTGAGAGGTGAGTCGGGTCGTTATCCCATGGTCTATGAAGTTGACTAATTGGTTGTCGCAGTTATCTCCGGGCATTGGAGAGGCGACAAGATGGCCCGTCACCCGGGGGACTTCGCAGCGGAAGCAGGGTCCGACCGAGACATTCTTCCGTTTCCGATTATGGCATGACGGGTCTCCTTCCCCGGGATGCGTCTGTGGCGGAAGCTGACGGAGGTAAGTGGCTAGTGCCGTCGACTTGGCTGTTTACTAACATAGATCTTGTGCAAGATCTCACTCTCGGAACACCAGAAGGAAATGAAGAGAATGAGGAGGCACACGAAACGAGATCCCTGTCACCGAACGATGTGCTCGAACCCGCTTTTCGTCAGAACCCATTGGTAGACAATGATTATGTCTTTGGTCAAGCTTTAGGACGATATTGCAAGGATCTCTACCCTCAAAATCCAATTACATATACTAACATCAGGCTACAGGGTATATGGGCCCAGCTTCATCATGGGCCTTTTGCAGGAGAGTCCTAGCCCTCGTCGGAAAACACCTTCCAGAAGCAAACAACGATCCTCCACCATGGCATCTCGACGGATCAGCATTCCGCCTCCAATGGCGTCCCCTAATGCCCGACGAACAGCCCGAGATCTCAAATTTACCACCTTCCGATTATGCATTCTTCCTTATCCAGACAGCAAGGTTCTATCTCGGCCCATTGGCCAGTCTTATTGATGAAGCTGAGTTTCTGCAGCATTTCAAGGAGCTTTACCAGGATGCCTCAACCAAGGCGGCTTCTTGTAAGCTTTGGTATGCGCAGTACTTACTAATGATTGCGTTTGGTAAAGCGTTTCTGGGTGGGAAGAGTATTGATGGGAGACCGCCAGGGTATCAGTATGCTGCGAGGGCAATGCCACTTATGCCGGAGTTGGCAGGGATTGCTTTGGATCCTATCCTTTCCGCGCAAGCGCTCACCCTTGCGGCTATCTACTTTCAGTCTATTGATATGAGAGTAGCTGCATATCAGCATGTGAGTTTAGCTTGAGCCTTTGTCTGTCGACTACTAACCAGTACAATTGTAGATAGGACAAGCCCTGCGCATCTGTGTACTCTCTGGCTTCCACAGACACATGCCTGAAGAAGTGGTCGGAGCACAGCATTCCAAACGGTGCCACATTATCTTCTGGGTAGTCTACATGTTAGATCAAGAATTTGCGGCTCTTATCGGGGCTACAAGCGCGATACGTGACGAAGACATCACAAACAAATTGCCTTCTCAGGTTGATGATTCTTTGACGTCTCTCAGCTTAACGCTTCATGTCCAGTTAGCTCGGCTCATAGCACGGCTTTTGGGGAGTAAGTTTGAAAGAGTCGAATTTTCCAATGAATGGTCGCTAACATGATGACAGCGGTATACGGTGTTGGAAAAGACTACGATGGAACTCTTTTCAGCAACACCCAGTCTATTTTAAGGAACCTGGCTGAGTTAAACCGTGATCTACAAAACATTATCAACAAGCACTTTCGTGACTCGATTAGTAAGGCTTCAAGAATTGCCACACGGCTACTTCTCCAGTATCATCATGTAAGTTTCAAAGCTCGTGAAAGATACCCATTGGCTCACACGTTATTAGTGCGTCGTCCTCACAACGAGACCCCAGATAATGTGTGCTTTACATATGCATATCGAACAATCTAAGACTCGGATGACACACGGTCTATCATTGTCTCGCCCTGTGGCATCATTGATACAATCATGTGTCAATTCTGCACAATCTATTCTCAAGACTCTTCGCGCCCTCGCAGACGAGGATCTAATTGGTCAGTCAAAGAGTATAACCCACAGAAACGAACTTGTTTAACAGTCCTGTACAGAAGCATTTTTGCCGTTCCAGATCGAATATGCATCGTCCTCCGCATTTCTCTTACAACTAATCCCCATAATTTGCCCTTCTCTTCTGTCAGACGATTCTTGGCGTGACGATGCCCGTTACGTCTTTGATACCCTGATCGCTAAGGGAAGTTTGATCGCTCCACTCAGAAAGGTGGAACTCGAGCAGTTAGAGCAGAAGCTCTCCGCTCTGACGCCAGCAAGCAACATCGTCACACCAGAGCTTCCCGTCGAGGCAGAACAGAATGAGGTTACTCAAGAGCATCATAACGAAGAGGACGAAGGACATGATATTCAAGAACATCTCGCAGATGAGACAGGTTGGGATCTTTTTGCCGCCAACGCCATGGCCGGCCTAACCCCCGGCGAGTTGTTGGATCTAGCCGAACAACTTGATGTGGACAACTTCCTATATCAGCCCGAGATGTGACAATCCATATCAAAATCATGAAGAATCGGAAAACATTATCCCAATTAGTGAATCAATCGCGAAAGTCATGTCATCCAATCTCCAAGCGAGGGGCTCGACCGAAATACCCTGGTTCATGCTAAGCCTTGTTGGGCTGACGGGGGATAGCCACGACGTCTGATAGGGTAACACGTTAAATCAGGCTGACACCCAAGACTTTATCCGCAATTTTTCAGCTTGAACACAAAGCAGTGTGATCTTAATCTTCTCATCATTTTACAGCTTTATCTTTGAAAAGTCATTCAGAAGCAGAATGGAGCCACAGCCTAAGAAGAGCCACACTCGGCTGAGCTCGCTGTTCAGACGAAAGACAGTTGTCGAAGAGAGACAAGAACCAGCTGCTATCATTGAGGAGGCATGGGCACCTGTCCGTGTCCGTTCTCCGCCGATCCAGGCACCAGTCCTACAATATCCAGCATACATTGCACAGTACCAGATGAACAGTCAACCGCAATCACCTCAAAGTCCACAGAGTTTAGTTGCTGGACCGGGACATTATCGTCCTTATCCAGAGCCAGCGAAAGCTCACTTTGCTCCTCCTGGATCGTTGGTGTCTCAGATCCCAGAGAGGGAGCAAGAAGCGAAGATGAATTTAGAGAGAGGCCTGGGGATTCACTCACCACCTTCTCCAGCGAAGACACCTCGGGATGTGGGCATGTCTTCACCTACAGCCGAGGCGGGACCATCAAATTCGGTCAAAAGCCCACCGGGAGGTGACGTTACGCCTACGAGTCCCTCGGCCGCGAGTGTCATTTCCACCATCCCACAATCAGCCAGACCGAGCATGGTCTCAACGATTGACTCTCCTACCAAGCAAAGATACGAATATTGGCCAATTGAGACCGGTTCCATCAGACTCGTCAGGATCCTGCCAGGTCACTGCACAACGATCGAATGTGAAGTTATCCAAGCACCTCTTGATAATGCCCCACAGTACGTTGCTGTATCATACACATGGGGTGATGTGGGAGACACAAAAAAGATTGACATTGAAGGATCTCGTGTTCCCATTACTGTTAGCCTCTACGGCGCGTTAAAGGCTCTTCGGCAGAAGCAATCGTCAGTCCTAGTTTGGGCTGATGCGTTGTGTATTGATCAGAAGAACACAGACGAGAGAAGCCAACAGGTTCAGTTGATGCCTCAGATATACTCAAATGCAGCATTTGTAGCAATATGGCTTGGCCCGGAGGAGAATGACAGCTCAAGGGCCGTGAAGCTCTTAGAAAGACTTTCCCTGCCCACCGACCACTTTGTCACAGGCGCAGATGTATCTGAAACATTGGCAGATGCCGCTGCGAATGGAGACCTCCTGGCCACAGTATCGCTTTTTGGAAGACCTTACTGGAAACGACTTTGGGTCACACAAGAAGTATTTAACGCGAAACGTATCGCTGTTCACTGCGGGGATACTTTTCTTCCTTGGCAAGCATACAAGACTGCATCTCAATATTTCCGTCGCCATCATGCAGAACTTGATTTCAAGGCCAAGGGTCCTGATAAGAGACGTCCCGACCACTTTACCTGTGTTCAGACTCTCATACACGAGGGACCAGCTTGTATTCCGACTCTCAAGCCTCAAACTCTAAAGGGAGAAAACGCTCTTCTTGAAGTCTTGAGGGCGTCTCGAAGTCAACTGTCTTCTGATCCAAGAGACAAACTGTACGGCATTCTTGGCGTTTTGCCTTCTCATATAAGAGATGGACTCCGAGTTGATTATGACCTGTCCACCAAGGATGTCTACACAGAAATTGTCGAGTTTCTGATCCAGACAACAGATAGCCTGGACGTCATCTGCGAGTCAATGCACTTTCCTCCCAACAACAGGTCTCCCAATCTACCGTCTTTTGTTCCAGACTGGTCATACATACCACTTACATCAGCAATGGGCCACAGATACAGCTTCCAGGCATCAGGCGCTACAAAAGCTATCTGTAACTTCCACGGCGAGCGTATGAACAAACTTGAAATTTCTGGTATACCGATTGACATTGTTCAGACGAAGGGTATGGTTGTAGGTACGTTGGTGAATTTGGGAGATTTCCTCATGGCGTTTTTGCATTGGAGAGCGTTGCTTCTTCATGCCACTGAGGGACGGACGTCGTTCCAAATACAGATGGCAGAAGAGTGTCTCGCGGCGACGCTATGTCTCGGGCAATTGCCTACAGGATATGACAGAGAGCGTTGGCAAAAGACTTGCTATCACGTTATAGCAAATCTCTTCCAGGAGCGTCTGCCATATATTCCACTGGACGCCACATTACAAGCTCATCTTAAAATCACGACCGACATCAGACCCGAGGCGCGAAGAAACTTCTTGCAAACAAACATTGGCGATCGAATGCTGGGAAGAACATTCTGTCTTACCCAAAACAAGAGACTTGGTGTTGGATCTGGAGCCATGCTGCCGGGTGATGTGGTTGTTGTGCCGCTTGGTTGCTCGACGCCTGTGGTGCTTAGACCGGAGGGAACGCAGGGAGAGTTTAGGTACATTGGAGATGTTTATATTGAGAGTTATATGTACGGCAAGGCGATTGAACAGTGGCAGGCTGGGCTGAGACCGTTGAAGAAGTATGTTCTTCATTAATGAGAGTAGTTACGTATATTTAATCTAAGACTTTTGACGACGACTGATGGTGCAAGGGATGTCTCTGTGATACATGAACCAGTTATTCTCATAATTCCACGTATGGTTGGGATCAGTAATTCGGACCTGCAATATCAATTAGTTCCCAGTATCATTGAGATAGGTGAGAGGTGACTTACATCAAAGTTGACGTACAAAGTAGCAAACATCTTGTACATCTCCAACTTGGACATATACTTGCCCATACAAACTCTGGATCCATGTCCAAACATCATCTCAGTACACTCATGCATTCTTCGCACCCTCGCAGCATGGCTTTGCTCCGACTCATCCTTGTTTCTCAACCATCTCTCAGGTCTAAACACATCGACATCCTCACCAAAGACGCCAACGTCGCGCGTCACGACGCATGGATTTATACCAACCTTTGTACCGGCTGGGATGAAGCGTCCGTCTGGTAACTCAAGTCCTTCCTTGGGAACTTCGCGCTCGAGAAGTAAACCAACAGCGGGAGAAATACGCATCGCTTCGCGCATGCAGGCGTCGAAGTAGGGAAGTTGACTGATTTCCTTCCACTGCGGAACAGGAAGTGTCAAATCTGCGCTTCGAAGCTCAGCAACCATCTTTTCGCAAATCAACGGATTCTTAAGGAGATGATACGCCGGGGCACGCATTGCACCAGCCGTTGAATCACCACCTGCGAGAACATTCAGCATAAGCCAGTTGATGACCTGATGATCATCCACGTAGTCCACTGTTTCTTTCAGACTGTTGTACTTGTCGATGAACAAATCAACTGGCTTGCGCTTCGCTGCCCCTGAGGCGATTTGTTGTTGATATTCGGTGAGGATCTTGATGGTGTACATAACTCCATTGACAAGTGGACGAGGACCAATTCTCTTAATGGGGTTTTTGTCCAGCCACTCATCCAACCAAGGAATTTGGCTAACGGGCGCAAAGTACTTGAGGCCAGCCGTGGACTCGGCGATGATATCCTGTACATCACCGCCTTTCTCCATAAATCCGTAAGTGCGTCCGAAACTGATATTTGCGGCGGCGTCCCAGGCGTAGTAGGATACCCAATCGTCCATTTTACAGACGTAGCCAGTTGCTGCAAAGCGTTTGTCAAGATGGGTAATCAATTCGCACAAGGTTTCGTCCATCAGAGGTTCAGCTTCCAGCATCTTGGGAAGAGTCCAGAATCCCCTGATGGGCTTTGTGTATTTTGTGTGGAAATCTTCATCTTGGGTGTTGAAGATGTTTTGGATGCGTTGACCGTTTACCAGGACGTCATTTGGACGGTACATGTTACTCTGCAATCATCAGGATTTATACCTTATTACACTCAGTAGGGGATCGATCTTACCTTTCTCCATGGGTTTCTCGTGGTGTAGATCACCCTAATAAGATCAGGATCACTAATACTCACAGTATTAGGACCAACCCTAACAGCACTACCCCATCTCCGATGCCACTCTCTCATATGCCCATCAGCATGGCCCTTGGATGTAAGATGAGCCCTGTAAGCATCTGTAAACTTAGAAAATCTAGGTCCCGGAATACGACGGAGAGGAGAGAGGAAGAATTCGTATAGGATACGCGCGATAACAAAAGCAACGCCTGCGTAAAGAATGTAACTCAAAGAGATCGCCATAGTGAAACGGTCCTGCACGAGAAATGAGAAACGGGGAGGAAAGAGGGGAGAGGACTGTCATATTTGGGGAACAAAGAAACATTGCTTTTTTTATGAGAGGCGGAATGACTACTGGGTAAAAAACGATGATTGTCGTTTGAGAGAAAGCCTGTGCCACACTGATGCATAGAGTACCAGGGTTTATTTTATGATACGTCTAATGATATGTAGGAGAAAACAAATGAGGGAAAGAGGATAAGAAACAGGCACAAATCCTGTGCCTTCTCTATGGCTATGATGCTTTATCCACCCACATTTTAATATGCGGCTCGTCCCCTGAACGTAGCTTATCCCACGCTGACGACCCCGAATCATGGGCCGGAGAAAAAAAGAGAAAAGAGGCATCCGGGGAACTCGGATTGACAAGGGTTGAACAAAGAGCTTGCAAGACTATTGAAACGAGCTGAATGGAAGGATTGTGAGAAGTGATTGTCAATCGTGATGCATGTTGGTTACCTGCAGGGTGTCATAAAAACTGGCTCCCAAGAGCATAAGAGACGAAATAATTTGATCATCTTATGCCACCATAGACTAGCATTTAGGCTACTTTATTTCTGTAGCCTAAGTCTTGGAGGATATTTCTTCTGGCACCCACCTGGTTACGCATCTGTCTGTTTGCTGAATCCTGTTTGCTTGTTGGGTCTGGGTTTATGCCTTGACTACTTGTCTTTGATCGATTGATGCATGACAATTGCGACATGGCGGGGAAGCTTGTAATCGTTCTTAGAGACACTTGATTAGAAACCGTTGAACCATGATTGTCGATATGATAAAAGATTGTTAGTCTAGTAAAACATCTTCAACACCAGCACTAGAAAAGCCTCCTCTTCATCACCACCTCTTCCCAGGAATGTCACTCCCTGCACTGCACTCGTCTCTCGCATCTAATTTCTCACAGCTGACATCCCATCCTCTACCCCTCCCGGCAGGCAAAAGCGTGTGGCAAGACTAGAGTAACATCGCAGAGACAGAAGTGGATACCTCGTTAATGCGGGAATAGTGATCTATCAGATTCGCGAGACGGCACGGCACAAGAACCAATGGAACCAATAGACTCAATTCTTTTTATGAGACAAAAAGCTCAGTTTTTGTTTGCTCCTAGACTCGAGTTTCGAGACAACAATTGAGACTCAATGTTAATGCCGAAAGTCAACTGCATAAAGCAATTGCTTTATACAAACAGAGTCAAGCTCTTTCAGGAAGGTATAAAGACTCTCGTATCGCAGCGAACTTGACAATTGACATACTTTCTTCTTACCGACCTCCAATCAGCTGAAGCGTTGTAGATCTCCCTCGGGTCCCATTGTTCGTTTCTTCTGGCCCAACGGTACTCGGCACTCTACTACCCGCCGGGCTGTAATATTATTTGCTTTTTCCCCAGGGCCCTTTCATTACGTACTTCCTCCAATCTTGATCCCTTGCACAAACTGTGTTCAGTCTGTAACCTGGTCGTAATAATAAATCGGAAGTGATAGATCTCGAGGCAAAACAAAGAAAAGCAGCTCTTTGCCTGCCGCAAAGGCAGTAGACAGATGCTTGGTATATATGCAGCGCAAAGCCCATCAATGCAGACCCCGAGACATCGCATGATTTTACACGGCACAAGACGGGTTAACCTGGTATTACGATGTCGTCTGTGCCTTCACATGAGTACCTCGCTGAGTCGAGGGGGCCTATGATTCGAACTGTCACCTGGCTTTCGGTACTCTTACCAACACTTGTTGTTTCTCTACGCGTTTATACGAGAGTGGTTGTACGAAAGGTATTTGGTCTCGATGATTGGGTCATTGTCTTCTCTCTTGTAAGCCATCACCATCTCCTCCCGTCATACATTTACTGACATTAGTACAGCTCATCCTCATCGCATATGGAGGCATAATCGAAGCAGCCGTCCAAAAAGGCCTCGGTCGCCACGTCGAATACATCCTTACCGCCCATCCCGAAGATGCCGTTCCCCTCGCTCTTCTCGGCCAAATCTCGCAACCATTCGTCGTTATGTCGTGCGCGTTAGGCAAGACTTCTTTCTCAATCAGTCTCATGCGTCTAGCAGTACAGCCATTTATCCATCGATTTCTATGGTTCATCGTCATCAGTATGCTTACGCTGCATATCCTCATTTCGATTATCGTCTTTGTTAGGTGCAAGGACCCGAGGACGACTTGGAATCCTGCTATTGTTAGTGAGTGTTGGGCTCCTGAAGTCTATCTGGGAGTCATGTACTTTATTGGAGGTAACTTAATTGTGCAAGATACAATGTTGTAACGCTAACCTTTGTAGCATACTCTGCTGCTACGGACTTTATACTGGCTCTACTTCCGTGGGCTATGCTTTGGAACCTCAACATGAAGAACAGGGAAAAGTTTGGTGTCGCCTTTGCTATGAGTCTTGGAGTCTTGTAAGTCTCTACCAATCTCCATTGGACTTTACCTACTGACAGACATTCAGTGCCGGCTCAATCGCCATCATCAAATGCACAAAACTCAAAGCCAACGCCACAAGTCTCGACCCAACCTTTGACGTAGGCGAACTCCTCCTCACAGCCGGTGCCGAAAATGCCCTCATCATCATTGCCGCCTGTCTTCCCACGCTCCGTCCCATCTTGCGCAAAGTATTCCCTTCAACGGCCAAGTCCAGCGAAAACTCCCATCGGCTCAAGGACATCTCGAACAACATCATGTTTGTACCGAAGAACAAGGCTGGACAGTGGAGTGCGATTATCGAGACGGAGGCACATCCTGATGGGAATAGTGATAACCAGAGTGATAGAAGTATACTCAAAGAACATCGGGGATGTAGGGATAGACGGGGTACTATCGAGTCAGACGCTGGGCCGGTGAGTCCGCGGATCACAAAGACTAGGGAAGTTATTGTTTCCTATGACAGATCGGAGAGTAGATAGAGTAGGTATCAATTCACAAGCAGATATCGGCACGACTAAAGTATTGGTCATCACCTCAATTAACTATCCCATTCTTTATTCCCAAGACCATGATCGTCTTTCCAATATTCCTAAATAGTTTCCATCCCATGCATTTTCCCGTCCGCTTAAGCACGCTGAGCCCATCGGCGCATGCTGAAGCCACGCTTGGCCTTCTTCTGTCCGTTACCACGACCGAAGGGGAAGCCAGGAGGAGGACCGCCAGCACCACCGAAGGGGTTACCGCCCTGGCCACCTTGGTTTCCACCGTTACCGCCCTGGCCTCCGTTGCCGCCGCCCTGCTGGTTGTCACCACCGTTGTTGTTGTTATCACCGCCCTGGTTGTTGTCGTTGTTTCCACCGTTGTTGTCGCCACCATTGCCGCCGTTGTTGCCGTTGTCGCCACCGTTCTGGTTGTCGTTGTTGTTATCCTGGTTGTTGTCGTTGTTGTTGTTGTCGTTACCTCCGTTGTTGTTGTTGCCACCGTTGTTCTCACCAGCCTTGCCATCGTTACCCTGGTTAGGATCAGGAGTGGCGACAGGAGGACGACCAAGAGCAACAGAAGGAGTCTCGGTAGCGAAAGCAGAAGTAACAACAGTAGCACCGAGAAGAGCATCAACAGCAGCCTTGTTCTGGGCAGCCTCGTCAGAAGTAGCGTTCTCGTTGGCAGCAACAGAGTCCTCAAAGTCCTTCTGGTTCTGGAGAATCTGATCGTTGATACCCTTCAGGGTCTGTGTGGTCTTGATGGACTGAGGAGTGTTGGTCTTCTTGTCAGTGTCGGCCTGCTGGACGGCGAAGCAGCCACCGAAAGGACCAGCGAGGGCGTTGTTGCGGCATCGTACAGTGCAGATGTTTCCGGTAGAGGCACCGAAGCAGTTGAGGTCATCAGGCATCTTGACAGTGATGTTGAAAGCCTGAGTCTTGACTTGAGACAGACCGTTTGTGCCGGGGACGTTGTTAGTCACGGTCAAGTTCTGAATGTTGGTGTTTGTGTTGCTGCTCTCGTCGAGATCACAAACATAAGGACCAGCACCATCGGCGTTGACCTGGTGAATGGTAACAGTGAGTTCACCACCAGCCTCAACCTGAGTAACCTGGTTGGCAGAGATAGCGTTCTCAGTGTTTTCACCAACATCGATGTTACCAGATATCTCAGTACGACCACACTGGTTCACGATGTTGGCAGTGATCTCGGCATCACGAATGATGGTAGCATCCTGCTGGCAAGGGTTGATGGTGATGCAGTTGCGGGCAATCTCAGGATCGACTTGGAATCCCACACTGTTGGGAGAAGTGTCGAGACCCTGAGCACCGAGGATGACAGAGTGAGCCTGTGTCAAGGCGAAAAGAGAAGAAGAAAGGAGAAGAGGGAAGGAATGCATCTTGAAAAAGGTTGTAATGTGAATGTGCCGGCACAAAAAATGGGTTTTAAAGAAAAGGTTAAACACAAAAAGAAACGATCACCAGGATCTTTGAAAGAAAGAAAGAGAAGGTAGATTGAGTGCTTGTTGAAGCTGATGATGATGAACAGATGAAAAACGTACGAGGTGGTGTCAGTCGTATATATACATTTTTGGACTTTTGTCAAGATGAGTTCTCTGTTGATGTTTGGCGAGTATATGCTACGGCCCCTGTATCATGGGTGGGGGTCTTGTGTGAAGGGGCAAGGGACCGCTGTAAGGTCGCTAAACTAAACGCCGCATTCAGTGGGCTCTGTACCTGCCAAGCCCCGTACCCTGCTATCCAGACCGTTGATAGTGGATTATTTTAAAAACATCACAGGTTTCATTCATCAGTCTTGGCAATAGCAGCAGTTTATATAGCAATTCCTCGCATTAAGATCAACTTCAGGGAACGGGTTCGGGTATACTACCTCGAAACAATCGTATATCCGAAGGAAATCGAATGATGATCACACCAGATACAGCCCCTTTCCTTTTCACGTGCCATTTCATCGCGGAGATTTTACAGCGCAACCCTGGACAATGTCACTTTAGCTACAGGTGTTATAGTTGAACTGAAGTGCTGTCTTCTTGGCAATTACATCTCCATTTAAACGCCTTATCTTGGCAGTCGCGAATGCACAGACTTCGACACAGCCAAGGTAGCAGTTCAGCTTGAGCAAGATGGATATTTTCCGAATCAAGCAATGCGAAAAATAGTCATGGGATGGATTTCGGGCTGTCAGACCGTTTTGGGTCAGCCGCTTTCAAGGACCTAGTTTGAAACGCAGGCCCATTGTAGGAGCCAAGGGCAAAGGGGTTAGGCGGCAATAGCTTCCAGAATTGTCTCTATGATGCTTTCCGGTAGAGTGCTGAGACGGTAAGTCAAAGGTAATGCTGTGGAGAGTCAGTATCATGATGGTCAGAAACGATTAGCTGAGAGAAAGTTGTAAAATCACCATTGAGCTATTGGTAGAAAGTGGGACATCAACTGCCGGCCCTGAAGTTAGCCTCTCCTACGTCTTGAATAGGGTAGATTCAACGTAAGATAATGCATCCAAATCTTACGAGTTGAATCTGTCTAGATCGTGAAATCAGATACGAGTATCTCAGTTGGAAATAAGCTTAAATCTACCCGGGAGCTGACTCCCCAATCTTAATGATAATTGCATGAAAATCTAACGAGGCACAGATACTAGACTAGACGAAATCATTCTCTAAGTTAATATGTCCGTAAAGACATTGTTCAGCAAATGGCAATTGCAGTCTTGAATAAAGTGATGCTAAGTTGACGGCTCCTCGCTTGTCTCCTCACTGGCCCACTCGCTCAGATAAATTAAAAACCCCAACCAAGCGGCGTGATAGCTCATTTCACCAAACTCTAAAATTATCTGAGAGCGTAGATTGAGAGCCGTCTGATCAAGCGACGAAAGTCGTCTGTAATTTGGGACGTTTTTGCAGCCTACCACTGTGCCTTTGGTTGTTTTGCGACTGTCACGAAGACACTAGCACAGGGAAGGACAAAGCCATCTTGAGCTTGGTTTCACAATGTTCTCGAGCACAATCAGAAGGTTGCTTTGACACTGGTCTACAGGGTAAAATCGCGACCTGTCTCGTCACAGAGACACAGACTTCGTACTATCAAACATAGGCCATTTTTAGACCTCTTATCGCTATGAACCGCAGATCAGATCAACATCCAGCAATCGCATAACTTCCCTGTTTTTATACCACCACACGAATCACAGCTGGGACATACCAACGAACCATCGTCGGTCATGCTCAAGGTGACGGCGGTGACCCAAGGTCATGGCAAAAACAAGCCTAAAACAAGTGGCGTCGCGGAAGAAACCTCAGCTGTTCGCTGTCTGACTTCGTTTCAAACATCAGCTGACGGGCTGGAAACGTACATGACTCGTGAATCGGAATCTATCGCTGATGTGATTATTCCAATCGGAAGGCTGCTACATGAATTTTGCCTGGATAGTATTATCTTGGGCTTTCCTGGGCGGAGCAATACCAGATACCAGTATAAGCCACATTGAAAACCAGGCCTCATCGCCACTGAGTAATGACTTCGCCAGGATGGCTAAATACGAGTCAGGTTCCTTTGATAACGATTGATGGAATTCTTCTCGAATGGAACGTCGCAGTGAACGTTTCTACCCTGGTTACAAGATAAACTGATGATCCCCGATTATGTCACTGCAAGTCTGACAGACTCTATGAACTTCAGAGTCTGATCCTGTGATGTCACTCCAAGAACAATATTCCCAAGAATATCCATACAAAACCCCAAGCGCACCTATGAAATGCTGTACCGCAGAGGCGAAAAGACGAGAAAAGGCCGAAGTGGTTTCAGGCGTTTCAATTTCAATACAAGACCATGTCACTTTTCCAAAGTTCTTCTTATCTTATCTCGGGTGTATCCGCCTGTCAGTAATTCTCCTGTCCAACGAGGAACGAGCATGATATCTCCATTTGGTAAGTGTGCAAGGTTGTAATATCTCGGCTGAATCCGACAATGTATCGACTGACACTCTCAAAAAATGCCACCAATCACACACAAACAGTCGATCAAAAACACTCGCTAAACGCCAATCTGGAAACACTTCTCTGACAAAGTTTTGTCCGACTGAGCCGGCATGGCGGCCCTCTTGATGTTTCGGCCGAATGGAGCATTTCCAGCCTATCACGACTATCATCTACTACAGGGGTTGAAGTTTTCGCGTTTCACTCACCTCGCAAAAACCCCCGTTCAACGATGACAGCCTCAGGGTTGAGGTTTCAAGGAGGCTATAATACAACATCGCTATATCGACTTTAGGTAGTATTGCAGGCAATAAGTTTGGAAAATCGGGCCATTCGGTGAATTTGAACGGCATGCTTATACGAGCAGCTGCAGGTCTTTAAATGACATTCTTAGTATGGTTATTATTAACCATAAGACAGCGGCTGTAAAGACAAGGAATGGGAAATGCTACTGCGGGCTTTTTTTGGTGCTAGGTTCACTTGGTGCAACGTGACCTCGTTTGCCTTTCTACACCGGAGCCGCATTGAGTGCAATTTTGTCGGAGTCCATTTTTGACTCAGTTCGTAGAGAGGAAATAAAAGATGGTTCATGCATTGGCAATAATCAACTTTACATCTTTTGGGGTTTCCAACTGGCATAGACACGAGATCGAAATGGGATCTTCTGTTCACTCGTTTGCAGATATCACTTCGCTGCTATCCATCATTTCAAAGGACTTATTAGTGTACACGTGTCTCTCTTTGTCTCAGTGGTGTCAGAAAGCAGTGAATGCTTTCTGTGCTTCGGTATAATAAGCGAAAGACTAATTCTGCTACTCGGGGTTTGCTTGTGACACATCTGGTGATAAAGATGCCCGCAATGCGTACTTAATAAAACAACACTTTTGATCACACAAACTGAAAGACTAATTCAATCAACGTAAACTTCATCCTCAACCTTCATAATTCAGTTGATATTCAGAAGTGACCCACATTGCGTCTGCACGCTGAACTTTAAACCTTGCCCTGATTTGTGAACAGCTTCATCTGGTTACAAATAAAGTTGATAAAATAACATTTGAATAAACTCTAGGCTTTTGTAGTAGACTGAGAAAAGCCTACTTGCCCTTGGTATGTGCGCCAAAAAAGATAGGTCTCGGAGGGAGTCGAACCCTCGCTGGCGGAATCAGAATCCGCAGTCATAACCGTTAGACCACGAAACCATGGTTTGAACTTGACGATCGTGCTCTCTATAGTCGAATATAGCCGACAAACGAAGTGAAGGCCGTTTGATTCAAGCTACCGATCCATGTATATTGGTGATAACTATCCTAACTTATTTGTATAGTTCATTCGTGACCTTCCGGCTCAATATCTGTTATCAAATCGGTGTATGTCCCAAGGTTGATTGCTCCAGTGTATTACCTTTGTAGCCTAAAGTTTGAAGTTCTTCACTGGCGTGTGAATACGTGGACAGCCTTGGGCTGTGTTCACCAAAGTTAAATCCTTTCTTGTAGTTTTCCAACATTAAGGTTATAATTCTAGAGAAATACATAAAAGTCCTCCTTGTGCAATCAATACGCAGCCTGTTCTTCATCCTACATTTCCTCAGCCAGATTTGTCACAAACTTTCTATACCCCATCAACACAAACCAAGTCTTTCATCTGACCCAACACGATGATTCCTGTCAAAGAAGAAGATCTTAAAAAGTTGTTGAAGGATCACACCATGCTCATCCTTGACCTCACTCATCAGATCATCAACTACATCAAAAACATAATCTGTCGCAGCCCCCAGCACATCGCTACCAAAGAAGGGAATAAAACTCTTCCCGCTGAACTCTGGCTCGAGATTCTATCCTGGGCGGAACTCAATATCAACAGACACAAGTACAGTCTTGTCTACCCGGTTAAAGTGTCTTCCATCCAAATACGTGGTGATGAGCGGGAGTCTGCTCTGGTCTGCAACATCGTTGAAAGCTGGAAGAAATTTGGCGAACTCAAGTCCGGCACGGACCGAGAATATTATGAGGGCTATCTCGCAAACACTCTTCACGTTCCCATTCCGGGCAGATACGATGATGAGCCCCCCGAGAATCCCTTCAAGATTTCCAGGACCGTCACGCCAGACAAATCAGTCACAATCCCAGTTTCTCAACTGGACCTCGAGATGCCTATTCTGTATCAAGACTTTGACACGGTGGACGTGATTGGCAAGCTTGAAGACGGCAATTGTGGCATTTGCGAAGGCGAGAGGCTCATACTCGCAACTGACGACGATCTCGTCTACTGTATGACCAGTCTAGAGCACTATGAATATGACAAGTGTACGTGGATGCTCTGCCCTCTCTGCATTGGATCGGGATGGGCGGACGACTGCGCTCGGCAAACCAATCTACGTGAAGATGAGGATGAGGAGCGGATGTCAGAAGAAGAGTTCAACGAATGGTTAAATAACCGTTTGCGGGACCTTGGTTATCACGAACAAACATTCATCTTCTAGGTTGTTTGTACAAGGTCCTGGGGACTAAGGGCTGTGGGATGACATGACGAAGCTTGAGCTGTTCGGTCACGGAAGAATGACTACTTAAGCACCGGTTATCTAAAGTTCACTCTAAGATAAAATGATCCATTGGGTGACCAATCTTAAGGTATTCCAGCTTAAACAATACTCATTCAAATCGTATTTCACACTTCTACTTCAATGCATTGCGGGTGCTCTCTGGTACTCGATTACAAGGTTAAACGTGCTGGTTTAAAACACTCTCTGCTCCTCAACACCACTTCCAATAACCTATGCTTCACACGAAAAGGGAGTGCGGAAAGCCCCGATCTCATAATGATGTCGCTAAGATGCCTGTTAGCCTGATGAAGATCCACATGAATCACAAAACTTACAATATCCATAGCCGTAGCATATGTTCCACCGACAAGGACCAAAAGTCCAAACAAGAAAGTAAAAATACAAGCAACAGCATGTAAGATATTCTCTCTGGCATACCACTTGCCCCTGCAGATAAGCTTGTACCACATAACTGCCGGAAAGTATAGAATGAAACCCGAAACAAAGAGTGCTGAGCTTAAAGAGAGAAGGTCGTTGAAGAAAGGGATAGCTTCACCGAGAACCCAGGCGATAATTGTGATACCAGCTAGGGTGAGGAGCCAAGTGACCCAACCCTTGGGCGTATTGACGAAACGCACGATGGAATTTCTGTAGAATCGGAGATGAACGTATTTGGCCGTGACTGTATTACCTATAGCACCCGAGATAAAAATCATAGGAAGCGCGACACCGAAAGCGACTTTGGGTAGAACACCAGGCAAAGACTCAAGAGCTGGGCTGGCTACGTCCTTACCGACAAAGACATAGATAAGTGAACCGGTGAGAGTGTAGATAAAGATTTCGACGCTTCCGAGTGTCCAAACGGACTTCATAAAGTCTTCTGGTGTGTGCATTTCCGACATGAAAGGCGTCATGTACATGGCGAAGCAGTAGGCAAAGATGATGTTGCAGATAGCTACCATGCCATCCTTAAAGGTTGCGTCAGGGTCAGGCCAGGCTGACCAGTCTGAAGCCCCGATACCACCGGGCTTGTTGGCAGCATCCACACCCGATGCGATAACTGCGATGCCAATGGCTGTCATGACACACACCAGGTCGATATATCCCAGGATCGCAGCCTCTGCAAATGACGGCATGACCGCAAGGATAAACAGCATGAAGCCTGATACAGCGCTGAAGATAAGACCACAGACCTTTCCATCCGCCAGAATATTCAAAGCGATACTTCCGGTGAGGACGAAAGAAGATGTGATGAGGATCAACTGCAGTACGTACATGGCTCCAAACAACTCCTCTCCGAATCTTCCCATGAGCAAACCACCGATATCTCCATAATGTTGAATCGAAGGATACAATACCTTGATCTTTCCGATGATCCAGGCTGTGTAAATGGCCATGAAGCCAAGCGCGATGCAGCAGAACACGCCGGCGACTATGCCGAGCGTCGCAAAAGCACCAGGGAGACTGAAAGTTCCGAGGCCAATGGCTTCAACGATGAGAATTACGGCGAGACGCTTCCATCCTAGGCGACGGAAGTGAGCTTCTCCTTCTGCGGTCTTTTGTTTTTCGAATTCGGTGACTGTGCCGAGGGCTTGGTCGTAAGTGTGGTCGATGCGAGCGATTTGATCGGGATCGAGGGTGCTGTCTTTAGCAGCATGTGATTGTTGCGTGATGGTATCCATGATGTCTTGAAGTCTGTGATATAAAACAGATACAATGATGATGATGAAAGAAGACGAGCAGACAACCTGACCGTTGAAAAGGCAAGTGTCTCTTTAGTCTTTAAGTATAAATGACCGTTGAGAAAGAAAGTGCCAAGGTCTGGGGAACTTTCCCTTTCCCCAGACCAAAAAAAAAGTCATGATCCGCCCCCATGATATTGTACGTAAAAGTTGATCGATGGAAAGCAATCCATTATCAAATATATTTTAAAGGAGTGGAATTTGTTACGTTATCCGGCCGAGCGCCCCGTCGGCCGAGGCTCGCATAGAGTTTGTTAGATGCGGCTCGAGTCGGGACAATCTATACTTTGTTTGTAAAGTTGAAGCGATTTTTTTCAGCTGCCTTTAATGGATTAGTTGATGGTCAGTGGTGAGATACGAAGTGAGGCCGTGATAGAGATATATTGTAGATAATACAGAATTATCAGGCTATTGTTCTCATTGTGGCGTGTAAAGTCGCGAGCCACACTGTAAAATGTTAGAGTTTCATCATGGCGCCACCCAAAGTTAATCCCCATCGTCGCGTCGCGTCGCGTCGCCTAGACTTCCCTCTGACAATCGATTAAACCCAATACTGGCAGTACTATACCTTCAATCTCCATCGAATACAGTACAACTCTCCACATTTACCATGCCTCCCATCCGAACGCAGAGAGCCAACTCAGCCGCTGACGCTGATGCTCCATATCCCTGGCCCTGACGCGCCAAAGAAACGGCTTCTAAAGCCCGTCGTCAAGGGCGAAAAAGAACCCCGTTTTATGAGCAGCATCCGTGACTGGGATGAAAATATCATCATCTCATTGGCACATCAACCAGGAAGATCTACTTTGGTTATCAATTCGCCTTAACTGAGTACGCCAATTCACCCACCTTGCATAGGTGAAGGTGCTAACCTGACGATAGTGATCATATCGACGATATCTTGGCTTTACCTCGTCAAGTTCTTGAAAAGATCTGGTACTTCATTTTCAATTTCGGCGATGTCGGCTACGATGCAAAGAACGGTGCCAGGGATGTCACCAACGAAGCCATCATTCGCCTAGCCAAAGCTCTCCCCAACCTCCGTACCGTCAGTCTTCCCAGCGCAGACAAAGTCGGCGACGAAGGCTTTCTCGCCTTGATCTCCAACTGCCCGAACCTCAAGTTACTCGAGATCACCCCCGGCAGCAGATCAAGCAGCGTAACCAAAATCACTGGGAAAGCGCTAGATGCGTTTTGTGCCCATCTAGAGTGGGCCCCGGGTCTCAAGCAAATACTTATCAAGAATGATGAGTCGAACAAGGAGTTTATGAAGTCGGTGCGTGAGCTGAGCAAGCAGAGGGAGAAGCTGGTGGTTACGCTGCTTAAACGCTGAGAGGAAAAGAAATGGGGAGACTGGGACATACACACGAGGCCGATGCATTATTTGAAGGGTCGCAAGATTCCGTATGAAAAGGTCCCTCATGGAATTGCTCAGCGACACGGCCAGGATCATTCTATTCAGATCTGAAGGATAAGCTTAGTAGGTGATTTGAATATGGTTAGGTATCTCTGAGGAATGAGATGAGGATGTTGGGTTTAATGGTTTTAACAATTATAACACTGCTGATGTGCGTTTTAGCTGCACTGATCTCTTACGTCTAACGAGCCGTGGAAAGTGCATAATAACCTATGTAGTATGATATCGCTGGTTACACCAACCCCTATCCAGATCCATTGCTGTACAGAGAGCGGTTTGAATATGAGAATTTTCATGTTAGTTTTCTTAGTTACTGGTAGTTTAAGCGAAAGATTCACCAATAACATCCATTAAAGAAAGCCATGGCTCAACTACAATCATTCAGCTGCGGCTGAGGTTAGATTCTACCAAGTCTTGTGACCAGGATAAATAAGAACCAATGTCTTGTCAAACAACCCTGAGATACTCTCGACTTCTCTCAAATCAAAATGGAAATGGGCACGTTCGAACGTGGCCAGCGATACACTGGGTTGACAAAACAGTGTCAGAAGTACTATGAACAGCATACAATGCACGCTTTAGCCTGCGAGGCAAGATCAAAAGAACTATTCAAAGCAGTAACTACCATCGCAGCTGCTCAAGGTAAAGCCTTGGATCAGCTTTTCAACTTGTCTGCCGATTTCAGCAACATCATCTTTGATGGAGGTTTCGAGTATCATGGCCCAGAGAGCATCGGCAAGTCTCTTTCTTTCACACAAGGGTTCTTTCTAGCCTCTACCATCAAACTTGGTCATGGCGCATCAGCACTCCTGTACTATGTTGGTTGTACACTTGGAATCGCAGCTGATAGCCATCCCATCAATGTTCGAATGCCCGTGGCTTCACTCTTTCGTCTTGCCGGAGATAAGGGTATCCCGTGGGGTCGTATGAGTCAGTTCCTTGGACAGAGCGGAAACTGCAATGTTCCCATCATGAAGCTTGAGTTGAATTCTGGTGAAATTCCTTACCAATATTCTGCAAAGACAATTCACCAGCTCGCGTCGATGCGATTGGACGCTTGTGCACATTCGATCATGATGAAAGCGATCTTTGACGCCATCTCTGCACTTACAAGCAAAGCTATCACATACGTCGAGAATTCTCTGTCTTTTGACATATTTAAAGAGTTCATGACGACCAGCGAGTCTTTGATCAATTTATTCGACAAAATCGCTGATCAAGCTTTGGAGTGGACGGGCGATTATGACAGGATCTACCAAAAGAAGTATATGGGCGATGACCCTGATCTGACAAACCATGCTTTTGAACTACGGAAAGCGGCGCCTTCAGATATCATCAGACTCGACGTATCCCACGATTTCGCAGTGGACTCTCTCCGTGCTGAGACGGCGGCTTATGATGGCATCCGGTTCGGAGGTTTCGGTCGCAATCAAGACTCAATTTCCATGGCTACTGGCGAAGACATCACAGGAGCATCATGGAACACGGGGGTTTTAGCCGAGGATAGTTCCAAGAGAGTCATCTTCAACTTGATCATCAACACCACGGAAAGGAAGTTGGGGCCTTTCGGTACCGGTGGCTATAAAGTCAAGGCAAGGACCGAGGAACAAACATTTCAAGTCCCCGAAGGAATGAAGGTATATGGTCTTGTTGACTCGGCTGGGAAATATATCGAGCACCGAGGTGATGTTATCATGGAGAGTGGGCGATTTATCGCGGAGTTGAGGTTTGTTGTTGGTCCAGCAGAATAGCCGGATGGGCACTTGGTCACAACCCTGTGCAGCAGCGACATGCCGTGGATGCAGTCAAAGATTGTCATTCTTACCCAGGCCGATGCGAGTGGTGCCCGGTCGTAGACTGAGGGATCTGCGATTGTCACTGTCACTTTGTTGCTTTTATCTGTTACCTCGGGACCTACGCCTCGGAAAAACTCAAACTGGTAGACCAAGGGATGCCTTAGAGTTGCATAAAGTTATCTATCTGATGAAGAGGTTGATGAACTCGGCAGTCCGCGCGCACAAGATGATCTTCAGCAGGGTTGAAGTTTTTGTACTCCAGAGTCAGAACAATGCGTTCCCTCACTACAAGAAGCAACTGACCACAAAGCAATAATAATATAATTGACGTCTTATTTCCGTACAAGCCAAGACTAAACGGTAAGCAACACCATCTGGGCCCTGTTTTCCGCGATTGGCCCCACCGACTAGCAACCGGACGAAATGACGATGAGCACATTAGGCAAATTTGCTCCGTCTTGTCATAACAATAATATTAAGCAAAGCAAATTGCAATGGGGTATAGAGATAGGTAGGGAGAATTTGCAATGAATTCATCTACTATGAACATGATAGAGATAGAGAGTAGGTAGTGAGTGACAGAGAATTGGTTGGACTCAGTGAGTGACAGATAGACAGTCTAGTACCTGACTAGCAAAATAAAACGCCTCCAATGAGAAAGGAAAGAATGGAATAAAAACGCCGAGCCATGGAAGCTAACGGGATTGTGCAGATAGCCTAGCGTAGTGTCGTAGTGGCTGCAGCTGTTTGTGGGGACAAAAAGAAAAGTCCATGATGTAGGATGTTGTTTGTTTATGTTATTCTCGTCGTTATGAAAGTCTGTTTAGAATGATAGAACTTCCATGATGTCGCCCATCGGACTCTCCTCTCGTTGAGGTCGTCCAAACACCAAAGGCGCAAGTGAGTCAACACCCGAGTCTTCCGCTTCAATGCTTAGCGTAGAGCTGCTCGATATCGATCTCGATGGAGAAATAGTCTTGGGCGAAGCAAGCGGCGCGGGCGACAGGTACGCAGATAGTAAAGCGTCCAGATCGGGACCGTTTGATAGTGTTGGTAGCACAGGTCGACTGATTCGTCGGTAATGTCTCGCGGTCGGTGGCAGAGCAGTCTTGGGACGCGATATCGGCGCAGAAGAAGATCTCTTGCTCGGCGTTCGCGTGAATAATCGAGGGAGTTTGTTAAAGCTCTTTCGAATGGATGATGATCTCGCGGGCGTTACTTCTGTCGTTGTAGTCGTTGGTGTAGTCTTGGCTCGTGTGACAGAACTCGGGTGTTCAAAGAACTCGATGCCGTGCGACACGGGAACATTGCTCGTAACGGTATTATTAAAATCCTCCAGTAAAGAGTGAATCTGGGTGTCGTCCAAACCCTCGACCAGCTCAAACAGCTGGTCTACCGACCCGCGGCGGTTAATGTGATGAGAATACTCGACAGCCATTATCGTTGGTGGGGGGAGAAAGAGAGAGTGAACGATTGGTCAAAGCCCAGCAGAGGGTCTAGAGGATTTAAGGAGAGAAGAAGAATCGAGGTCAAGGCGGGTCTGGGTCTATGTTGATTGATGGTCCTGAAGAGAGACTGGCAGGGATGTTTCAGACGAAATTAAACACGACATGGCTTTTCCTGCAATTGGCTAGTGCGCATATCAAGGGGCATTAGGCGAGCCTCACTAAGTATCATGGGACGAAAAAAATGCTATGACAACATTGGATGATGCTTTCGTTTACAACATCCCTGAGATTCTCACAAAAGAAAGCATATGTTGGGGTTGTTCCCAGCGGTGACATTCATGGTGGAATGGATGTCACACCCAGATCTCAACTGCAAACCTCAAGATCAGCGCCAAGGAATGCAATCCCAATGCGCATAGGATATTCAGGGTCTTTTTGTTAGTCTTTTGCTCAATAAATTGCTGCAATTTATTAACTTAGCGCACCAGTCGCACAATGTCACTGCTTTCAACGCCAAGTCAATCGGGATGATATTAGCCGCCTCGCGCTTATCTGGCGACCCCGAATTGTGACCGCTGCATGAAAACGCATTGATGATCGCTGTTCGTTGCATCAAATTTTATGTTACAGCTTCTAATAATACTTCCGCCCTTTTTTTTTCTATGTTCGTTCTAGATTGCGTCAGCCATTGTAGGGCAGTAAGCTCACTGGCGTCTCCCTGGCTAAGACCTCCCTTGGGCACCAGCAAAAGACCCTTGCATTAGTAGTAAGTAGGGATGCCCGAGTTGTCAGCCCTATCAATTGGTGCTGTGGAGCTATCAATGTCTGGTAAGACACTGAAGGTTCAGCTCATATTGTAAGAAACAAAGAAACATACCGAATGTGCTTGTGTCACGCGGCCCTGGGCTTTGACGTGAATGTTGGGCTATATGCTGAGTGGCATGATTTAGTGAACACAAGTGAAATCTGATTCGAATCATCACAATGCATCAGAATGGCCACGGATAGAATCAGGCTGTTGGGTCTATGTTGGTGGAGAAAGTCATTGATACCTAAAGGCTACAGGAACTACCAACACTTACACACATACAAATTCTCACACACGCTAATACCTTTTAGACTTTTGCTAACTCAACTATCATCATTTCTACAGTAGCATCTTTCATAGTCAAGCTATGTCCAGCTGCAAGCCAAGCTTTTCAAAACGCTGGATCGTGGCGCAGTAAACGGTAGCCGCTCAACTAACCCGTTTCAATACCGTCAGAAACAGCCGCAAGGCTAATTCCAACGTCGACTGTTGAGTGAACTTCTTTGATATATAGTTCCGAACCAGAGAAATCTTTCTCATGATGTAACTGACGGTATATAATCAGTAGATACAATATATTGAGATATAAGTAGACCTAGCTAATAAGAGAAATCTCGGGTTCGATATTTCTATGGCACCGGAAGACTTCAAGAGTCGGCTAAGTAACAAGGTAATATATCACTTATTCCTCCATTTAAATTTCACCTAAGAATGCCAGTAACATACAAGCTAAACAAAATAATCCTGAACCGAGAAGTTGAACCAATTCTAAAAGTGAGATATTGGAATAAGAATTCAGGCATATAGTCTTGTCCAAAACACGAGGAAATGTCTGGAAACAGCGTGATGTTACAAGATTGTGACAAAGACAGTCTCATCTTGTTACAGTCAAAGAAACTCTCGTCTCGAAAACCCACCAATCTCCTCCTCAAACAACTCCGCAATCAAAGCATGCACCTCCTTAACAGGATGATACGAATCAAAGAAAACATGCTTTTCCGGATCACTGCACAAATTCCTTGGCACACCCTCGCTCGTATAGACGCCTGTGAGACATGCAGTAGGAGGGTTCACGTACTTGTCCTCGAAACCATACGCTTCGGGATCCGAGGTGATATCCTCGAACAAACCACCCACGTCAACAAGAGCAGTTTGAGCATAGGCAGAGTATGCAGCAGCAATGTTCTTCAGACCTTTGGTAAGATCCTTGCTGAAGACTTGTACGCTGGGGATGTCGTAGGTGGACGAGTTGTATGTTGCTGGGAAAGTTGTGATTTTGAGGTAGTTGGCTAGAATGATGTTGCTTGCGCCTAGATATAGATTAGAGAATGCCCTCTATATTAAGAGATTGATAGAGGGCATTTACCTGCGTGATATAATCGCTCAACATTCTCGTTGACCAAACTTGTAACCTGTCCCCCAGTGATACTCGTATTGAACAGGATGTCATTCGCACCAATCCAATGAACAAAGATATCTCCCTTTCGAGGCTTATCCCAGGACAAAAACGACAGGACTTGATCCGCAGCTGAAGGAACAGGAATAGTCGATTCCGCACCCGTGCCCCCAGCGACGAAATCGTTGTTTGTAGTTGCACCGCCAGTTGCGAGATTAACCAACTCAAGACCAAGATCCTTAGCCACCAGATCATTCCATTTCAGTCCGTTCCTTTACTCATCAGTGAGGATCTTAGTTGAGGCAATTGAGAACTTACGAAAACGAATGCCGGTAGTAAGCCGGATCCTCCGGCCAAGATCCATTGCTAGCTATCCAAGACCCATTGCCATTATCGCTGAAACTGTCCCCGAAAACAATAAGGCGCGAGTATTTATGATCAGAAAGAGGGATCGCGTATGCTAAAGAACTTGCGCAAAGCCCAATTACCCAAGACCTCAACATTTTGCTGAAGGGTTGAAATTGTGAAGGGATGCAAAATTACTAACCGAGGTAAATAAGCCACGGTGGGTATGGAGTGTCTTATATCCATGTAAACATCACGACTTGTGCCACAACGTCACTATACTTAATATCATACGCCAAACCCTCTCATCGGGATCCGATTCGGCATGTTGACTGTTTTCAATATGTTAGGTATCTCAAAAACGCTTCAGTATGTAAGAAATCCCTATGCATTAATTACACTTAACCCATTCAATACTATGCACTTTGTATGTAGCAGCATAGATAGTATATTGACTTGCTAAATCGATCTGTGAATCACAGAGCATAGCTAAGATGGCACTCACTAAATCGATCTGCAAACCACAGAGAATATCTACCAACCTAGCTAAAGTAGCATATAAAACCCTATTCTTGATCTTCCTTTCTTCCTCCTATATCGCTCTCCTCCCCGCATTTCTCTTCCTCTCACGATCAGATAAGGTTTGTAAAGCTTATCTGATCATTATCATTACTTCATACTCCTACATGGTTACCGAGATCACATGTGCGAAGAAGTGTCTCGTTGGCATCTCAAGTTCCAAGAACGGCAACACCACTCAGCCTCCCAAGAGGCCTACTATTGTCCTGCTCTTATGAATTCTAGAGCAAGAGCCGAGGGAGCCCATTGGCGAATGGCTTGTTCTTGACGAGGCCTATGCCATCAAGAACAGTGAGAGTCGAACATATCATGCTATCTCAGCACGGTATCACCAAAGACGACGATACCCTCATCAGCAAGATGCAGCCGAGGTCCCTTTCTTGGCATCATCACCTGGGATCATGGTTTCGACTCTTCCCAGGTGGGTAACAGAAGATATATTCTTTAAGGCTTAGGCTACAATAATAAAGTAGCCTAAATGCTAGTCTAAGCTGTCATAAAGTGACCAAATTATTTCGTATCCTATGTTTTTGAGACCAATTCTTCTGATACCCTGAGGCTCACGTAAGACTCAAGTGATATGCATGAAAGAGATCTGAGGCGAAAGGTTGCGGAGTGACGGGTGAAGACAGCAGGGCTGAGCACGAGGCTTCGGCGTACAACACCATACCAGAGATATATCTCATTGACTTTAACTTTTCACATCATATTGTTACATAACAAGGCCAACATACACCTAATATACAAAGTCTTATCCTCGCATCTTACAGTGCATCCCTCCTCCTACCCATACCCAAAGTCGTCACCATGCTTTTTCTATAGACCTCTCCCAATCAGAACATGATATGATAGCAGGCCCTCATGACCCCGTCATAAAAAATTACAAGACATTAATTAGTGGAGATGTGCTTACACCTCGCTGTTCACCTTCCAAGCTTAGGCCTTCTTCTCAGGAGGGTTGTTGCCGCCGAACCAACCGCCGAAAGAACCCATCATGCTGCTCATAGCCTCCTTCTGGGCAGCCTCCATCATAGCAGCCTCCTCCTTGAGCCACTTCTCTCCGTTCTCGCGGATCTGCTTCTCAAGCTCCATGTAGTTCCTCTGGCCACGCTCACGGGCAACATCCTGCAACATCTTACCCTGGGCGAAAGCCTCAGCGGGGTTCTGCTCTCCATCAGGGGACACCATCATGTTCATGTTGCTGGGGTTGAGGCCGAGCATGTTACCCAAGGCACCAACTCCGGAGCGGTGCTTGTGCTTGTGGGCGAGCTGCTTGGCCTGGAACTCCTTGCGGGCAATAGCCTCACGGCGGGCGAACTCGGTGGGAATGTCCTTGCCTTCGAAGGACTTGATGACCTTTCGGACGTCATCGTACTGCATGGTGTGGATGTACTCGAGGAAAGGAATGAGGTTGACGAGGCCCTTGTCGTTTCGGTCACCCTTCCAGGGAGGAAGAACAATGGCGTTGTCGGGCTGGTTGCGGACATGCTTGGCCTTGGTGTCGATGATGATAACCTTGGACAAGTCACGGTTGAGGTAGGAAAGATCCTAAACTGTTAGCACAAACGGGGCAATGATTGTGAGAGTGTCTTACCTTGACGATCTCTCCATTCTCAAACTTGGTAGCCTCTCGGTAGAGGGGCCATAGGATCAAGCGGAAGGGGTCCAATTTCCTCATGACCGGCTCGCCAGTAGCATAGGGAGTCGAGGTAAAGAGGACCAGCTCGTAGTACTGGCTCAGGTATCGGATAAAGTAGTCAACACCAGGTCTCTTAGCGACTCTCCAACCATGCTCACGAGTCCACTCGCTATGAATGAGAAGGTCGTCCAAGCTCAGGCAGAGAGTATAAGGGCGCTCGAAAGTAGGGTCGGGATCGGGCAGGAGCTTCTCGAAGGCGGGCTCCTGGTAGTAAGTAACGGACTCGGTCATACGGGCCTTGGCACGCGCCCACCACAAACCAGGAGCAGGGCCGTTGGGGATATCAGGGTGACGCTCAACATCGATGTTATCTTCCCAGTTGCGGCCCATATATAGAAGACTCAAAGTACCACCGGCAGCGGTTGTAATAAGCATAAATCTTGTCCACCACTTGCGGTTTCGCTCAGAGGTAGAGACGTATTCCGAACGGTCCCGCTCTCCACCCTTTTGCTCGGCCTCCTCCAACTCTTGCAGAGCCTGCTGCTCCTTCTTCTTATCCCCTCCCATCTCCTCGAAAAGGGTCGAAGGAATACCTTGCGTCAAGTCAGGAAGCTTGTGGAAAGGTATTTGCTCCCCCTCCTTGGGAGCCTCAGGCGATTCCCCATCAGCCTTCTTTACGTCATGCTCGGCGGACTTCTCTGCCGCTTTCGCAGCCTCAGCTTCTTGTTGCGCCTCTGAAGGCTTCTTTTTCGAATCTTTAGATGGTTGACCGGATGGACGTTTGGAGTAAGATCGGAGCCATGGCGAGGCAAAGTGAGGAGCAGTAGCGGGAATCGCTCGGAGAGAAGGAGATGCGACGGGCCGTGACAGACGAGCTGACATCAAGCCCAAGCGCGAAGCCTGGGCTACTCTAGACAGCATATCGAGGGGTTGGGAGGTTTTGTCGCTGGAGTGGGAGCGATTCTTGGCGTTTTTGGATGGTGAAGTGAAGGGTCGAACTTCAATGGCCTAGGGTACTGACGTGAAGGCTTGACGAAGTTGGTCTGATACTCCGCCCATAGCCATAGTTTCGCGCAGTCGGCCGTGGAAAAAAAATCGCACGGTTCTGCAAGCCAAAGTGGAGCTGTTTCTACGCAATGCCACCGTGGATTAGCCGTGCACTCAGCACGGACTTTCGATGAACCGATGGCGTCATACTGCTGTTGATCGAATCACGTGGATTATCTCCGGTCACGCTCCGATCATGAAGCCCCGCGCTCATGTTATCCAGTCAAAATCTCCATTTAGCTTCAGATTAAAGGCTGTATAGGCTGTACCTGAACAGGGACGACGTTGAGCATCAAAGTCTCATCTCCATTCAGTGTCAAACCCTTGCGTAGAAACCCCACTCATCTTCGACACTATTCTCCGGAGACTTCTCGAACAATAGATAACTTTTCTCTACTTTGCCACAGTCTAATCCAAGTCCCGGCAAATATTCCGATTAGCTACCCGGCACTAATAATGGATGTCGCTCGCGCCGCCTTCTAAAGCGGATTCTTCTCAATTGTCACCTTCACCATGATACACCTCATGACAAGCCTCACTCCAGAAATCTGAATGAACAACAACGGCGATCAATTGCCTGACCCTAGCTTTTGTCGCTTACAGTGATTAATGAGACCTACGACCCGCCTTATCCTACATCGAAATTCTCCTCTTCGCCACTTTGAACCCTTCATCTTCAACACAACTCACACCCATCATGGCCCGACGATCTAGCAAGAGTTCGGCCTCTAGGCCAACAGGCTCAATACGCATAGTGATGCCTTCATCGAGCCAAGCGCCTCCTGCGACTCCCGCATCTGAAACAGCCGTTACCGAAGAGGACGTAAACAAGCTCAACATCGCCGACCTCACTCTCGATGTTCCTCTGATTCCCTTTAAAACGAAGCGCCGAGTACCTAAAAATCCATTCCACTTCCTATCGCTACCCGCCGAAGTACGCATTCAGATCTACACCTACTTCTTCGACGATGTCCCCACGCTTTTAGATCTTGGCCCCGGCAATTACAAGCGCGTTCACAAGAAGCTTGGCCTCATGCGAGTCTGCAGGCAGGTCCATGATGAAGCGACATTTGCTTTCTACAGCACACGAACTTTCCGCCTATTTCCTACCTATCCTGGTAAATACTTCAAGAGCAAGAAGCCTCTACTGGCGAGGTTGAAGCCCCAGCAGCGACGATGCGTTACGTCTCTCGAATTGCGCCTTGGCCCTGGATGGAATGCGCCGCCTCGTGGATGGGTCGTCAACCCAGCGCTTGGTCTCTCCGATTGTGTCGATGTCGAGCGCCTTAATATCTTTGTTGAGTGCGACCCCAGTGACAACATCTTCCAAGGCTGGCGTCGAGCGGAGGGCTTCTACGAGACTTTCAGCAGGAACCTTCTCAGCGATGTCCTGGAGGCACTGCCTTCACTCCAGGCGGTCCAGTTCGACGGATGGACCAGTGTAAAGAAGTCTGGCGATATGATGCAGGGCCTTATGGCAATTGTCGAGCAGCATGGTCTCGGTATCGAATGGGGCCCCGAAAGGGGATGGACCGACGGTGATGACGATGAAGTTGAGGGAGCGGAGCCCGTCGGCTATCCTGAAGGATTCCCCCACCCAGGCTATGAAGCGCATGGCCTTTTGGCTTTGGCGTAATGTAATACGTCTCAAGCTACTGGTTCTTGGTTCTGATGAGTTTCACGATAAGCACGTTTTCTTTTACATATATACAGTAACGCAGTAAATGGATCTATGTTCTAGCTATATTCATGCAGTGAATCATGAAGTTCAATGCTATTCCTACCCGTGGTATTGTCCGTCTCTATGTCGTGAAGTTAAAACACTATAACCAGCCAAGTCTCATTGAGCCCCCAGCGATGCGAGGGCGTTGCGCAGCTCTTGAACTGCTGTAGGTACATCCTCAAAGTTCAATGCCGATATTGCCCACTTGGCGTGCTTCTGCGCCTGGTTGATATCCTTCTGGTCTGACGAGTAGTTCCTCTGCACAGGGGGAGGTGCAGAGGTAGGAACCGCAGGTGGAGGCGAATGAGCTGGTGACTTTCCAGGGTGTGAAGAAGCAAGATGGGGCATCATCGGTCTGATGGGCGCAACTTCTGGAGCGGGTGCCGAGGCCTCAGAGATTGATGGTTTCGCAGCAGGCTCGGTAGCCAGATGTGGCAGCCATGGTCGCGCGGCCACTGCAGCATTGAGTGGCTTTGTGGGATCGATTGGTGCCTTTCCGGGATGAGAAGAATTAAGATGAGGCATCATGGGTCTGTCAGGTGGGGGCTCGTTTGCAGCTTCAGGAATAGATGTTGGAATTGCTGTTGAAGGACCCGACGAGGGTCCAGCAGGCGAAGACGCAAGATGAGGCAGCCAGGGTCTTGCGGCCGCAGCAGCATTGAGAGGTGAGTTGTTCTCAATGCTCGACGCCCTGGACCGGGACGTAGCAAGGTGAGGTAAGAATGGCCTTGCAGCCGCAGCAGCAGAGAGGGGTGTGGGGGATTCGATGCTGGAAGCTCTGGAGCGGGCAACGCTTGATGCTCTGGATCGCGATGTAGCCAGGTGAGGCAGGAAAGGTCTCGCGTTCGCGGCAGCATCGAGTGGGGTCACAGCGTCAGGTGCAGGCTTTCCAGGGTGCGAAGAGTTGAGGTGAGGCATCATAGGTCTTGGGGGAGCGCCATGGTCTTCGGAAGTATCCATGGCTTGTGAGGGAGCGGAAGTTGGAACTTGACCTTGGGGTTGTGTGGGAGTCTCAACAGCAGGAGATACCTCAGGTGGAGGACCGACTGGTGGGCGAGCAAGATCACCACCTGGTGTAGAGCTGGTGCTCATGGGTGATGGAACAAAAGGCTCTGGCGCCTGTCCCTCGGGCTCATTTTGAGGCACTTGCGGTGGGAAATAACTAGGATCAGCTGGATCTTTTGTCGGAGCCTCTGTAGGTGTGCCAACTTGGGAAAACCCTCCCTCTGGCGCATCCTCAACTGTGGCGCGCTGACCTCCTGTGAGAGCTTGAACCTCGGGGTCAGAGGGATCAAGACCAGCACTGGGCTCAGGCTCAGGCGCCTTGGGGTTTGTCTCGTTGGGATCTTTGCCCTCGCGGATGGCCTTTAGAATTCGAGCAGCATTCCACTTTGCGAACTTGATCTTCTTGACAACCTCAGGGTCAGGCTCGCCCCATTCGCGGGTAAGATCGAAGAAAGTCGCAGCGGCATCGAATGTGTCGGCGGTTTGTCTAGAATAAGTCAGTTTCACATGTAAAGACGGTAAGAACGTTATGACGTACCTCGTCACCTTATCGGCACGAAGGGCACGCTCAGCGCGATCAAATGTCTGCTGGGCAAATTGCTCAACGTAGGCTTGTCCCGCAGCATTATCGATAATCGCTTCATCGTCAGCGCGCTCCGTCTTTGTGGTCTCGAGCCGCTCGATCAAGGTCTTTGTGAACTCGAAGGCTGATTCGTCTGAGTTGTGGAGGCCTTTGCCCACGATCTGGTTGACGGCATGGTATTCACCTGCAAGTTGAAGAGTTTTAGCGACTGTTTGTGGGTTGTTTCGAGATTTGTTGTTGCCTACACCAGTATGCGAGGGCGGGTTTGACGGTCCTGAGCTGGTTCGCGCGGTTGATGAAGCGGCTCACTTCGGGGATCTTGAGCACGGCTGGTAGAGGCTCGGCCATGATGTGCGGTATATTCTGGGACGAGACGTGGGTTTGACAGATTCTCGAAATGCCTCAGAAAATCGTGGAGAAGGATAATTCTTAAAAGTCGGACGCTAAACTAGGATGACGCAAGTTGAATGTCAACTCCAAGTTGTGTTGGAGATCTTTACCCCACCTCCATCTCGATCTCCTCATTCTCTTGTCTTCTGTCTACGCGTTGACGTAACGGTTTTAGTGGTTCGTGCACAGCCACATGGTTTCCCCGGATTCGGTCAGCTCACGCCACATGTGGCACAAGCTGAATTCCAGAATCATCGAATCAGAGGACCCAGCTTCACTTTGGATAGTCTGATCACCGTGGCTTTTTCTCCGAAGATGCCACTTTGTTCTCGACGACAACCACAAGACACTGTTGGTTCTTGTCATTGAGCCTGCTAGATAAGAGTCACTTCCTGATCTGAACAGTCTCACATCAATCACTCTTTCATTCCATTCTCTTCTATACACTCGCACTCGCATTTTGTCTTCACGATGCATAACCCCACATCTCTGCTGGTAACGTTGACAGCGGCGCTTGCGGCTCTGCCCGAAGCTCAAGCTGCCATCTATACCAAGAACTCTCCCGTTCTTCAGGTCAATGCTAAGAACTACAACAATCTTATTGCCAAGTCCAACTACACCTCTATCGTCGAGTTCTACGCTCCCTGGTGTGGTCATTGCCAGAACCTGAAGCCCGCCTATGAGAAGGCTGCCAAGAACCTCGATGGCCTTGCTCAGGTTGCTGCCATCGACTGCGATGAAGATGCCAACAAGCAGCTATGTGGCTCTATGGGAGTTCAGGGCTTTCCTACTCTCAAGATCGTCCGTCCTGGTAAGAAGTCAGGCAAGCCTGTCGTTGAGGACTACCAAGGTCAGCGAAGCGCTGGGGCCATCCAAGAGGCTGTCATGAGCAAGATCAACAACCATGTCACACGTGTAAGCGACAAGGACCTGGACTCTTTCCTCGCAGGTGATAAGCCCAAGGCTATTCTCTTCACTCAAAAGGGAACTACCAGCGCACTTATTCGAAGTATCGCCATTGACTTCCTTGATGTCATTTCTGTCGCCCAGATCCGTGATAAGGAAGCGGGTGCTGTCAAGAAGTTTGGTATTGAAAAGTTCCCCGCTCTTGTCCTCATTCCCGGAGAAGGCAAGGACCCCATTGTCTACGATGGCGAGATGGCCAAGAAGGACATGATCAAGTTCCTCACCCAAGCTGGACAGCCCAACCCTGTCCACTCTTCTGGAAGCGCTAAGAGCAGCAAGGCCAAGAAGGACGACACCAAGACCGCTAAGAAGAACAAGTCCAGTGAAGCTGCCAAGGAGCCTGCCGCCGAGTCGAAGGAATCCACTACTGAGGCTGAGGCTGAGGCTGTTCCTTCTATGGTTCCTATCTCTACTATCAAGAGCTTGGAGGAGCTTACCAAGGAGTGTCTCGCTCCCAAGTCCCACACCTGCGTCCTCGTCTTCACCCCCGGTGAAGCTGGCGAGAAGGCTGTTGACTCGCTCTCTCACCTCAACACCAAGTACGTCCACGGTGGCCGAAAGACCTTCCCCATCATCGCTGTTCCCAGCGACAGTGACGCCGCGTCTACTCTTCCCAAGGCCCTCGGTTTCAAGGACAAGGTCAACCTGATTGCCATCAACACCCGCCGCAACTGGTGGCGCCAGTACGAAGGCGACTTCAGCCTCTCCAGTGTCGAGAGCTGGATTGACGCCATCCGCATGGGTGAGGGTGCCAAGAAGAAGCTCCCTGAGGGCGTTGTCGTTGAGAAGAAGGCCGAGTCTGCCGAGTCTGCCCAGGATGAGTCGACTCAAGCTACCGACCCTGAGCCCGAGATCGAGACCGATGGTCCCGATGATGTTAAGACCGTCATTGAGACTGAGACCAAGGTCGAGTACGAGACTATCACTGGCGAGGACGGAGAGGTGACCACGACTATCATCGAGACCGAGATTGAGTATGAGACCCAGACCGAGACCGAGTATGTTGAGGAGACTCCCGAGCCTGAGGCCCAGCCTGTCGCTGAGTCCGAAGCCGAGCCCAAGACCAAGGATCAAGTTAAGCACGAGGAGCTGTAAAGACCAGAACTCATCTTCAAAATGTTACAATTAGCCCGTTACACTATGATATTTTGATAGCGCTGGACATACCTGTAGGTTAAAACTAGCAGATCAAACAGATAACTCCAAACACGATTTTTGACCCCGATGCAATCCTGGTATCAATGTTCTATCCATCCAAATCCATCATTGCGTCGCTTGCGTCCACAGCACCCTCCTTGACCATCTGCGCACCCTTATCCTTTACAACTTGATCCAAAAATTGCTTCACCTGCTTACATCCGTCTACACCTACTACCAACATACCCTCCAATCTGCTAACCTGCACACGGCTCTCACATACCAAGACCGCGACTCGATCGCTGGCGCCCAGTGTCGCAACGGTGAGGTATGGAAGCTCCTGCTCCTCCTGATTGTTCAGGTCGAGCAGAGGATCGGCCGTGTCGTCGCCGGCAGCGTATGTAGAGGTCGAGCCAGCTGTGCATGCAGCGATATAATCCGTCATGGGGATACCAGCATCGATAAGCGCAAGAGTCGTAGCGTTGAGTAGAGCAGCGAGTAGCGATCCGTCTTGCGAAAGGACGTGAAGCGAGATCGAAATCGAGGAGTGGGGGAACAAATGCGTATGTAAGTTGGAAGCCAGGGCATTCTCAATCGTAGTTTCAATCTCTTGTATGCGCCTACAAAATTATTAGTCCGCTTCCCAAAAAGCAATCGTCATAAAGAAAGGCTCACTTGTCATTGCGCCCTCTCTTCTTGCGATCCACGCTTGAGAACCCAGCAACCACAACATTGACGTTGATCGCCGCCATATCACGAGGAGCCTGCTGTCCACCGCGTTTCTGCTGGTTCTGTTCCGAAGGACCTGTCACGACACACATGACTTTTGTATGACCCATTTCGAGATATGATGAACCGTCGGCAGCATCTTGAGTTCTAATCTGGGCGTGGAGACGACGGAGTTCGTTCCATCTTCGTCCGTCGACGCGCAGGAGCGCTAATGAGTATGTTGAGGTATCGAGAGGCATTGTTCGTTATGTCGGTATGAATTGAGCTTAACTTGGCTGCGCATCCATCACCAAAGGCTGCTCATGGTGGGGGAAATTTTCTATGCAATGCTGTGGCTGTGCTTGTGGCTCAAGCTATCGATAAGAGTTTATCTCGGATCATCCCTGGCTTCGGATTAATCCATCATCCAATCGTCATCCATCGGTTTTGGAACATTTCTTGGTCGATGTCCGACAGCCATTTACGGGATTGCGCTTGGAGATCAGATTTCCGAATACAACACCAGAGCTTCCGGCACTTCAGCCGTCCGAGCAATTCGGTGATGTAATCCTCGACGCCATAAATCCGTGCGCCATCCAATGACACTCGGAATTGGACGACACTAAAGTTTTTTCCGCTGTGAACAGGCAAGTGCCTTGTTATCAATGAGTGACCATGACGGAATTAAGCAGTTAATTGGGGACGGCTCAGAGCGATGTTTCATTGATAGCTCCAACTCTGTTAGCGGAGATAGCTGAAGCTCCCGTATTGATGTTTGCGTCCTGATTGTATATAAGTTTGTTGTTTCTCCTCGATAGAAGACATTCATATCATCATCGCACTTCTCAATACTACGATCTCAATTACAAACGTCAATTGACTCTTCAACTTCAAGCAAATACCCCATTGAACACCAATTCACCTTATAAACATCATGTCTTCTCTTCCCCAAACATACAAGGCCTGTATCATCAACGAGGCCAACGCTCCCTTTAAACTCAGCGACGTCAAGCTCCAACATCCTTCCAAGGGACAAGTCCTCGTCAAAGTCCTCGCCTGCGGTGTCTGCTTCTCCGATGTAGCCGTGAGCTCAGGCGAGTTTGGCAACATCTTTCCCCGTGTTCCCGGTCATGAGATCATCGGTGAGGTCGTTGAAGTTGGCGAAGATGTTTCCAACATCAAGAACGGCGACCGCGTTGGAGGACCTTGGCACGGTGGTCATGATCGAACTTGCCGACAATGCCAACGAGCTCAGTTCCAAATGTGCGACCACAAGGATATCAACGGTGTGAGTCGCGATGGTGGCTTTGCCGAGTATGTTCTTCTGCGCTCAGAAGCTGCTGTTCGCGTGCCCAAGGAGCTTGACCCTGCGGAAGCTGCTCCTCTTCTATGTGCCGGTGTTACTGTATTCAATAGTATTCGCAAGATGCATGTTGAGCAGGGCAACATTGTTGCTGTTCAAGGTCTAGGTGGTCTCGGCCATCTCGCAGTTCAATACGCCAATAAGATGGGTTATGAAGTTGCAGTCATCTCAACAAGCGACGATAAGGCCGATTTCGCCAAGAAGCTCGGTGCTCACCACTATATCAACGCCAAGAAGAGCGACGTTGGCGAGGAACTCAACAAGCTTGGAGGCGCCTCAATCATTGTCCAGACAGCACCCAACCCCAAGGCTATCTCACCACTCGTTCAAGGTCTTGCTCCTGAGGGGAAACTGCTCAACCTGGCACCTGTTGGTGCTGTAGAGGTTGATACTCTGGCCTTGGTCACCAAGGGTGCCAGTGTTAATGGCTGGCCTAGTGGTCATGCTCTCGATTGCGAAGAGGCATTGCGCTTTTCTATGACGCATGAAGTCAAGTGCATGGTTGAGAAGTACCCGTTGGACAAGGTACAGGAGGCAGTCGATAGCCTTAAGGCCGGCAAGCCTCGATTCAGAAATGTTCTTGTTATGCAGTAAAGGATAGAAATGCTGTTGTTAATGGATTGTTAGCCGGTGCAGGCGTTGGTGGTGGGTTGTTGTGGGGTCGTAACAGCGGCGACCTGATGTTGTGAATAGTTACACGATCATTAATAAAGATAAACGTTTTTAATCCATTGATTTGCCTCCAAAGCATATGAGAGATTTGTCCTTATCTTGTATGTCCTCCATATTGATTGCTTCTAAAACCGACACGATTGACACAATTGTTGATACAGGGTAATCCACCAACTAACAACCCCACAGTTTCACTATCCCAAACTCACCATCGTCAACCTCACTTGACCTCATGAGACTCATAACTCGTACCTTGTCTACTCGCCATATTTCAGTTCCTAATTTTCGACTGCAAAGATTTCACACAATGTCACTCAAAACACCACCCCAACCTCCCCCATCATTCTTTTTGACCCCTTCAGAGATCCTCACCCAAACCACGAATCTCATCTCCACCACGACAACCCTCGAAGACTCCCTCGTCTCGTCCCTCACACCCTCAACCGCCACATTCTCATCCCTCCTCACCCCGATCCTCAAAGACGACCACGCCGTCTCCAAGCAAACTCTTATTATCCGCCTCTTCAGCTCCGTCTCCGAAGACAAAGATCTTCGCGATGCATCACGCACAGCAGAGGAAATGCTTCTTAAGGCCAACACAGCATGTCTCATGCGCAAAGATATCGCTGCACTAGTGAAGGGTGCTTATGAGAAGAGTCAGCGCGGAGAAGAGAAACTGGACGAGGAAGATGCGTATATACTGTTCAAGACGCATAGGGCGTATCAGAATACTGGTGCAGGAATTGAAGATGAGGATTTGAGGGAGAAGTATATGGCTGCTGTGCAAGAGAGAAATGAGGTTCTCGTCGCAGCTAAGAAGACGATTAGTGAAGACAATGAGGGAATCTATTTCTCGCGTGATGAGCTAAACGGCGTGCCTGCTTCTGTCCTCGACGCCATGAAGGTCAACGATGAAGGCAAGCTAAAAGCGACCTTCAAAAAGGGCCATTTAATCTCGATCATGAAACACGCAACCAATCCCGTCACACGAAGGGCATACCATATCGCAAAGGAAAGCCGGTTTCCCGAAAATGTCACCCGTCTAGAGCGCGCCGTCGAACTACGCAACAGCACAGCGCGAATGCTCGGCTTCAAAACACACGCAGAGCTCAAAATGGAGGATAAAATGGCAAAGAGTGTCGAGAGCGTTATATCAATGCTCAACAAGCTACGTACAGAGTTGAAGCCGCTCGCTGATGAAGAGATGAGGATCTTACTCGAGATAAAGAAGACTTATATCCAAGAACACGGCACTGATGAGACAGAGGAAGACTCGGAAAGGTTAAATGCATGGGATTGGGCCTTCTACGCAAGGATTCTTGAGATGGAGAGGTTTTCTGTTGATTCGCTTCTTATATCAGAGTATTTTGAAGTTAACCACAGTCTCAAGGGCATGTTGCAGATCTTTGAGGAGATTTTCGGCATGGCCTTTATTCCTACTGATGCACCGGTGTGGCAGAAGGATGTAACCGTCTATGAAGCTTGGAACTCCGAGGATCAAGGTGGCGAGTTTCTCGGATACCTCTATCTGGATCTCTACGCACGAGAGGGCAAATACGCAGGCGCACACAGCTCTCTCATTCAACCTGTAAGCGCCTTTGAATAGAACCTCACTCATGTCCAAAATACTGACCAAGACAGGGCTTCATAACATCAGACAACAAACACCACTACCCATCCTCATCCCTGATAACATCCCTCCTTCACACACCCTCCAGTCCAACTCTCCTCCTTCACTCCGAGCTCAAAACAATGTTCCACGAACTCGGCCACGCAATCCACAAACTAGTCACCCACACGAAGCATCAACACGGCTGCTCCCGCGACTTTGTCGAAATTCCGAGCATTCTCCTCGAGAACTGGATCTGGGTACCTTCCGTCTTACGTCGTCTCGGAAAGCACTACAGTTACCTCAACGACGAGTATCTCAGCTTCTGGAAGACTCAGGCCACCGATGCAGCTAGACCAGAGGAGGAGTTACCCGAAAGGTTGGCGCTTGACCTTGCTAAGACGAAACATGTCAACGGCGCGCATGCGATGCTGCATCAGGTCTTCCTTGCGTTATTCGATCTTACGATTCATAATGCTGAGGAGGGGAAGCCTGTGGATACGACAAAGCTTTGGAATGAAAGTAAGACGGAGATCATGGGTCTTGGAAGGGCGGATAGTATTGGACAAGCATCTTTTGCGCATCCTTTCCGAGGATATGATGCTGCGTACTTCACCTATGCGCTGTAAGTTTACCCTACCGCTCCGACTTCTTCCAGTCGCTAACAGAGCACAGATCAAAGGTGTATGCCACAGACTTGTGGGTTAGCCACTTCAAAGCCGACCCAATGGACAAGAGCACCGGCCTTCGCTACCGTCAGCATGTCCTGCAACCAGGAGGCAGTCAGCCCGAACTCAAGAGTTTAAGCAACTTCCTCGGTCGCGAACCAAATGACGAAGCGTACTACTCAGAAGTCACCAGCACGCCAGGCTCCGAGATAAGCAAATCTTCCGCTTTGTAGAGAGAGAAGACTAGTTATTGGTACATATAAACAACAAAGGCTGGTCTAACAGACGAAAAAGTATAAACAGTTTAGACCAGTATTTAGGTTACTTTATCTCGGCGCCTCAAGTCTTAGACAAGACTTCTGCTACCCACTAGAACGCTCATATACAAAAAGAGGGTATCATGACTAGATCTATCATTACATCATGCTCAATGCACCAGCCTCAACCTTGGAAAAGGCGCCGCTTCGACATCCACAATAAGCAAGCCCTTCTCATTCATTGTCACTCCGACATCCGTAATGGGAGTGATCTTCCTCGTGTGCGCAACTTCCTGTCTACTAACACGCGCCTCATCTCGAGGAATCCACAGGACAGGTTTGGGCATCCACAATTCTGGTGGCCAGTAGTTGGACAGCTTCTCATCGCCAGCGTAGTCGGCGTCGGGGAGCTCTTCGAACGGAATGAGCTTTCGTAGGGCGATGAAATCTTCGTATACTTCGGGGTGGAGGAACCGTTGCAGAAAGGTCGGTGGCTGATCCGGATTTGAGGGATTGCCAGCAAGGATCCAGCGATCCAAGAATTGCTTGATAGGCGATTGCTGCACTTCCTTCTTGATCTGTGTCTTCGCTGTCGTCTTCATCCATTCCGTTACCATGAACTTCATTCCGCCAGCACCGTCGACGCCCCTTGAGCCTTGCGGCCCCCCATGTTGGCCATCTTCGTCGTCGCTGGGAGGCTCCTCAACCTCTTCTTCTCCAAAGTTCAGATCTGTGTTGAAGTAACTGGCCGCGTTTCCCCCTTCCGTTTCTCCAGATTCTGCCTCAGCCTGTAACCTTTGCTCTGCTTCGGCCTTTTCCTGCTCTTGAAGTTCTTCCTCTAACGTCAATGTTTGAGGCAGATTTGAAAGCAGAGGCGTTATTGAGTCACTGAGAGACATATGTACTATCCCCGTGAATATGAGGAAGATGAGCATCAGTATCATGGGCGGGAATGCCAATTTCAAGGCAAAAAGACCAATCATGCAAATTTGGGCTAAGTAAAGCCCAGTGATGAGCTGAAGGAGGGCGGTGGGATAGAACAACCCCATGCTATCCATTTCCGAGTCGAATACGTAAAGAATATTGTAACGATAAATGAGGCGCGTAAAGGCCATGCCGGCACATGCGAAGAGGAGGATCAGAGGTGCGATACATGTGTAGCAGAACGCTGCTACTGTTAGCTAGGGTAAGGATCGTTGGCTGAGACGTTTACTTACCAATGCACGCCATATTCGTATAGATCGGGAAGATGCCGCCCCAGCGAGGCGGACGAAGGGTGTACCAAATCTTGAAGCGCGTCCTAGGATTCTGTACACCTCTACCCATAATGTAGTGTCGGAACAGCTCAAATATGTGCAAGAGGCCAGTGGCGCCAATGGCCAGGCACTGAACAAGGATATATGAGAGATAGAAATTTGAGGCTTTTGGTAGGTTTGTCGCCAGGAGGTCGGGGGCCGACATAGGCTTCTTAATGATGTTGAGAATGGCAGCAGAAGCGGCCGAGGTCAATGTCGTGATCAAGAAAACTTGGACTACTTGGAAAGCAAAGTAGACCTTCTGTGTAAAGAGTTCGACTAGCACCAGAGACGGGATTCCAGCTGCAACACCGCAAAACCTCAGCATCGCAGGGACAAGCGACATCCAGAAGGACAAAGCAATGGCAGGAATAAAACCCTGAAGAAAGCCAAGAATGGGCTTAGGCAATAGCTTAATCCACCGCAGGAAGATAATGCCGCTTAAAAAGTCGATATTCGACACAATACCAATCATGGCAGATGGAATAGACCAAAACACAATAGCAACCGCGACAAGACCCATGATGAGAAAGCGGCGGATGATGCGCTCCCACCAGCGCATTCGGAGTGCACTCCAAACGACCTCGTCTGGTCGCACGCCTAAAAGCCGAGGAGCGAGTTGGAGGGGTCGATGATGGGCTACAATCTGGTGCGCAGCCTGAGCAGCCTCTTGTGTTTCGAACTCGATGAAGGCGGCAGGTAAGGTATCGCCATCGCCGCGACGAACCTGGCGTCGAAGTTTCCAGATCTCGAGATTCAGGTCCTTGAGTCGCATGCGACACCAACGGATTGTGTCGACGCGTCGGAAGAAGTTGTGAAGTGGCCGGTGATAAGGTCTGGCGTTCGCAGGGACCCATTGAGCGGCTACGGAGCCTCGAACATCAGGGAGATCTGGATCGAGTCCGTATGGATGGACGTATTCGGGATCTTCGGCTGACTTCTCCAAGAAGTCGTGAGTGTCTTGGGTTGCCGTTTGGGACACTTGCGGATACTGGTTCTTGTTGTTCTGGTCCTGCGTTTCGCCCTGTTCCTGTTCGTGGTTTTGTGATATGTCGACCTCGCGCGGGGAATTCGGCCGGTTCTGTTCGCTACTTGGATCAGTCCTGTAGGACGAACTCGACTCTGCAGCACAAGGTTCGGCCGAGGACGATGTTGATGGCGGATTCTTTCCAAGTTGCTTCTTACGAGCCAGATATGCTTTCTTGATCAGCAAGATTTCGGCCTTTTCCAGTCGCATTGCTGTCTCCTCCCTTTCTTCCACAAGTTTGACAAGGGCCTTGGCGGTTCGCGGGATCCATACTCGTTTGACGGAATCGCCATAAAGCTTTCGTAGTCGGGCTTCGTCAAGGTAACGGTCGGGAATCGATGTGATAAGTAGCGTCCTGGATGACAATCGCTTGGCATAGTGAGGCGAAGAAAGATAAGCTTGTCGAATACCAATGTAGTAGAAACACTCTCGAGTGATGGTAAAGAGAACAAAGCCTAGGCTAGTTAATGCCAAGTTGTAGAACATGCCATTGCAGCACTCACCAAAGAACATGTATGCGACAGCGACATGCGCAAACATGCGAGTCTTGTCGCTGATCTTACCGATCGTCAAGATATCCAATTGGCTGAGTTTATTGCCACCAGTGATATGGATTGGGAAGAGGATAGGCCAAGCGATTAACATGCCCACAAGAAATGTGTTTCGCAAGACCTTGAGGTATCGCAGAAAGAAGAAGCCATCGAGGGAGCCATGGTTGAGTACGAAGGTATCGGGAGTCTTGAAGAACGGCTTCACCCAGTTGAACCAGCCGTTTGGCAGCGGCGGAATAGGCGTGCTATAAGATTGTGAGTGACCATCCAGGTTTACTGAAGGACTTTCCTTACTGAGGTGATCGCAAGCTCGGTATAGCCCGCGGCGCATAGACACGGGCACATTTTACTCGAGCAAGGGCGAAGAACAGAATACAGACGACACAATAAATGCTGACAGGTATAAATGTTCCACCAAGCGATTGAAGCGACGAAGACTTGGAGGCGTTGTTGCTACTCAAGGTACCACCGCTAGACCCATCACGAGTAGAACCAACTCGGGAGTCATCGCCTTCCTACATATCGTCAGTATGAACGCCACTGAGGTTGAGATAAGGTTAGAGTTAGAGAAGTATACCAAAGGTATATCGAGCGCTCTAGCGACGAGGGAATGCCAATTGGTGGACATGGCAAGAGTGGATGCGCAACTTGCGCTGCAGACGCAATAGACGCACGCGATTGAGGGAGCTCAGATGAAGTGAAAGTTGGTTGTAGCTGGAGGCGACAAGTGACGATGATTGCGCCGCCGCATCGTTACCTTGCGGCAAAGCTTGAGAGGAACGAGCCGACAGACATTGAGTGCTTTGAAGGATGTTCAATTTTTGCAGTCAGCGACAAAGCCTATAGGTAATGTTGTAAGATCTACGCCGGGACACAAGTGAGGCGAGGATGATCGAGATGAAAGTCTTGGGTCAAGGTGACGTTGAAAGTGGGATGTTTCCTTCGTTGATTGCAAAAGCGGGCGCCCTCTCTAATGGCAGGTCGGGAAGTGGCATTGGCAGACAGGGCACTTTCAGCGATCCCTGCGGCACAGTCCATCAATTTAGGGGCTCCGAGCAACCCTTGTTAGTGATTGTCGAAACTTTTTACCACTGTTGTCCAATTGCTATGGGGAAATGTCTTACAATTCCCATGACGAGCCCCTCTTTTCGATTGCTTTTTAAGGCCTTCTGCCTGTGCACTCCAACCCAAATGCCGGGCCTTGGTGAGACAGGAGAGCGGAGGCAAAAATGAATGTGGCTGGATTTAAAGAGAATGTTGTCTGTCGTATTGCATTTTATTAGCTTCCGGGCACCAACCAATCTCTATCGTAAGCAGGGCTTAGACAGGGGTCCAACAGGCCCTGGGGACGGACAAAACGCCAACCGGGAGTCTAGACCTGGGACCTAAGCTAAGGTAGGGAAAGAAAGAGACAGCTTAAAACCCCGACATAATTCGGACGAAGTGATCAAATTATTTTGTCTTTATCCGTAAAAGTCAGACTTCCGTTCTCCCCACCTCGCAGATCAAAATGAAAAGACCCTGGTTTTCAGCTTTGCGTGTGAAGTTTCACTGACCCACGGAGAATTAACCGGGTTGAACAACATGACATGTTCTTAACTGACTCAGAATGACGCCTTCATTATGAACACGGGAAGCCATCAGGTTTTTGTTTGCCAAGCTGTGATATAAGATGATCGTCTTTGGGCTAAATGATGGGCATCCAAATATCCCCTTTTGAGGCCTGGCATATGCAGTCATCTTTCCGGCCGTACAACATCCCTGACTCTAAGACATGGTTGTATCGGAATAACCTATTGCGCTTATCGGTCAATTCCGATGAGATGGTGTAGGGGCGTCGTGAGAACTTCAATGGTCGACGACAGCATACCTATGTAGTGGGAGGTAAGGTCATCAGAGGAATCCCTGGAATTCTCAACAACATACCTACGGTGCGATTGAGCGATGCCTGGAAGTCTATTCTTCAAAGCGCCACTGATATCGTCACGTATAATGTGTAGTCTGTTTATATAGGATGGAACAGTATACTTGATAAGGCAGAGTGTTAAGTTCGTGACAAACAGGTGCGTGTATATGACAACTTAACTTCCTATACCCATAGACTGAAAGTCTGTCCCACTTATCGCGCTCAGTAGCGATAATGGTGGTTTAATTAGAAAGAGGAGAACGTTATACATTGATGCCTTGACTGATGACTAGGTATTGAGGATTTCTAACTGGCCAAAGCGATAAGACGTACAGGCTAAAACAAAACATTGATAAACACAAGCCTATGACCTTAATACCGGAGTGTTCAGGTTATATCATGGGTCGTACAAAGTAAACAATGACCGAAAGGAGTACCATAAAAGCTTTCATTCATCAAACAAGAACCCAACAACTCCTCCAACACCAAGACACACATGCTCTTCCAGGTGAGTTACAGAAGAATCGTCGACCAATTCTTCTAACTGACGCCCTGACGTCTTTAGCTCAACAGTTCAATGCCTTCGTCTTGTTGAATGTCCGCCCGGCAGGAACAGCGATCAAGTGTGTTGCCACAGGGAAAGCAAAAGTGATGACCGCATTTGCAAGCTGTAAAAAGTTAGAACATGCGCACAACGTTCGAATTGGTTGTTACTTACTCATATGGTCGCAGCCTCCGGGCTTCTCAATGAGATGTCCACACTTTGGGCACTTCTTCCACCCTGCCTTCTCACCTATGTCGAGCACTTCCTGTGACAGTGGATCCTCTGGACAGTCGCCTGTGTGCCAGTTTCCTTTACATTTGGTGCATGTATCGGTCTTGCAAACAGCACAATGGGCAGTCCCTAGACGGATCAGTGGTAGGGGAATGAATGTAGAGCATCGCTGGTTGCTGCACCAGATACGCCTCTTGGCAGGTGTCCCGAATTCAACCTGCTTCGCCTCGTATCGCTTGACCAGCTCCTCGGAGAAGTTGTTGCTGATAATGACTGGGATCGTCTTGTGGCAGCAATGTAGTGGAAACATGGCCTCTCGTTGCATTGTCAGGTCGGCGAATCGCTCGAGGCAGGTACGGCAGTAAGCGTGGGAACAGGGTGCCAGTATCATGTGCGACTTCGTTAGCTTGTCTGCGCACGACATGCATTCGGAGACGGAAACCTCGCGAGGTAGAGGGGGGCGAGGGGAGTTGTTTGCTGAACGTTTCCCAAGCACATAGTTTTTATCGTTGAAGAATCTCTCGGTAAGTGCGGCCCCTCCGGTGTGTCGCTCAGTTCTCACGAGTGTTGGAATGCGTCTCGAGTTGCCGTTGGATCTGCGTGTCTCTGCGCGCCTCCTGATTCCGGAAGCGCTTCTCGAGGGGGGTTGGATACTGCCTGCATCGAGCACCATTTCCGTATTTGCGAAATAGTCAGAAGTATGGGTGTTTTGGTTGTTTTTGATGTCGGCCATTTTGTCCATTATGCTGGTGTTGACGTAGAGTTGTAAAGATTTGATGATGTTGGGGGATGAAGATATAAATAGGTAGTCTTAGGGATGTTTGCAAAGAAGTCAAAGAAGGTAAAGTTTAGATGATGCAATGCGTCCCAGGAAAGACCAGACGGGAGCCTGATGAAGGAAGGCTCGAGTCACTGCATAATAAAAAGTGTATTTTATGACAGATTGCGAAAGGAATTAGGGTATCAAGCACACAAAGTCAATTCTTGAGGACCCCGATACTAAGCTCCCGCTACTCACAGTTTCCATGGAGTCTAACTCGCCATATACATCTTTGATAGGCAGACTGCTCTTTCTACTTCATTACGGGACCCAAGTGAATGGATGTGGCTCGAAGGCAGCCATTCGACCCGGCCAACAGTCATGCGAAAAATCCACGACTCTCTTCTCGTTGAGTACACTTCTGCCAAGAAACTGTATAGTTCGCAGATAGTCTATTCCCTGTGTATACTCTGGCAGCCCGGTGAGTAACAGACGAAATATTCTCTAAGCCTTAGGCTACAAAGTAAAGTAGTCTTAGTGCTACCTACCTACTCTAAGGTGGCATAAAGTGACCAACGTATTTCGTCTTTTATGATCTCAGTGGCCAATTCTTTGACACCGTGACATCTAAAAAAGACCTCCCTCTTCTAATACTATACGTATCGATAGGAACTGCTGCTGTCGGATCATCGTGTAAGGAGTCGTGCCTCGTCTACTCGACGACACAGACATGTCTTCCACTTGCATCCGCAGACATAGCAGAATTGATACCCGCAGGAACATCCTGCAATGAAAGTCAGTACCTAGGTTTCGTTGACAGTAAAAAGTGACTCACTCATGTGATTGCACCCCAATGTGAGCTCAATAAGATGCCCGCACTTGACACATCGCTTCCAGCCCTGTCTTTCTCCCATACTCAACACCTCCTGCGAGACCTCATCAACAGGGCAAAGGCCTTGATGCCCGGTTCGCTTGCATCGAACACAAGTCTTCTTTCGACAGGATGTGCAGGTTCCCATGTTTCCCTGAATTGACGCAGGTGGGATAAAGACGGAGCAGTTTCGGTTACTGCAGTACGTGCGGTCGACGGTCTCGAACTCGATTTTCTTCCTTTTGAACTTATCGACCACGGACTGATTGATAAAAAGATTCTTGGCGGTAATAGGAATAGGTTTGCTACAACACTTCGGGGGGAAGAGCGATTCGTCATCCATGGTCGTGTTGAGGAGAGTGATGAAGCATGGACGGCAGAGTGTGTGGGAGCATGGTGCGTCGGTGGTATCGGATTCTGGGAAGTTATCTCGGCAGACGATACATTCCTTCATCTTCCTCTTCTTTGAGGTAGAAGAACCGCCCGTCTTTTCGTCCAGCTTTTCGTCCGGTCTTTCGTCGAGTTTTCCGTCCGGTTTCCCATCATTGCCAGCTTGGGTGTTGTATTTCTTCAGTCGGTTATACGTCTCGTCGTTGAGACGACTGCCATCGGTCGCAGTAGCTCCCTTGGTTTCACGTACGACGTCGGCGCCGCCGGCTAGCCTTACAGCCAACAGGTGGTCTTTTTCGGCTTGTTCTTCAACCTGCAGTAGGGCCGCAATCAACACTGTGTCCTTCGTAGGAGAACCGGCCAACCTCCTGGAAATCCTTCGGTCTTTTTGGACTTGTCGATCATCCTTCAGTAGAGATGCGATGAGTTCTGAGTCTACAGCAACCTGTAGCGCGATGCTGAGCGCAAGGGCATAGTCAGCAGCCTCATCCATGATGACAATGGATGGATGATAGAGGTCTCAGAGTATCAGAGGATTTGCCCCCCAAAAAATAAGAGAGGAAATGATTTGTTCACTTTACGTTTGATTAGGCTAGCACTTAGACTATTTTATTATGATGCCTGAGAAGCAAACAAAGAATTGGTGGAGACCTCAGCGTGAAAGTAACGACGGGGCGGCTACCAACATCTTGACAGTGCCCGTAAGTGATAGTAACTAGTATATTCACTTCCTAGTCTTTCATAAAGAAGTATATTATTGGAGCACTGTTGGACCTTTTGATCGTATACTAGGAGTTCTATTCTTTGAAGCACTCCCATCATATCCCTGCTGGTGCTGTCAAGAATCTTAACTGGCAGTCCGTTTCCAGAGGAACAAGAGATCAATGTATACCCTTCGCTTCTTTCTATCCAAACCGCATTCCCCAATGCTGAGCATAAGCCAGACATATTATAAGTTTACATGCACAACAAGTAGAGATATTATAGTCGCGCGCTTTCTTGTAGCCTTGACAACGTGCCTCCTCATGTATACGATTCCATAGGTGATCAGGGAGAGGCCGTTGGCTGTTCCCATCCCACATATACTCTTCTAGTTTACATGCTCATCCATCCATTCTCGTCAGAATCAGGTCATGGAGGCTTAGGATACTGAAATCAAGGAGTCACCCAAATCTCAAGATATAGATCCACTTCGAGCAGAGGGATGAACCGTAATCTGTGATTAAACTATTCCGTCTCTTGTGCTCTTGGGTGCTACTTTATCTAATACCCTGGAGATACGTCTATTGTACTTAGGAGAAGGCCGGAAAAGAGAGACCTTGCCAGTCAGAGTATGCACAGAACAGGGACTAGTTACGACGGATACAAAGTTTATTGGCAGATATGTACTCAACTAGAAGGAAGTTACCCTTGCTTCTTAATGATATAATTGTTAGACGAGAGGTGTTGAGTTATAACCACAATATGAACGGATAGCTGTGTTTCTGTTGCGAGTTGAGGCAATGTAGTCGCTGTCTTTTAGAGTCACAGACACCAACGAAGAGATGGACTTTGTCCGATAGATAAACTGCGAAGGCACTTCGTCCAAGACTAGAACAGGCTTTGTGGAGATCCTGTGCCCCTGTATTACCGAATAGGCGGCTCTGTTGTGAATCAGTGAATCAGTGTAAAGCGGCGGATGGCTCGCACTGCCAGGCAGCTGCCTTTAGATCCTCCTCGGAGCTGCTCTCCAGCCCCCCTCTCTCAAGCTCCTCACCTCCCACTTCCCACTTCCCACTTCCACCTGAAAGTCCTTTCTACTGTTTCCGTTCTCATGTCTTCATCTTGTCATGTCCCTATTCCAGCGCCTGTTCCCCTTCCTGAGGGCGTCTCCTACTCGCCCGGGAGGTCTCAATCCCGATGAGTCACGGATCCTCGCCCTGAGCATCGCCAGGGCTGTAGAAGCCGATGCGGCTATTTTGGAGCAATATCGCCGAGAGGACCAAGTGGCTAGAGATCGTATGATAGCCCAGGCACAGAATGAACACCGCAAGATCTCCATCGAGCCGCTGATCGATCAACCCGTCTTAGATGAAGCAACACTGAACGAGCTTCGTCGGCTGAACCCCGACGCTTCAGATGACAGTGAGAGTGAAGGTGACAGCATCGAGGAGGCCGAAGAACTGGTTGATGAGAAAGACGAGGATGTCGAAGTTATTGAACATGCTGACAACACTGGTGACACCCAAGATACTCACGAAGCTGAGTATACCCCTGACAACACTGAGGACACCGACGATGCTCCAGAGATTGAAACCCCCAGACAGCAACCTGGGGAGACGGCTTCCTCCCAAGCTACAACTATTGAGCAAGAAGAAGTCGTAGATCACGTTGATACTGTTGATCAGCGGATTGTACACGACCAACAAGGTTCTCAAGAGCCCCCTGATCTTGTCGCGCTCCCTGAACCAGCATCGCCTGCCATCGCCAGCTCTTCCGCAACACCACCTGCTCCGGAAAGAAAGCAGTGCATGGTATGTAGGGGGGATATTCTTGCCACCGACACTTTGCAAACACCCTGCTCTCATAACTGGTGCCAAACTTGCCTTGCACAGGCCGTCGAACTCTCCATGAGAGAGGAGTCTATGTTCCCACCTCAGTGCTGTCAGCAAGCTATCCCTATCGAAGTAGGCGCTTTTATCTCCCAGGAGATATTTGATCGATTCCAGGAGAAGACCACTGAGTTTGGAACTGTGGACCGAACTTACTGCAGCGATACCGCATGCTCAGCTTTTATCACACCCCAGTCAATCGCGGAATCAGAGGGGATCGCGCGCTGCAGTCGTTGTGAACTGCAAACTTGTCCCATCTGCAAAAGAGCTTGGCACGAGGGTGCCTGTCCTGAAGACGAGAAAACACAGGAACTGGTGCGCCTTGGAGAACGAGAGGGTTGGAAAAGGTGCGAGAGTTGCAAACATCTCATTCAGCGCAGCACTGGGTGCAACCAAATGAGTAAGTCTTTTCTCTCCAGATATTTGACCACCATCTCTCTAACATTACTTAAGCCTGTCGTTGCGGTCACAAGTTCTGCTACCTCTGTGCTGCCAAGTGGAAGTCTTGCTCGTGTCCATATTCGGATTTTGTCGGGCTCCTCGGCCTCGGCCAGCCTGCCCAGGCCGCTGCAAACAACGGACAGTTGCCGCCGGCTTGGCTGGAACCAGAGGTCCCTCGACGAGAACCAGTGCCTCGACCAGCACCAGTGCCACCGGCACAGAGACCAAGAGAGACTCCAGATCAGGAGGCTGCCAGACGACGTCGACACCGGGAACGACATGAGCTCTTCCCAGATTGCCAACATCGGCGTTGGCGGACCAGTCGCGGAGAATGGCAGTCGTGCGATGACTGTGGTCAATTTATGCAGGAATTCGTTTTTACCTGCCGAGACTGCGACATGGACGCATGCGGGCGATGCAGAGACACCATCGAATCCTGGCAATAGAGTTCTTTGAGGATATTTCTAGGCTTATGATGCCATAATATAGAAGCCTAAACTTTGGCCGAGGCTGGCAACAGGTGTCTGATATATCACCTCACCTGGGCACTTGGGGCTCAATACTTATGACATTTTGGAGGCTCATAAGGGATCTGAGGAGTTTGCTATGTTGTGGTAGCTGTTGCTATTGTATCGGCATATGAGACTTTACGATATGAAGACTGTTATGTATGATAGACACTAGGCTGGGGCTCGCTAGCGATTTACCTTGCATGAAGTACAATTTGGTCCGTTCATTGTTCCTTCGAACCTATTTTCGCTGATCCAGTAATGTAGTAGAGCCTGTCTGCTGTAGTCTCTTGCATCAACAAGATTCCTGACTGCAAGTATCAGCGCCAGTACTCAGCATCTTGACAGGGCCAGGGCTGGGTTACAATCTTGCAGACATCACTGCTACGAACCGAAGTCTCATGGTTGGCGGCTGATATCAGATCTGCATGTGGTTTTTATGTGATTTTATTGTTACTCGTCTGATTCCTCGTCGCTGTTCGTACAGTTCCATGACGGACAAATAGGTCCCCTCGCCACATCTCGACTCGCTTAGTGTACTTTCCCCTTCCACGTTACTCAAATAGCACTCTCAACATACAAGAACATAATCATACACGACGTTTCTGTTCACAGTGACCACAAACTTGGTAATTACAGGCAATGCAGAACCACGATGAACGAGGATTAATGCAGCCGCAGTCAAAGCATCTAATCGGCTGATTCCTGCAATCCATTAGCGTGTGCTTACACTGATGGTTGAGAGGTTCTCGAACCAGAAGAACCGACTTGCGTGGCCGATGCAAGACCCGACCTGCCGACTCTTGCCCAGACCCATTGTTGACAGTTGGGTTGAAACCCTGTGCTTGTGGGTTGAAGGACGATTCGGCAACAACCTTTTTCACTGCTTCCCGCTTCTCACGTTCAGCCCACCAGGGACACTTGCACTGTGTTCGGCTTGAGTTGCAGCGATAGCAGCAATCAGGGCAAACTGAACAGCCTTTAGTTGGTTGCTTGCAAGGTGGACTGGTAATCGCACAACTTACAAGCGTCCTTCTCATTGACCCGATGGCACAGATAACACAGTCCTTGCTTGGCTTTCTCGAGTGAAAGTGATACCTGATCTGGTGCCTGGGTGAGTTCACCGTCGAGTTCTTGATCCTGGGGTGACCCAACGTTGATTTCATGGTCATTCTCGAACTTCTTGGTCAAGAAGTCACGCAAGGTCGCCAAGTCAAAGACCGCAGAGTTGATATCCACCGGGACCAATTGTCCACAGCAAGTAGGAGGGAATACAGCGGCTCCCAGAACTGAAGTCTTGACCAGATTGAAAAGACAATCTGGGCAGTACTGGTGGCTGCATTGGCATGTAGTAAACGGCTCAGTGGAGGCCTTGTGACAAACGAAACACTCCACTTCCTCCTTCTTGACCGAAGTCAAACTGAGCGTCGGGTAGCGACCAAGGACAATGTGCCATTGAGGAGACTCAGTTTTGACGTGATCGTCGATGTCCAATAAGACGTTCTGGGGAGATCTGATACTTGAGACGTCGCTAGGTTCGTTCTTGCTGGGCGTAACCTCTGGAGCTGGGTCAAAGGAGATCAGGTCTTCCTCCTCCAAGGTTTCAGAAGAGGGCACAACTGCCAGCTCTGTAGGGCTAGATACACCAGTTACGCCTTCTGGTGAAGCACTCTGGGGCGCGCTTCGAAGGAATGACATTGCATCTGACATAACCTTGGACAGCTTGGGCTTCGCATTGGCGACACGTTCCCCAAATTCCATTGTATGTTTGGCTTATAACAGCGTGTTAGTCTAGCAGATATATGTACAAAGAGGTACTCACCTTTGGCAGCATGTGTGGTAGGCGTGTTGTTGACGTTACCGCGCTCCTTCTCTGGGCTTTTGGTCAGAGGCCCACACGCAACAAACGTCGGTGGAGAAGGAGAGGCTACAGTGCCGACAGTGGCAGCCGTTGTGGTGTTTTGCGAAGCTTCTTCCTAGGAAGTTTCGGGCTGGTCGACCACATCGGAGTTGTCTGTTGAGTCATAATCAGCAACGGGCGTCTCGTGTTTATCAAGAGGCTTACCAGGAGCATGATCAGAAGTGCTTCCTTCTGTGCCTAGTTTGACGCGACGAGCAACTTCTTCGGTATCCCAAACAACAGTGCCTGAGGCGACGTCTAGAAGATAAGAGCGGATTAGTCGTAGCTCGACTATGTGTTGAGGGATGTTTTCGTCTCCATCCGTGTTGGCTGCCTCGAACTCATCTAGATAGTTAAGTTGATACTGAGCAGTGTGCTGCATACCAGATTCTTTGAGGGCTTCTATGACAGCAACAGTAGCCATCTCGATCAGAGGATGATTCAAAGAGTGACAACGCGGAGTAGTCCGTTCGATCGACAGCAACAAGAAGAAGAAGAAGAGGAAGAGGGGCTGAAGGACGAAAGTACAGCCTAAACTTTAGAAGACCACCTTCTAAGCTTTTAGATGAGAACTGAGGAGTGATGAGATGAAAAGGACCATGGAAGAGCAGAGATGGGAGTGGGAGGGGGGATATGAGCGGGGTAGTAGGAGGGGATGTTGACTTGACGGTTACTGGGGAAATCAGTAGAAGGGGAGAGAAGGTGCGGGTGGACTAAGACGCCGCTGCCTGAGGACCGAAAGCCGGACCCAGAGCCTAAGGCTTTGGTATTGGGAGTGCCTGGTGTTTTTGGTAATATCGGAATGACGAAATCCTTCTGTCGGTCGGGCTTTCTCTTGACGCGGCTGAGGGGGCCAGCTCGAAGGACAGTGCGGCCCAGGAGGCAGTAGTTTAAAGTCGCTCCTAAGCGGGCTGTTGAATGTGATATTTTAGTGCCAGTGCAATCTTGACTGTTCGTAGTAGATATGCATTTTTGTTGTGTTTTTATTGTCGCCGTGCTGTGAGTGCCTGGATGCTCGATGCAAATAGTTGTGGAAGAGGAAAGGGGGCTTGATGTAGGCAGTAAACTCGGCGACAATTACAGGTACCGCGGCCTCGTAGTCGGTATTGAAATAATGGTCGTGACAATGGGTTTTGTCAGAGTGAAATGACTGGTGCCTAGGTATTCACTTTATTGAAGTATTGCTATCCCACAGAGCAATCCCCCTATCTCAACGTAGCAGCCCGGTAAGCAAACCCAAGTCAGGATGGACACAGGCCTTCTCTCGATTTCTCCCTGAACAAAGAACAACTTTAACTATTGATTGTCATTTATAAAGACACAGATTTACCTAGTATACATGAGATCAAACAGAGGTATGTCAAGTCCACCACCCCCATCCCATTTCGTTGCTTCCTAACGCCTTTTGTACTCCGGTCCCCAAACCCTCAAGTCATCATCGTTTTCAACGCCATTCCCAATGTCAAAACCTCATGATCCTCGCCCTGCACCCCCGGAGGCTTCTTATCCAAGCCCATAAGTCCATACACAGCCAGCTGTGCCGACCGCACCGAGTACTCCATCGTAAACGTCACTTCCCGCTCGATCTCAACAAACTGTCCCATCAGTCCCAAGTTCTTGCTTCCGTCGGGAATCACCTTCGGCCTATCGCCTTTCTTGCGCGTGAGGAAGGGGCTGCCGATCAGGGGCATCAGACAAGGGATAGTGATAGAGCGCTCGAGTGTTGGCTGGAGGGGGAAGGCCATTAGGTGTAGCAGCTCGGTGAGGATCTCGGCGCCTGTGCACTCCAGCATAGGCTTTCTGACGTATCGGCCTTGTTGATCAGGGAAGAGGCCGTAGCCCCAGAATACAAAGACGCCGTCGGGTTGATCTTTGACGTACGGCTGCTGGGGGATTGTTAGGGAAAGCATCCAAGGGCAATCGCGGAAGGTAAGGAGAGGCACGGCGCCGGTGAGTGTGCCCGTCCATTTGCACAGATGCTCAAAGAACGCTGGATCGCGAAGAGTGACAGTGAAAGAAAGCCAGGTCGATTTCGAAGGTCGGTCAAAGAAAGCTTCGGGGTTGCCAAATGTTTGTGGGCGCTCCAAAGCAAGTCTATCCCAGAAAGTCCATGAAGGGTCGAGTTCATGAGGTGCTGAATCACGCAGCTCCATTGTCGGCGGGGGTTGATCATTTGCCCCGTAACCCATACCGGAAGTCAAAGAGCCCAGAGTAAGAAACACAAGGTCGTCAGGCCCCAACGTCAATGGCACATGTTTGCTGTCTTGGTATGTCTTCAAGGCAGTCACTCGAATGTCAGATCCTTCATCTTCAATCTCCAATCCACTAACGAGTATGCCTAGACAGGTTAGACAAACATCTCTTTGAGCGAACGCAAACTTACCGTGCCGAAATTCGACATCCATTGCCTTGAGATACTGCGTCAAAGGCTTGATGATAGCCTGGAAGTCCTCCTCCGGTGCCTGTTCTACACCCGACAATGTTCCCATATTGGGAAACTCATGTAACATACGGTGCAAGCAGCGTCTGAACTCAACAGCACTACACCAAGGGTGAAACCGATTGAGCGACGACCACAAATCCCAGAAATTCGTCTCGAAGAAGTCCGGTTCGAATAAAGCTTGGATCTCAAGTCCTTCCAGCTCTTCCTCTGTTTCTAGAACCACTCTCATCAAGTCGCATTGGTTCTTTACACTCAGACCCATGGTGCTCACATCGACTGCTTCGGGCTTCTCTTTTCCACACTCATCGGGAATCTGCCTCACCAATCTTGTTCCTGAAGCACCGAGTTTCTTGCTTTCCTTGTTGAAGCGGCGCAGGCGGGCGGCCAGCGTCTCACCTTCGGTGTCAGAAGGTACCTTCTCCAACATACCATATAAGCAATGATACGTGAGACTCATTTTTCGAATGGCAGACACCCGATACCCTGTCTCCCAAGAAGGCTTCGAGAATGCCGCCATTGAGCCACCCGCTTTCGATGATGCCTCGAGAATATGGATGTGGCTACCCGGTACATGCGCATCGTCGATCAGGAACACAGCGGCAGCGAGCGAAGCAATGCCTCCGCCGACGAGCCAAACGTGCGGGCTGTCTGTTGAGCCATTGCTGCTTGGACTGTTGCTGAGACTGATCACACCGTTATCCTCGTCAGAAGTCACCTTGGGATCGCCATGATTATCCTCCATCCCCAATGAGTTGTCGTCCGTTCTCATTAACCTCCGACCAGGGAGCGTTGGATCGTCTGCCGCAAGCGAGAAATAGACGAAAGACCCTTGCCGATTGATGCGTTGTCCAGCTTAGCGATGCGAATTGGCAGACGTATAATTGGTGAAAGGATTTTTCTGCTTTCTTTTTATCTTTCGACAATGCTGATAACAGTTTAGCTTTAATATTTTGCAGAGACACATCCGGGGAACAAAGATCACGAGAGCATGGCGAGAATTTATGACTGGACATCTTCCCTGTCCTCAGCACGAACCCATCCACGGCCCGGTCCATCCATTACAAGACGCACATAAGGGCTCAACCGCATCATTTTGGCCAATCTCTGACGTCCTATCTGTTTTGGTTTCAAGATTTTTCTCAGCCTCAAGAAGTGGATTGATTGGAAAAAGTGCTGTCTTTCCCAATCGTACGATGTTTGTTGGCGTGATAGTGGGTGGACCGGGCTTGCATCGGAAGCGGGCCGCTGCTTGTGACGGAGGAAAGGGTCTAGAGCACCGGAAGACATCGGTGCTTGGCATTGCTGCGTTTTACAGGATATATATGCGGTGAGTCTCTGTTATGTCTGGCAATACTTGGGTTAGGCTATACAGCCATTGACTAGCTAGATGTGCATTTGGAGGTTGTCAAGTTTTGTTGGTGGCCCAACAGTTTAAAACGGAATCATATCATGGAATCGAAAGCAACCAATACGCCGTCGACTTCGGTTTGTGCCGTTAAGCTACCCTAGCGCGCCGGTAGTCTAAATCCAGAATTGGCTCTCGTGTACACAAAGACCAACGGACTTTGATAGAGTTCGACCGTCTACCGACGGGAAGTCTCGAGCGTCTTTCAATGATCTGACACTCCATCCATCTTCCGGCTTTCAGGGTCTACGGCCCCGCAAGATGCCCTCCGGATAGTGGACCTCTAACGGCCGGGTCATGGTAAACGAAAGCAAGGGTTCATTATTCAAGGACGATTCTTGCATCATTGACAAGGTAAAATGTTCACTTCTCGTTTCTGAAACAAAGATATCGCTCTTTGTGCATCATTGTGTCGTGTTTACGCGGATCCGGGTACTTACCGATGTAGGCAGCCGTGATTTACCGGTCGGTGCGACCTGTACCTGACATGATATGAGTAAGAATGGACTTGCAATCGTGATGTCGCGACGGTAATGGCAGCGGGATACTAAGCACGGCAAGGATTGGAGGTGAAGTCGATCACACAATCAAGCGAGATTGTTGACAAGGACAAAGGGATTCGCTTTAGACGATGAATGACTTTTGATGTCATCGACTCTTCGGCCCCCGATTCCAGCAGTGAGTTCTTATGGTCGCACAACGTGAAGAATTGCCCTTCCCTGTATCATTTCACCAGTGAAGCTTTAGACAGAGCTACTGGGTAGCAGAGAGTATCGTCAAGCTTTAGGACTATGACAAAAGATGGCCTAAGATTTAGTCTAGATTAGGATAAAATATTCAAATCATTTCATCTCTTAGGGTCTTGACGGGCAAGCTTTCTGATATCCTCGTGAAGAGCAAGGTGATGAGGGGCATCAACACTGATTCAGAACAAAACTTCTGAGTGGCTCATCTCATTTCCCCAAAGGAGAGCCCAACTGCATCGGCAGTTTCCGAAACCCCAAGATGGTGCATCGAAATTATATGCAGCTCGATGTCAAAAGGAAAATTCTGCTAGACAGATGGACCTCACCACCAACGTCCGTCATCGGTATAACCCCCAAGAACCTCTAGATCCTCGGCTCAGATGATCAAATCTTATCAATCTGTCTTTTCCTGCACATTAAATCGCTCTAGTTGCCGGTTTCTACCCTTCAAACTCCACAATGGCCGAGCTAGTGCAGAGAATTGCGCATCGAGAGCCTCAATGGTGATAGTAGCATGGACCACTGATTGATAACGGATGCCAAGACCTGGACACCTGCGGAGAATTTTACGTACAAGGCCGAATTCATTGTGGGCAGGACCGGAGAGATTAGGGTCGACGATATCTTTTTGTCGAGGTTCTGCTGTACGATCAGAGTACGTGTACGACAAGATACGGTACATCTAATCGGCATCGTCTTTGCGAACCAATTGGTACAGTTACGGCTCCATTTTCCTCCATATGGAGATCGACAACAAAGCACCCAGACTTTTTTTCTTCGTTGGCCGCCTCGAAAGTGGATGATTCAGGGATCTTGAAAAGATGTCTCCACTTGTTCCCGCCAACGCGTCTACGGAGGCTTTTGATCACGCGTTAAGGAATTCATCATCAACAAGAGGCTGCGCCTTCGGTACATTTCCAAAGACCTTCTTAAATTGAAGCTGACACACGTAATGCCAGAGATCAATACTCAACTTGGTTATGATTACTCTTGTCATCATTGACGGACGGATGAATTTGTGTCTTGTTGGTGGTGTTGGTTTAGTGGTATTTGCGTATTCGGCTTTTACGATTACGAGAACCTGAGATGAGATTACCAAGGGATTAGAAGAGTACAAACGCCCTCCATGTCATTACCCGCCCAGCCATGACGGCAGCCAAAGCATGATGTTGTGATACTTTTTATTTGATCAGATATCAAAGCCAAGAGCAAGAAGAAGGTTATAGTCGTCCAGAACAATTGCTGCATGTGAGACAAAGAAACGCAAGTCAAATGTAGCCCGGCGGCCCGTCTGCACATATCTGGTAGCTTGACCAACAGGATGAAGCCCAGCGGCCTGTGCTGTAAACAATCAGCGTATTCTTCCTGGAGTCACTCGACAACCTTTACAATTTGACATGGACAATCAGGGACCGCATCATGATCGCCGGTAAAAGGAGTGTCAAGGCTGACCCTGTAGCCCACGCGGTCGATACGCCACACCAGGAGAAGGGCCTGATTATAAGGCACCCTAGACCTAAACTGTGTAACCAACACCCCCGAATCGTGGCTAGACTGACACTGTGAAAGCGCCGCTGCCAACACTGCGTCAGGCCTAAATTGCATCTCATCCCCGACTTTTATGCCCCGGTAGGATGCATTGAAAGGAATAGTACAGGGTATTGGATTGGATGAGAGAAGTTGAAGGAATTGACCAGTAGCACTAAAGCAAGGAAATAAAATATTTTTGTACAGTAGTACATTTTCTTGTCCCAGTGTTATAGGTAGATTGCAATTTCAGTAATGAGGCTGCTAGTATTGTGGCTAGAAAGAATAGAGAAAGAGAAAAAAGATCATTTCTCCACGCTAAGGAAACGCTCGGCCTTATTGTCTCTAATTTTCTTTGCTCTGGTTTAGAGGAAAGCGGTCCCTCGAATGCCACTACGACCCTCCGACCGACAGTTTGAATATCCCTCCACTTTCTTCCGGCCTCCATCATTTCCCGCTTTCTCTTTGACGGATGGGCATCCATTACCAGCGCCAGCACCAGACCATCCCATCTCCAAGGTACCACGTCCTAACCTAACGGTAGACTAATCTCTCCCTCCACACCCAACATCTTTCTTGACCCCCTTTTACCTCTTTTTTCTCCTACCTCACTTTTTTCCTCTTCCTTTCCTCTCCTCCTTCCTTCTGCTCACGTCAGAGAATTATACTTTTATTTCTCTGTTGAAAGTTGGTGTGTGGTCGTTCATTCGTCCCTGCCTGTCCCTTTTTTTTTTTTCTGTGGCTGTTGCTCCTCCCAGCTTCAGCTCCAAGGCCTCAACGCCTTGTCTGCCCCTCCACCGCGTTTTGACCCTCCGCCTCGATACTTTCGAAGCCGAAGTACTGCCACCTTTGAGTAAAACGTGAGTGTTGCATTACGTCTCTTCTAAGCCTCGCTTCTACATTATCATCTGCCCCCCACGAACCCTCCATTTCTTTGTCGTGCCGCCTTCAATGGCTTGAAGTACCCCTACTGCCTCCTGCAGATCTTGACTTCGTTCCCCCGGACTTACACCTGCGCTTAGACCAGTCTACTCGAGATCAATATCAATGTGGTAAACGACATCGCCGTAACTCCTCCAAACTCGAATCGAATTCAACACCATGGCTTCGATTCTTCTACCGAAACGCTTCCGTGGCGAGACCGCCCCTACAGAGAAAACTACACCGTCTTGGGCGTCCAAGCGACTCACGCCCATCGCCCAGTTCATCTCCCGTATCGCAACCTCTCACCCCATCCACACCGTCGTCCTCGTCGCCGTCCTTGCGAGCACTTCATACGTCGGTCTGCTACAAGAGAGCTTCTTCAGCACTGATGTCCCTACTGTTGGCAAGGCCGATTGGTCTTCCCTCGTAGAGGGCAGCCGTGTTCTGCGCGCGGGTCCTGAAACTTCCTGGAACTGGAAGGCTATCGAGCAGGACTCTATTGTCGAGGCCGGTGCTGATGCCGACCACCTCGCTCTCCTGACTCTTGTCTTCCCCGACACACTCTCTGCCGAGTCGTCCAGCAATGCCCCTCGTGCCGCCCATGTGCCTGTTCCCAAGAACCTCTCTATTACACCTCTTCCCTCGACTGAGAACCCTTTCACCGCCTATTCTCAAGACAGCATCCTCGCCTACTCTCTTCCCTACGCTGAGGGTCCCGAGTTCCTTGCTGCTGCCCAGGAGATTCCCAGCGAAGATGCCGTCGAGACTGAGACCGAACACGGCCGCGAAAAGAAAACATGGATCATGAAGGCTGCCAAGGTCAACACCCAGAACAGCGTTCTTCAATGGGTCAACAATGCTTGGACTGAGTTCGTTGATCTGCTCAAGAACGCCGAGACCCTCGACATTGTCATCATGTTCCTGGGTTACATTGCCATGCACTTGACCTTTGTTTCCCTCTTCCTCTCCATGCGCAAGTTGGGATCCAAGTTCTGGCTCGGTATCTGCACTTTGTTCTCCTCTGTGTTTGCCTTCCTCTTCGGTCTTGTGGTTACCACCAAGCTGGGCGTTCCCATCAGCGTGATCCTTCTCTCTGAGGGTCTTCCCTTCTTGGTTGTCACCATCGGATTCGAGAAGAACATTGTCCTGACCCGCGCTGTCATGTCGCATGCCATTGAGCACCGCCGCCAGATCCAGAACTCCAAGTCTGGCAAGCGATCTCCTGAGCGCTCCATGCAGAACGTTATCCAGTACGCTGTTCAGTCTGCTATCAAGGAGAAGGGCTTCGAGATCATGCGCGACTACGCTATTGAGATTGTCATCCTTGCCATTGGTGCTGCTTCTGGCGTTCAGGGTGGTCTCCAGCACTTCTGCTTCTTGGCTGCTTGGACTCTCTTCTTCGACTTCATTCTCCTCTTTACCTTCTACACCGCCATTCTCAGCATCAAGCTTGAGATCAACCGCATCAAGCGTCACGTTGACATGCGCATGGCCCTTGAGGATGATGGTGTCAGCCGCCGAGTTGCTGAGAATGTCGCAAAGAGTGACGGTGATTGGACACGCGTGAAGGGCGATTCTTCCATTTTCGGTCGCAAGAGCAGCAGCATTCCCACCTTCAAGGTCCTGATGATCCTCGGTTTCATCTTTGTCAACATTGTCAACATCTGCTCAATCCCATTCCGCAACCCCAGCTCTCTGTCTACCATTCGAACTTGGGCCAGCAGCCTGGGTGGTGTTGTTGCTCCTCTCTCTGTTGACCCCTTCAAGGTTGCTTCCAACGGTTTGGACGCTATCCTGGCTACAGCAAAGGCCAACAACCGACCTACCCTGGTTACCGTTCTCACTCCCATCAAGTACGAGCTCGAGTACCCTTCTATTCACTACGCTCTTGGCTCTGCCGTCGACGTTAACCACCCCGCTTACGTCGATGCTTTCCACCACCATTTCCAGGGATACGGCGTCGGTGGCCGCATGGTTGGCGGTATTCTCAAGTCCCTTGAGGACCCCGTCCTCTCCAAGTGGATCGTCATTGCTCTCGCTCTGAGTGTTGCTCTGAACGGTTACCTCTTTAACGTCGCCCGCTGGGGTATCAAGGACCCCAATGTTCCCGAGCACAACATCGACCGAAACGAGCTCGCTCGTGCTCAGCAGTTCAACGACACTGGTTCCGCTACTCTTCCCCTCGGCGAATACGTTCCTCCCACTCCTATGCGTACTCGACCTACGACCCCCGCCATCACCGATGATGAGTCCGACAGTCTTCACATGACCAAGGCTCGCTCTGCCGACCTTCCCAACCGAAGCAACGAGGAGCTCGAGAAGCTTTTGGCCGAGAAGCGAGTTAAGGAGATGAGCGATGAGGAAGTTGTCTCCCTGTCTATGCGTGGAAAGATTCCCGGTTATGCTCTTGAGAAGACTCTTGGTGACTTCACCCGCGCTGTCAAGGTCCGACGTACTATCATCGCTCGCAACAAGGCTACCACCGACCTGACCCACTCCCTCGACCGATCCAAGCTACCTTACGAGAACTACAACTGGGAGCGTGTCTTTGGTGCCTGCTGTGAGAACGTTATTGGATACTTGCCCCTGCCTGTCGGTGTTGCTGGTCCTCTTGTTATCGATGGCCAGAGCTACTTCATCCCCATGGCTACTACTGAGGGTGTCTTGGTTGCCAGTGCCAGTCGAGGTTGCAAGGCCATCAACTCTGGTGGCGGTGCCGTTACTGTTCTTACTGCCGATGGTATGACCCGTGGTCCTTGTGTTGCTTTCGAGACTCTTGAGCGTGCTGGTGCTGCCAAGCTTTGGCTTGACTCTGAGGCTGGTCAGGACATGATGAAGAAGGCTTTCAACTCTACCTCTCGATTCGCTCGTCTCCAGTCCATGAAGACTGCTCTTGCTGGTACCAACCTCTATATCCGATTCAAGACCACTACCGGTGACGCTATGGGAATGAACATGATCTCCAAGGGTGTCGAGCACGCCCTCAGCGTTATGTCTAACGAGGGCGGTTTTGAGGACATGCAAATTGTCTCTGTTTCTGGAAACTACTGTACCGATAAGAAGGCCGCCGCTCTCAACTGGATTGACGGTCGTGGTAAGGGTATTGTCGCCGAGGCCATCATTCCTGGCGAGGTTGTCCGCAGTGTTCTTAAGAGCGATGTTGATGCCCTTGTCGAGCTTAACGTTGCCAAGAACTTGATCGGTTCCGCTATGGCTGGTTCAGTCGGTGGATTCAACGCCCACGCTGCCAACATTGTCGCTGCTATCTTCCTTGCCACTGGTCAGGACCCTGCTCAGGTTGTCGAGAGTGCCAACTGTATCACCATCATGAAGAAGTGAGTTTATTCCTTTATAATAACTTGATCATTGCTAACCCATTTCAGCCTCAAAGGTGCTCTCCAAATCTCCGTCTCTATGCCCTCTCTTGAGGTCGGAACCCTTGGTGGTGGCACAATTCTCGAGCCTCAAAGCGCCATGCTTGATATGCTTGGTGTTCGCGGTTCTCACCCCACTAACCCTGGTGACAACGCCCGCCGTCTTGCTCGTATTATTGGTGCCGCTGTTCTTGCTGGAGAACTCTCTCTTTGCAGTGCTCTGGCTGCCGGTCACCTTGTTAAGGCTCACATGCAGCACAACCGAAGTGCTGCACCCTCTCGCAGCACAACCCCTGCTCCTGCTCCCTCTCCTATGACTCCCGTCTCTCTGGCCATGACCAACTCTCAGGAGCGTTCGGCGTCAACAACATCAATGAGCGCCGCTGCCATTCAGAGATCAAAGCGATAAACGAGCGTTTGCATTTGAAGGAGTAGTGGATGGAGATATAAAATAGAGACGCATGTATGACATATGGAATGGGATGAATGGGTCATACAACATGGAGTTTTCGCATTGGGACATTCTGGAAAGGTCACGCAAAGCGTACATACATATACAGTCGTCGAAAGATGCAAATATGGAGTGGTAGTATGAGTTTAATACCGCTTCAAATACTCAATTTTAATCCTTTTATTGTTACTTATGAGTAGCTCTTAACCTTTTCCACTGCATCTCTAAGTGATGTGAATTTGATACCCGTTTCTTCCATACACTTTTTGCACTCATCCCACTTATCAGGCATGACAGGCTTTGTTCCTTCATTCACAACCCACGTCGTATAACCCTCCTTAACTGCGTCTTCCGCCGTCGCCTTGACACAGAAATCCGCGGCTAACCCCACGACATAAACATCCGTAACCTCCTGCTCACCCAACATACCCGCCAAACCACTATCAGTCACCCTAAAGGGATCATAAAAAGCACTATACATCTCCACCTTCTCATCCTGACCCTTCTCGATGACAGCGTGCACGCGCGAGATGTCCAGCTCGGGAACTAGCTCAGAGCCTGGTGTGCCTTGAACGCAGTGCGTGGGCCACAGGGTGGTTGTGTAGCTGCGGGAGGAGTCGCGCGGGTGTGTGATTTTCGTCGTGGATATGTAGGGCGTTGAGGATGGGTGGTTGGATGCGAAGGAGATGTGGGTTGGTGGGTGGAAGTCTTTTGTTGCGAGGATGAGTGGGAAGGGGAGGGTTGTTAGGGTGTTTATTGGGGAGGCGATTGTGCGGCCTTGGGGGACTGCGAGGGAGCCGTGCTGTTGATGTCAGCTTTGTTCGCATGGATTGTTTAAAAATATGGTACGAGATGTCGTGAGATGTAGTTGTGTCGGTTTCTGAGGCTTCTGCTTGGACGAGTCTTTGTGGTCGTCTCAACCATCTCATCCTCACATGAATCGCAAAGGGTATATATAGCAAGCTCAAGATGGATCAGAGCAGTTGAAGTGAACCCACTAAGACTGCACAGGTTCTTCTTGAACGAACTATCGCCTAAGAAACTGCCCACACCTCTACTGCGTACACCAGATCTCATGCGACACCATCTACACCACGTACAGAGATTCACTTACAGGCGGGCAAAAGTCTTCTTGGAAGTCGACGATAATAAGAGCCGGTTTGAAGGGTTTGTTGTTCTCCATATTCGCTGTACTCAATGCGCTCTTAGGTCTGTATATGTCAAAGCCGTAGGTAGAAGAGTGAGTCTTTTGTAGGTACTACTCGAGAGCGAAGATTGGCGATGACGATGTGGAACGGAAGACACACCAGCTGATAAGAACGGAACGCCGCATTTTCGGCCCCGCACTTCCGGGTATTTCACAAAAAAGTCACCACTATTCACTTCATAGAGAAAAATACAGGCTACCCTCATCATAAAAGCATCACTTAAGCTTCAGAAAGCAAAAAAAGAATGCCACGATGTTAGAAATCGTTTTTATAGGAACAGCCCGATGCGGGGGTCGAACCCGCAACCTTGAGATCGCGTACTCGTAAGAGTCTCACGCTCTACCGATTGAGCTAACCGGGCGTGGCTCTTAATTGTTGAAAGA